>NC_085843.1:168008065-168332752 GCF_035594765.1 Anolis carolinensis | reverse complement strand
GCTTCTTGAGTGAGAGAATTGGCTGTCTGCAAGGACGTTGCCCAGGGGATGCCCAGATGTTTTTTGATGTTTTACCGTCCTTGTGGGAGGCTTCTTTCATGTCCCCGCATGGAGCTGGAGCTGATAGAGGGAGCTCATCCGTGCTCTCCCCGGGTGGGATTTGAACCTGGCAGCCTTCAGGTCAGCAACCCAACCTTCAAGTCACAAGGCTTTTATCCCCTAGGCCACCGGAGGCTTCGGGGAAAAGTGGGTGAATGACATTTTCACAGTACTGGGGGTGGGTGGGTGGGTGGGGGGAACAGGCCAGGAAAGATTGCTTGCTTACATATAATTCCAGCCATCATATTATTAATTTATTAATTATCTATTTTCAGCACATAAAGTGTCACATGTGAGTTTGGCAGAAAGTAAATCCTGGACTTCAAATAGTCTTCATAAACTGCATAGATTTCAATGAGTTTCAAGACTACTGGCAAACTTACTTGTTGCTTACTTCAAGAATAAAATTAGCAAAGAAGTAATCTATATTGTGAAACACCACTTCTCATACCTTCTCCAGGCAATCTTAGACCACATCTACATGGGGCAGGGTATTTAGATGCTGGAGCTTTCCCAGGTCCAAAATGTATTTACTGAATCTGGGGTCTTGTGTCTAGATGGTCCAGCCTGTCCCCTTGCTGGCCCACCCCTTTGGCCTTATTTTACCTGCTGTTGCTTCCTGGTAGCCATGGAGCTCCCTGAGATCACCTGGACATCTGCTGATGTTATAATGGGGTGTTTGCATCATCATGGAGCCCCAGTGGTGGCAGTGTGTTAAAGCGCTGAGCTGCTGAACTTGCAGACTGAAAGGTCCCAGGTTCAAACTCCGGGAGTGGCGTGAGCGGCCGCTGTTAGCTCCAGCTTCTGCCAACCTAGCAGTTCAAAAACATGCAAATGTGAGTAGATCAATAGGTACCGCTCCGGCGGGAAGGTAACGGCACTCTTTGCAGTCATGCCGGCCACATGACCTTGGAGGTGTCTACAGACAACGCTGGCTCTTTGGCTTAGACATGGAGATGAGCACCAACCCCCAGAGTCAGACATGACTGGACTTAACGTCAGGGGAAAACCTTTTTACTTGCATCATCAGCAGATGTGACTACGGTGGCCAGGCACTCACAGGAATCTCTGTGGTTGAAGGAGAATGGCAGCAGCGACCATCCCTTGAGCTGATAATGGTGATGGTGTCCTCCAAGACTTTGGATGTGGTTGAAACAGGCCCAATCTAACTTTCCAGGCAGCCATGAAGCCTCAAAATGCTTTGGAGTATCTCCCAAACTTAAAGCAAAGCAAGGTTAGGTTAAGGGCTGAAAACCAGGGATATTCATTATAAACTGCCATGCGTCATATAGATTGCTTGTAAGTCCAGGGGTTTTTCTATTGATGTAGCCAAACCCTCTCTCAATTCTTATGCTATACCAGGGGTCCTCAAACTTTTAAAGCAAAGGTCCGGTCCACAATCCTTCAGACTGTTGAGGGGCCGAATTATCATTTGAAAAAAAATACAAACAAATTCCTATGCACACTGCATATGTCTTATTTGTAGTGCAATACAACAATAACAATTAAAGAAAAATACAATATTTAAAAATGAAAACCAACATAAACCTATCAGGATTTCAATGGAAAGTGTGGGCCTGCTACTGGCCAATGAGATAGTCAAGTTAATTATGATTGTTGTTGTTGTTGTGTGCCTTCAAATCATTTCAGATTTTGGGCGAGCCTAAGTCTAAAATTATTTATTTATTCACTACCTTTATTTACTACATTTATATCCCACCCTTCTCACCCCGAAGGGGACTCAGAGCAGCTGTATGTACATACAATATATTATATTACTAGCTGTGCCCAGCCACGTGTTGCTGTGGCAAAGTGGTGGTGGTATTGGCTAAAAATTGTTGTGTAATTTTTATTTGACGTTATTTGCATTTTTTAATTAATTTTATTGTAAGTTATATTGTAAGTTATTATATTATATTATTTTTTGTATTATTTTTAGTTATTTTCTGTTATTATAGTATTTTATTATATTATTTTTTAGTGTTTATTATTATTATTTTTTGGGTTGCTAGGAGACCAAGTTGGAGGAGCTTAGCCTTCTAACTGGCAGCAATTGGATAAAAGCAATTATTCCTCTCTCTCTAATTAGGACTTTATTTTTCTTTTCGTTTTGTTGTATCAACCTAGAGGCGTGGATGATGGGTTGTGTTGTCAAATTTCGAGGTTGGGGGGCCTGTAGTTTTGTTGTTTTGTGGGTTGCCGTGATGCCATCACTCTTTTATATATATAGATTAACAGAGCACAATATTAGCATTATATATTACTATATTGAACTATTCCACTATACTGTAATATTATATGTAATATAGAACATATAATTAATATTATTATATGGTATTATTATTAGTATTATATTGTATAACATTATAATATTTTATCAATATTATATGTATATACAATATATTGTATTATTAAAGCTGAAATAAAAATATTATATTATAAAACTGAGGGTGGGGGCCAGGTAAATGACCTTGGAGGGCCGCATCCGGCCCCCAGGCCTTAGTTTGGGGACCCCTGTGCTATACTGTAGAACCCGAGGTCAACCAGGCAGCCTCTAAATACCTATCTCCTGCCACTCCAGAGTCCAGAACACAAATAAACTTATTCAAATTCCAAAAAAAAAAGGTAGGAAGGAGGGGTTTGTTTATTTTTACTCTTTAAAGTGGTTTAATAGTGGAATAGATTTCCTAAGAGGGTGGTAGTCTCTCAATTTTTGGATATCTTTGGACGTTAAAGTAAAGTATAGGTGAGCATTTTTCAGGAGTGCTTTCCTTGTTATCTCCAAATGGCGAGAAGTTGAACTAAATGGCCCTTTTGGACCGTTCCAACTGCACAATTCTGTGATTCTCCTTTGGGCAAATTATAAAAAAGGTAAAGGTTTCCCCTGACGTTAAGTCCAGTCATGTCTGAGTCTGGGGGTTGGTGCTCATCTCCATTTCTAAGCCAAAGAGCCGGCGTCGTCCATAGACACCTCCAAGGTCATGTGGCTGGCATGACTGCATGGAGCGCTGTTACCTTCCCGCCGGAGTGGTACCTATTGATCTACTTACATTGGCATGTTTTCAAACTACAGTAGAGTCTCACTTATCCAAGCTAAATGGGCCTGCAGAAGCTTGGATAAGCAAATATCTTGGATAATAAGGAGGGATTAAGGAAAAGCCTATTAAACATCAAATTAGGTTATGATTTTACAAATTAAGCACCAAAACTTCATGTTATACAACAAATTTGACAGAAAAAGTAGTTCAATACACAGTAATGTTATGTTGTAATTACTGTATTTATGAATTTAGCACCAAAGTATCATGATATATTGAAAACATTGACTACAAAAATGGCTTGGATTATCCAGAGGCTTGGATAAGTGAGGCTTGGATAAGTGAGACTCTACTGTACTAGGTTGGCAGGAGCTGGAGCTAACAGCGGGCACTCACTCCGCTCCCAGGATTTGAACCTGGGACCTTTCGGTTTGCAAGTTCAGCAGCTCAGTGCTTTAACACACTTCTCCAATGGGGCTCCCTTGGGCAAATTATACATTACTTTAATTGCCTTAAAAGTTGGGGTTTTTTTTTTAAAGCTATATATCCGTAGTAGAGGAGTGATGTCACCAGGATCACATATTTTCTTCTGACCTGAGATCCTGACAAATTCCCCACATGCAACAAAATCAACGATAGGAAAAAGAACAGATCCAGTAGCATTCCTTTTTATGAAGGTTGGGTTTTCCATCACAACCAGGGCCATAGCCAGAAAAAAAAATCCGGGCCGGGGTGGACTTTTTTTTAGCAAATTATAAAGAGTAATTCTATAACGCAAAATAATTTCAAAATCAGGCTCTATCGATAAACTTTAGTGGACACTTGCGACAGATAAACTTCAGTGGACACTCATGGGGATTGGGTTAACCAGTTAAAATTCATAAATAAACCAGGTTTTTAAAAACTGAAAAATTTTGCGAGCGGGGGGTTGAACCCCTAACACACATACACACACACCCTGGCTACAGTCCTGATCACAGCTGTATCACATAGAGGCCTAATGACAAAAAATTGTTTAAACATGCACACATATAACATTAAATGAGATGTTGTTACTATGTGTGCAAAATTAGAAGTGTGCAAAATGAAAGCAATGGCTAGCATTTACTAAATGGGCCATGAATCATGCCATTGGGGGGGGGGGGATGCTTTTCTGCCATATGACAAGTGCAAGGCAGCAATGTGCCCAAGTTCACTACATATGCATACAAAATGCACCAGCACAGAGTAATGTTTGACCTTCAAGCCAAGGCTTTGACAGATTTTTC
Source organism: Anolis carolinensis (assembly GCF_035594765.1). Taxonomy (NCBI): domain Eukaryota; kingdom Metazoa; phylum Chordata; class Lepidosauria; order Squamata; family Anolidae; genus Anolis; species Anolis carolinensis. Next base: position 168,328,347 of record NC_085843.1, on the reverse strand, counting down.
ATTAAGCAGAAAAGTCTGTCAAAGCCTCATTGTAATCTGGATGAAAAATATATATAGAAAAATTGGAAAGGAAAGGAGTATTTCAGAGAGACTGGTAAATTTAAGATGAATATGTAGGTACAGTCCCTCTTAGGTACAATTCCTGACATTCCGTAGAGGTGTGAGAAAGACTTTTGCCTCAGGCTTTGATAAGCTACAAGAAATGACAAGGAACCAGTCTTTCTCATCCAATTTGGTCCAGATTTGTCAGATCACAACATGCTGACTGAAGAAATTGAAGGCTTTTAATTCAACACATCTGGCACATTTATTTATTATTTATTTACAGTATTTATATTACGCCCTTCTCACCCCGAAGGGGACTCAGGGCGGATCACATTATGTACATATAGGGCTAACATTCAATGCCCATAAACACATCGAACCAAGACAGAGACAGACAGACGCAGAGGCAATTTAACCTTCTCCTGAGGGGATGTTCGATTCTGGCCACAGGGGGGAGCAGCTGCTTCATCATCCACTCTGATGGCACTTCCTCATTCCAATGTCGTAAATTAGTTAAACTTGCCTCCCCACTTTTATAAGTAGTACCTTATTTCCTACTTGATAGATGCAACTATCTTTCAGGTTGCTAGGTCAGCAACGAGCAGGGGCTATTTTTTTTATTTTTAATTGACGGGTGCTCACCCCGCCACGGGCTGGCCTCGAACTCATGACCTCATGGTCAGTCAGAGTGATTTATTGCAGCAGCTGCTCACCAGCCTGAGCCACAGCCCAGCCTCACATGTCAAGTTGTGGACAGATGTTTAGTAGACTATTTATTTACTTATTTACTTATTATACATACCACTCCCCGCCCTTCACCCAAGATTGAGAAAAAGTGGATAACAACATAAGAAACAGCACAATTAAAAACATTGAATAGTTAAATATTAAAATAGAATTAAAATAATGTAATTATTAAAATAATTCAAATATATTTTAAATATATAATAAATAAAAAGCTGTTTAAACTATGCAGCAACTCTTAGCCTTTTTCAAAAGTCTTTCTAAATAAAAAGGTTTTAGCTTGTCACAAGAATAACAACAATGTAAAGTATAGAAAGGTACTGTATATACTCGAGTATAAGCCTAGTTCTTCAGCCCTTTTTTTAAGACTGAAAAAGCCCCTCTCGGCTTATACCCGGGTGAGGGTCCTGGTTGGCTTATATTTGGGTCAGTTTATACTTGAGAATATATGGTACATATATTATTTTTCTCTATTATTGTTGCTACTACAGTAGAGTCTCATCCAACATAAAGGGGCCGGCAGAATGTTGGATAAGTGAATATGTTGGATAATGAGTAGGGATTAAGGAAAAGCCTATTAAACATCAAAATAGGTTATGATTTTACAAATTAAGCACCAAAACATCATGTTATACAACAAATTTGACAGAAAAAGTAGTTCAATACACAGTAATGTTAGGTAGTAATTACTAGTATTGGATAAGTGAGACTCTACTGTATTACATTTATTTTACTCTATTTTATTATTATTATTAATACATTTATTATTTCACTCTGATCTTATTATTATTATTATTATTATTATTGCATTTATTATTTTACTCTATTTATTATTACTTGTATTATTTTCCTATATTTATTATTATTATTATTACATGTATTATTTTACTCTATTATTATTAAAAGGATACATAAGCACATTTACATTGAAGATGATGAGAATAATGATTTGAGTTAGACAGTCTTATCTTAAATTTGAGCTTTATGTAAATATTCAAAAACATTTAACCTCCTGAGGCCTCAATTAATGTAATTGTATTGGTATCTATTTTTATTTCTGAAATTTACCACCCTCGGCTTATACTGGAGTCAATGTTTTCCCGGGGTTTTTTGTGGTAAAATTAGGTGCCTCGGTTTATATTCGGGTCGGCTTATACTCGAGTATATATGGTACCTTTTTTCACATCAGGTGGATCTGTAAATTGGTACAAGAAATAAATAACTTAATCACTAAAATATCCAGACATGTGCCTCTTAGGGCTATTTGGTGAAAAAAATCAATAAAGGAGATGTAGAAATCTGTCAATACAGTTTTGTTGCAGTGAAAATAATAGTAGCAAAATCTTGGAAGGGATAAAAAGAAATATTGCTAAAGGACTAGAGAGATATAAAATATTAGAATATATCCAAATGACTAAGCTATATGGGAGAGGAAGCAATTGTTAAGAAATTGAGGTTTGCATTTGGATATCGGGAAAAGAAGACAAAAATAGATTTCAAAATAGTCATAAGGGGAATTTATTAAAGAAGGATAAGGGTAGGGTTTTTTGAGATAATAATTTCACACTGGGTGGTGGTTCACGGGTAGGGGTTCACAGGAATGGCATACCTGTATTATGTGTATTTGATTATCTTTAGATGTTTTTCCTTTGTATATTCTGTATGCCATTAATTCACTTAATAAAATATTTTATTTTTTAAAAAATCAAACAAGAACAACAACAGGGAGGGAACCATTCTGGCCTCCCTGGAGATAGAACTCCAGAACTCAGGGCAGCCACTGAAAACAGTCTCCCACATGTTCCCACCAAAAACTATTGTGATGGGAGAGACCAATGACTGCCTGTCACCCAGGTAGACCTAGGCACAAACATGTTCTACTGATTTACTCCAAGTACATATGCTATCAGAACAATAGACAACTTGCACGCAGCCTCTGGAGTAAGCTAATGTGTGCTACATTTAAATTTGGCATGCAGCTAAGTCTTAGTTTATTTCTTGCCCTCAAGTAAACAAACATACATTAGTTCAAGGTTAGGAGGCTAGGACAAGACATGCAGTGACATTTCAGACCGAAGACATGAGGCCCTGAGAGAACCTTATCATGTAACATGGAATAGGTCCAAAGGATGAGGTCATAAAAGGGAATCCCTGGTGATGTCATCAAGCTAACAGAATATGTAGGAGCCTCCGGTGGCCTAGGGGATAAAAGCCTCATGACTTGAAGGTTGGGTTGCTGACCTGAAACCTGCCAGGTTCGAATCCCACCCAGGGAGAGCACGGATGAGCTCCCTCTATCAGCTCCAGCTCCATGCGGGGACATGAGAGAAGCCTCCCACAAGGATGGTAAAACATCAAAAACATCCGGGCGTCCCCTGGGCAACGTCCTTGCAGACGGCCAATTCTCTCACTCCAGAAGCAACTCCGGTTGCTCCTGACACGAAAAAACAACAACAAAAAAACAGAATATGTCATTGAAATAGAAAACACAATCCAAGTAATATGGAAACATACCTACTGCCACTTTTTGAGTCTGCAGTCTCACTTTGGGATTCCTTTCCTTCACCCCAAGGCTGGATTAACACTGTCCTATATCCGAGATTCCAGGATATCTGATTATCCCAGATTATCTGGCAGTGTAGATTCATATAATCCCATTCAAAGCAGATAATCTTGGACCAGATTCCAGGATATAGGGCAATGGAGATCCAAGACTAAGTACGATAGAAAAGAAACCAGGTCCTGAGATTCCTGACCAAGACACGAGGTCTAGTAAGCCTAGTTAGGAAAAACTCAAATAGTCTCTATGATGCTCACTTTTCTTTGTGCCCAAAATTCCTTTCTTCCCAAAGCAAAGATTAGCACCGCAGAAGTTATTCATTCATAGTTTAATGTACAGGATTAAATTTTTCACATTTAATCCACAAGTCAGAAAGCAGATATTTTTACTTGATTTATAGACAGAGACTCTTTCTGAAGCAATCTGATCTGCCATGGCAGGCCCGTAGCCAGGATTTTGATTCGGGGGGGGGGGGGGGGGGGCTAGGATTTTTTTGTTTGGGGGGGGCTGGGATTTTTGATTCGGGGGGGGGGGGGCTGAGTCTGAGCAGGAGAGGATCTACCCTAGCAAACCTTTTGTATCATTATCCCAATACCCTCATGCATATGGGATATATTGAGCTTGGTGATCAAATCATGATATTAATAAACATAACAGTTTAAATAATAAATCTAAGGCCTTCTCGTGGAACACCCTGAGAATTTCGGGGGGCTGAAGCCCCTCAAGCCCCCCTCCCCAGCTACATGCCTGTGCCATGGTGAGACTGAACTTGCTGACCCATAAACATGATCTCACACCAATCTTCTAAAAAGCTGTTCTACAGAATCACACTGTTGATCCATCTTGCCTTGTCTTGTTGACTCCAGTTATGAGGTAACAGGCATTCGAATACATCACATGACTAGCTGAACTTCATTTTGGTAAATTAAACCATCATGTTAGTAGAGCCAATCCAGAAATATTTTGCTACCTAAAAACGAAATGCAAATGACACAACTCTACCCACCATCAGGTCAAATGCCTTGTACCAAGGATGGCAAAAGTATTTTGGGGCCTAAAGCAGTGCTACTCTCTGACAGTAAGAATGCTACAAAAATTAGTTAAACAGAGTTTGCTGTACTTTCATGATAGTTGCTATTAGCTGCTGAGGTACCCACTATATTCTTTGTAATGGTTAGATCTTCTTCTTTGCTCGTTCAGTCGTTTTTGACTCTTCATGACCTCATAGACCAGTCCACGCCAGAGCTCCCTGTCGGCTGTCACTGCCCCCAGCTCCTTCAAGGTCGAGCCAGTCACTTCAAGGATACCGGCCATCCATCTCGCCCTTGGTCGGCCTCTCTTCCTTTTTCCTTCCATTTTCCCCAGCATCATGATCTTCTCCAAGCTTTCCTGTCTCCTCATGATGTGGCCAAAATACTTCAGCTTTGCCTCTATATCCTTCCCTCCAGTGAGCAGTTGGGCATTATTTCCTGGAGGACGGACTGATTGGATCTTCTCGTGGGCCAAGGCACTCTCAGGATTTTCCTCCAGCACCAAAGTTCAAAAGCATCTATCTTCCTTCGCTCAGCCTTCCTCATGGTCCAGCTCTCGAAGCCATAGGTTACTATTGGGAATACCATTGCTTTGACTATGCGGACCTTCCTTGGCAGTGTGATGTCTCTGCTCTTCACTATTTTGTCAAGTTTGGCCATTGCTCTCCTCCCAAGAAGTAGACGTCTTCTGATTTCCTGGCTGCAGTCTGCATCTGTAGTGATCTTCGCACCTAGAAATATAAAGTCTGTCACTGCCTCCACGTTTTCTCCTTCTATTTGCCAGTTAGCAATAGGTGTAGTTGGTTTTCTTGATGTTTAACTGCAACCCAGCTTTTGCACTTTCTTCTTTCACCTTGGTGATAAGGCTCCTCAGGTCCTCCTCACTTTCGGCCATCAGAGTGGTATCATCTGCATACCTAAAGTTGTTAATGTTTCTTCCAGCAATTTTAACTCTGGCCTTGGATTCCTCAAGCCCCGCATGTCGCATGATGTGTTCTGCATACAAGTTGAATAGGTAGGGTGAAAGTATACAGCCCTGCCGCACTCCTTTCCCAATCTTGAACCAGTCTGTTGTTCCGTGATCTGTTCTTACTGTGGCTACTTGGTCTTTATACAGATTTCTCAGGAGACAGACAAGGTGAGTTGGTATCCCCATACCACCAAGAACATGCCATAGTTTATTATGATCCACACAGTCGAAGGCTTTAGAATAATCAATAAAGCAGAAGTAGATGTTTTTCTGAAACTCCCTGGCTTCCTCCATTATCCAGCGGATATTGGCAATTTGGTCTCTCGTTCCTCTGCCTTTTCTGAAACCTTTTCTGGACATCTGGCAATTCTCGCTCCATGTATTGCTTGGGTCTGCCTTGCAGGATCTTGAGCATTACCTTACTGGCATGGGAAATAAAGGTCACTGTATGGAAGTTTGAGCATTCTTTAGCGTTTCCCTTTTTTGGTATGGAGATATAAATTGATTTTTTCCAATCTGATGGCCAATCTTGTGTTTTCCATATTTGCTGGCATATGGCATGCATCACCTTGATAGCATCACCTTCCAAGATTTTAAGCAGCTTAGCTGGGATCCCATCGTCTCATGCTGCCTTGTTGTTAGCAATGCTTTTTAAGGCCCATTCAACCTCTCTCCTCAGGATGTCTGGTTCTAATTCACTCACCACACCGTCAAAGCTATCCTCACACACATACACAATTTATAAACTATAATATCAATGCATTTTTTAAAAAAAATAACAATTACAATTAAAAACAAAGTAAAGGGAAGACCAGAACAAAAACAGCCTCAAGCTGACAAATCTATAAGGTCTGGGTAAAGATGTCTTTAAAAAAATCAGACACAAGACCAGGCAGGTCTCCTGTGGGATGGAATTCCCATAAATGGGGTGCCACAACTGAATAGGCTCTATCTTCAGTTACCACCCACCTCACCTCTGAATGGTGATGGCAGTGGGACATAAAGGAGCCTCTGCAGATATTTTTGCATTTTATGTGACTTGTGGGGGAGATACACTTTATATAAGACTTACAGCAATTTCAGGAATGGACAAGTATGGATGCAGCCCCATCTTTCCAAATGGTCTATACCAGCCTTTGAAGAGGTGGAGAAACCACTCCACATTCACCCAATTTTTGCTTTCACAGAAGAGCTTTGTTGGCTTTAGAGGATTTATAGGAGTTTCCAAAGCTGATCTTGGGATTTCTAATGGCTTCATGTGACCCATGGACTACGTTTTCCCCATGCGCACTTTAATTTTAAATCGACCAAGTTGTAACTTCAATCACAGGGAGCCAGTGATTTAATACTGGTGAAATGCATTCTCCACCTTTATCCTCAGACTAAGTTCTGTGTTCCTTATACACATGTAACTAAGCTTCATTTTCTTTCTCTTTTTAAAGTAAGCATGCACTGCCAATTAAGTCCTCAAGGGTCCAATGCAGGCTGGACACTCTTGCTCTGAAGTGTGATAGAACCTTGAAAGACTACTTTTATAGATCTAGCCATTACATTCTTTATTCAATCACATGTCTGGATGCTTGCATTAGAGCAGAAAATTAATTCTAATGTGTTTACTCTTCATTTCATTCCCTCTACATCCAATAAAGTCCCTTGAAGCTTTGCCATTAATTTCAAAGGCCACAAAACCAGACTCTTGATCTGCACATTGCTGGGGTTTTCTTTGTGGTGTTACATCAGAGAAATGAGTTGTCAGTACAATTAAAACAAGAAGAAACAAAGAAGACTACTAAAGCATTTTTACTAGAGATAGAGCCAAGAATGGACTGACAAGTAATTACATAGTCTTTGCAAATACGATATCAAAGGTAGAGGTAGGTGGGAGTTACATCAATTACTTTGTCTCTTTTTATCCCATTTTGTACCCAGACCTGTTTCTGGAGAACATGCAAACACAAATTAAACTTGGCGATCTTTTGATCACAGGTGAAATGAGAACATAACATATTTGAACGCCTAGAGGATCAATTTAGCTTGCTTCTAATTGTTGCAAAGGTACTTTTAAATCAGTTATCCTAGATATGAGATCAAAACTAAAGCGTAATTTTGAATTATTTCTTTGGGGGAAGAGCCATGTTTCCATGGAAATACAGAAGAAAAAACGGAACACCTAAGATGGTCATCTGAAGATCCTGCAATAAATTAATATCAGAACTGTTCTTTCTTTCTTTCTTTCTTTCTTTCTTTCTTTCTTTCTTTCTTTCTTTCTTTCTTTCTCTCTCTCTCTCTCTTTCCTTCCTTCCTTCCTTCCTTCCTCCCTCCCTCCCTCCCTCCCTTTCTTCCTTTCTTCCTTCCTTCCTTCCTTCCTTCCCTCCCTCCCTCCCTCCCTCCCTCCCTTCCTTCCTTCCTTCCTTCCTTCCTTCCTTCCTTCCTTCTTTCCTTCCTTCCTTCCTTTTTGTCTTTCTTTCTTTCTTTCTTTCTTTCTTTCTTTCTTTCTTTCTTTCTTTCCATGAACATCTCTATATTTCAGGTTTCTTCAATGCATTATTCCTAAGCAACTGTGCCTAGAAATTCTGCAATAATTTTAAATATTGGAGTTCAGCTAATACACTCATTAGAACTACTAAAATGTGATCATGCTGTGCAAGCTTTCAAGGTATTTCTAACACTTCATCAGGCTTAATGGGTACAATGAAGCCAATCGTATTAGATGCTAGATGTTGATGAGCAGCAATGCGCATCATCTCTAGTTAGCATTGTCAACTGTAAGGGATGTGGGAGATGCAGTCTAACAATAAGTTGCAAGAGTTTAACTCTTAATTATTGAGACAGAAAGAAAGAACAAAAAAGTTCAAAAATCCAGGAAGATGTTATAATAATTAAAGCTTACAATAATTCTCCCTATATAGTATATCTGAAAACTGTATGCTGCACATCCAAATACAGTAGAGTCTCACTTATCTAAGCCTCGCTTATCCAAGCTTCTGGATTATCCAAGCCATTTTTGTAGTCAATGTTTTCATTATATCATGATATTTTGGTGCTAAATTCATAAATACAGTAATTACAACATAACATTACTGCGTATTGAACTACTTTTTCTGTCAAATTTGTTGTATAACATGATGTTTTGGTGCTTAATTTGTAAAATCATAACCTAATTTGATGTTTAATAGGCTTTTCCTTAATCCCTCTTTATTATCCAAGATATTCACTTATCCAATCTTCTGCCGGCCCGTTTAGCTTGGATAAGTGAAACTCTACTGTACGACTGATCCAGGACTAAAGTGACAGGTAATTGACTGTTGCAGTACTTCCTATATAGTAATTAAATGTGATGGGACAATTTATAAAGCCCAGAATGTTGCTTTGTTTATAAACTGTGGTCTACTTTTTCACTGCATCATGACACTATTATTATTATTTTATTATTATTATTATTATTATTATTATTATTATTATTATTATTATTATTATTGCAAAAGTAGAAATGAGTGATCCTTGGCTATTTAGTGGATTGAATAAGTTCATGAATACTGGATAACTCAACATTTATGTAACTCCACAGGACAATACTAGTAGAGACCAGCAACTGAATTTAGGCCCCTATGTACATTTGAATATACATCCATGGTGGTATATCATGATTCAGGTCTTCACCTATCAAGGCGTTAGAGGAAAAAGACAAATGAAAAAATGCTGTGATTTTCCAGATCTAGGGTCTATAGATTTGAATACTAGATCATTGGTTCACAACCTTCTGTCCTCTAGGTCAGCATTTCTCAACCTGGGGGTCGGGACTTCGGGGGGGGGGGTCTCAAGGGGTGTCAGAGGGTCACCAAAGACCATCAGAAAACATTACAACTCCCAAATGTTTCGTTCATTGCAGTATTTATGACTTGCTTCCCTAACACTGAACAATAAGTTTGTGAGGTAGGTCAGATTGAAAGTCAATGACTGACCCAGCACTACTCATGGTTCAGTGGGGATTAGAATTCTGATCTATACTGGCATTTGCCCTTCCTAAATTACAACTGTGTCTGCTGATGAAGATCTCATTTTGATCAGCTTCACTAGGACAGGGGGATTATTTTTAAAGCCAAGAGTGATGTCAGTTTAACCTTGTTCTAAATGTGGCTACATATGAATAAGTCATACAGCTGACTTTCATTGATAATTGATCAACAAAAGCTCATTTTCACAAGAACATCCTTTTTCTCCTATATCAGTTTATCCTGATTAATTATGTCTTTGCCATCATAGGTCAATATTATTAAAAACAGACTTCCAACAATTAATTGGAAGGTTGTTTTTGAGCTTCCTTTAAAAAGCACAACATAAAAATTTACAAATAGAGATAGCAGTAGGTGTGGTCCGCCTGAATACTCAATTCAACAACAGCAACACAGACCTCAAAAATGGCAAAGTTTATACAGGTATCATATAAAAATATTTATCAGAATTTACTTTTAAAGTAGCTCAAAAATGTTTTGCTTGCTTTTAAGAACCATGTCTTCTATACCTGGACCAATTAGCCTTGAGGCATTACACTATGTATATGTATATAAATTTTTCACAGGGCATTATTTACAACAACAATTCTGGGAATAAAAATAACGTATGACTATATATGCCCCTGGTGGCATAGTGTGTTATTAAAGCACTGAGCTGCTGAACTTGTGGACCAAAAGGTCCCAGGTTCAAATTCCAGGAGCGGAATGAGCGCCCGCTGTTAGACCCAGCTCATGCCAACCTAGCAGTTCGAAAACATGCCAATGTGAGTAGATCAATAGGTACCACTTCAGTGGGAAGGTAACGGCGCTGCATGCAGTCATGTCGGCCACATGACCTTGGAGGTGTCTACGGACAACGCCAGCTTTTCGGCTTTGAAATGGAGATGAGCACCAACCCCCAGAGTCGGTCACGACTGGACTTAACGTCAGGGGAAAAGCTTTACCTTTACCTATATATGATTCACATGCAACCAATTTGTTTACCATCCTGCCATGGAAGGTTTAGTGCTAGTACTACATAGGAAATTAGACAAGGATGTTATTGCCTCTCTCCAGAAAAAAAACAGTACAGTAACAGGAATCTCCTGGTCTCAGACAAATAAATACAAGCTCAGTGCCATCTAGTGAATAAACCACAAAATGGCAGTATCTACAGACTTTTCTCACCCTCTTACTTAAAAACAATAATGAAATAAGCTTTGCTAAGACCTTGGATGGTTTGATTATTCAATCATTCATCTCCAAGGATCTCTTCACACGGTCCAAAATTTGGTGGCAGTGACAGTTTTTTGTGCTTTCACCACAGAGCCCGCTGGCTCCCATCACACTCCAGACAAGTACTTACTTAGGCGATCCCTCGTAGTTTGAGGATGATGGTCCTCCATCTTCGCTATTTTGGGGATGGATCCGTAGATGGCTGAAGAGGCCTATACTTGATCCGCATGTTCTCCCGCAGTGAGGACATCAATTTCCAGCTGGAAGGTGGTCCCCGTCAGGGTTGGCTTGGCGGGCCTTCCTCTTGGCACGTTTCTCCCTTAAGCCCTCCATTCGTGCCTCTTTGAACTCCGCAGCACTGCTGGTCACAGCTGACCTCCAATTAGAGCACTCAAGAGCCAGGGCTTCCCAGTTCTCAGTGTCTATGCCACAGTTTTTAAGGTTGGCTTTAAGCCCATCTTTAAATCTCTTTTCCTGCCCACCAACATTACGTTTCCCATTCTTGAGTTCGGAGTAGAGTAACTGCTTTGGGAGATGGTGATCGGGCATTCGGACAACATGGCCAGTCTAGCGGAGTTGATGGCATAGGAGCATCACTTCAATGCTGGTGGTCTTTGTTTCCTCAAGCACACTGACATTTGTCCACCTGTCTTCCCAAGGGATTTGCAGGATTTTTCTGAGGCAACGCTGATGGAAACGCTCCAGGATTTGGGTGTGATGTCTGTAGACCGTCCACGTTTCGCAGGCATATAGCAGGGTTGGGAGGACAGTGGTTTTATAAACAAGCACCTTGGTATCTCTACGGATGTTCCGATCATCAAACACTCTCTGCTTCATTCTGAAAAATGCTGCACTTGCAGAGCTGAGGCGGTGTTGTATTTCAGTGTCAATGTTAACTATTGTGGAGAGGTGGCTGCCAAGGTAGCGGAAATGGTCAACATTTTCTAATGTTACACCATTAAGCTGTATTCCTGGCATTGCAGAGGGATTAGCTGGTGCCTGTTGGAAGAGCACTTTGGTTTTCTCGATGTTCAGTGAGAGGCCGAGCTTCTCGTATGCTTCTGCGAAGGTGTTTAGAGTGGCTTGTAGATCTTCTTCTGAATGTGCACAGACTACATTGTCATCAGCATATTGGAGTTCTATAACAGATGTTGTGGTGACCTTGGTTTTGGCTTTCAGTCTGCTGAGGTTAAATAGCTTGCCATCTGTCCGATAGATGATTTCCACTCCGGTGGGAAGCTTCCCATCAACAAGGTGAAGTATCATAGCGATGAAGATGGAAAATAAGGTAGGGGCAATAACACATCCTTGCTTGACACCTGATTCCACCTTAAATGGGTCACTTTGGGAGCCGTTGCTGTCCAAGACTGTTGCCATCATATCATCATAGAAGAGCCGCAGGATGTTCACAAATTTGTCAGGACACCCGATCTTTTGGAGGATGGTCCAGAGAGCTCTGCAATTCACTGTGTCGAATGCCTTTGCAAGGTCAATGAATGCCATGTACAGAGGTTGGTTTTGTTCCCTGCATTTTTCTTGGAGCTGTCGAGCAGTGAAGATCATGTCCACTCTTCCTCTGGAGGGGCGGAAGCCATTCTGGGATTCTGGGAGGGTGTCTTCTGAGACGGGAAGAAGGCGGTTTGCAAGGATTCTTGCGAGGATTTTCCCAGCGGAGGTTAGAAGGGAGATACCGCGATAGTTCCCGCAGTCTGTTCTATCCCCTTTCTTGAAAAGGGTGATGATGGTGGCATCCTTGAAGTCTGCTGGGATTTTCTCGATCACCCACACCTTTTCAATGAGCTGGTGGAGTTGTTGTATCAGCTCAGGTCCACCCGCTTTGAAGATTTCAGCAGGGATCCCATCGGGTCCGCTGGCTTTGTTGTTTTTTTGTTGGCTGATGGCATTGCTGACTTCTTCCAAACTAGGCAGTGCTGCAAGCTCATCCCTGGTTTGTTGTTGCGGGATTTGTGAGAGGGTCTCTTCGGCCACATTGGAGCTGCAATTCAGCAGGTTCTGGTACTGCTCTTTCCAACGTAGTGCAATTGATGTTTTGTCCTTCAGAATTTTGGTTCCATCTGATGAGTGTAGAGGCTGTATGCCATGGTTTCTTGGTCCGTAAATGATCCAGACAAGTATTTCCAGGCTGAATTAGGGAAAGTCCCTGCCACTACTGAAAAATTGCCAGCGGAGGACAACAGGAGACTCCCCGTCTTTCCATTGGAAAAGATGGTTCAACATGGCTTAAACAGGCTTCCCTCCGTGTGATGAGGTGGGGGGAATCTGGGACGGTGCAGGGCGACAGGTCCCCATGCCCCCTGGGTAGATGCCTCCAGGATCTCTGCGATCTCCGGTGATACTGGTTGATTCTGGTGGTGCGTGTGACAAGGTGGTAAATGAATTCTTCCATACTTCAAATACTAATATTTTACCATTGAGAGGTAATATTACAGGCTGAAATTCCTTTATCCAATTTTTTTAAAAACAAACAAACAAGTAAAGTGTTGAAATAAGATTCAATTGCACATCTGGCCAGCTTGTCTAAATGAAAGTAGACATGATTTAGTCCTTCTTAGACATCTTGGTCTGGCCACTATCTCTAACAATAGTTAAAGTAATAAATAGTAAAGTAAGCACTTAGCAATCAATATTATAACTTGCCTTGAAAAGAAGAAACCAATTTATTTTATATGTTATTTTTATATTGCTGCTGCAGCCCCCCCCCCCCCCCCCCACCAATGAAGTCAACTGAATTTTACCTGGTGGTTGATTGATATTATTAACTTTTGTTTTATTGTCTTACTGTGTTTCATTTTTTTATATATTGTTCAATGTATTTATGCTGTTGTTTTTGTAAATTGTGTTAGTCAGGCCTTACCCCATGTGAGCCACCCCATGTCCCCGCGGGGAGATGGTGGCGGGGTATAAATAAAGTGTTATTATTATTATTTATATAATAATGCAGTTGTTTTAAATTATAGCATGAGAATTTACAATAGTGATTAATTTTATTAAATTCTTTTCATATTCCAACCAAGCAGCATCATTTGTATATGAAACCTGAGGATAAAACATTGGTGTCTGGAACACTAGATATGAACTGCCTTTCTTCAGTGTTTTTCTCCCTTCTCTGCATGAATACAAGTTTTAAAATTTGTTGAATATTAAATGTCTTGTGTCTTCAGACCTTTTTCTAAATTAGTGGAATAAACAGTTATGAAACATTAATAAAATACCAAGAGAGAATAGCTAAGCTCACTCTGTTGGGTTAAAATAAAGTCAACATCATTAGATGCCTATATTTTGGGCTATATAAAGATACTAATACCCAAACATATTTATCCTTTTCTGTCCAATTATGAAAATGGTTTCAAGCAAATATAGCTGAATTTAAATCTCAATTCAGCCATGAAATGGGTAGTTCTTAGGACAATATTTCTCAGTCTTGATCCGCCAGATATTTTGAACTTTCCTTCCCATATTCCCTAGCCAGTCAAAATATCTGGTAGGCCAAACACTAAGAACCACCCATCTATGCTGTGAATTAAAAATATGGAAGCAGGGGGTCATATGTGTTTCTTAGAGTTCTTGGATGGAAATGTTTGGTTCTTATAGTATTGTGGCCATCTCTCAGTGTTTACTATCAGCCGGTTAGGTTGAGTTTTATCGCACTTGGCGCTGAACTGAGTAGTATCATCACCTTGCAGAGTCTATATCTGAGTATTCACTGTACAAAAAAAATACAATGATTCAAGTAACTCTAACTGTGGATTCAAATGAAATACTAGGATAAATTGATCAACAGGGAGAGTGACTCTGCTCCATGCTTCTAAGAGTTTAGTAATTCAAATACTCCCTAGAAAGTTGGTTGCTGAGATCTCAAATTGCTTCCTTGGAAATAATGCTAGAGGAAGTTGAAAATAGCCTCTGTTTTTGTTTTGAAGTTGATGGGAAATATCATTTATTCCTTATTATCAATAGTGACTACTGTCCTTACCTACTCCCCATATCCCACCTTGATCTGCTACTACTGGGCCATGTTCTTCTAATTTTATTATTTCTTACATCAGGGGTTTTTTTTCTCATTCAAAAAGCAATTACAGCCAGTCTACAAAAACTCCCTGTGTCAGAATTTAATATTTATTGTGCTTATATCCAAGCATTTTTCTTTAACAGCTACTAAACTAACTCACTACCATTCACTTGATAGAACAGCATATATCACAGGTTGCTCCCAGGGGACTTCTTTTCACTGTATCAGACCTACTTTCTTGAAATTTCTCATTTTTTTCAGGATTTCTCATTACATTTTTCGCCCAGTAGCAGATATGATTTTGCATTTCTTATGTTGCTATAATCAAGACTTCTCCAACCTAACAGCTAACATCCATTTTGGACAACATTCCCTGATATTTCTAGCCATTGATTAGAAAGAGTACATAAAGCCCAAAAATATTTATTGCTTTCTTTCGATAATATCACCTTCATGGGGTTAATAAAAGGATATCTAGTCTGCATGTTGATACTAATCTGCAAGAGGAACCTTTATCAACTTTTAACAGGGGAGAGCGGAATGGAAAAATATTTAATACCAAGAAATGCTATAGTTGAGGATTCTCTAACTTAACAGCTAACACCCAATTTGTACAACATTTCCCAACATTTCTGGCCATTGGCCATGCAAGTATGTAAGGAAAGGAGTTGAGAACATCCAAAGGTTGGCCAATGCTATGATCCTTTCACACTACACAATTAAAGTCCGATAGTCCACTTTTATTGACAAGTCACCTTCCTATGAAATCCAGGAATTTAATGGGTTGCTAAAACTCTTTGGCTGAGAAATCTCTATGTCCCTAAACTACAAACGGCAGGATACCACAGAATGGAACCATGACAGTTAAAGTGGAATAATGGCACTATAACCATATAGCATGAAAGGGTTGCTGGTTTAATTATAATTAATACAATTAGTCTGTATTTTTGGCATTGATTGCCACTTTAAAAACTGGGGAAGGCAGGATATAGATTAAAGGGTAAAGGGTAAAGGTTTTCCCCTGATGTTAAGTCCAGTCGTGACCAAATCTGGGGGTTGGTGCTCATCTCCATTTCTAAGCTGAAGAGCCGGCATTGTCCGTAGACACCTCCCAAGGTAATGTGGCTGGGATGACTGCATGGAGCGCCCTTACCTCCCCGCCAGAGTGGTACCTATTGATCTACTCACATTTGCATGTTTTCAAATTGCTAGGTTGGCAATTCCACTCCCGGGATTTGAACCTGGGACCTTTTAGTCCGCAAGTTCAGCAGCTCAGCGCTTTAACACACTGTGCCACCAGGGGCCCTATATAGATTAATATAGATTAAAAGGTTTAGTTTAAAAAAGACATTCACTAACATTGATACAAATAATAATAGGAACACTAGTCTGAATAGCATCACAAATGCTGAGTAAGGAACAGAGGAATGAAATGGTTAAAAATCTTGTATGCCTATGCACACCAATTCTCTAGGTGCAAAGATTCTTGCAAACACAGACTTCAGCCAGGAAATCAGAAGATGTTTACTTCTCTTCCCAAGAGAACAATGACCAACATCAATAAAATATTGATAAGTAGAGACATCACACTGCTAACAAAGGTCCACATAGTTAAAGCAATGGTATTCCCCATAGTAACCTATGGATGCGAGAGCTGGACCATAAGGAAGGCTAAGCGAAGGAAGATAGACACTTTTGAGCTTTTTTTTTTCATGTCAGGAGCGACTTGAGAAACTGCAAGTTGCTTCTTGTGTGAGAGAATTGGCCGTCTGCTAGGACATTGCCCAGGGGACGCCCGGATGTTTTGATGTTTTACCATCCTTGTGGGAGGCTTCTCTCATGTTCCTGCATGGAGCTGGAGCTGATAGAGGGAGCTCATCCGCACTCTCCCCGGGTGGGATTCGATCCTGGCAGCTTTCAGGTGAACAACCCAACCTTCAAGTCACAAGGCTTTAACCCACTATGCCATTTGAACTGTGGTGTTGGAAGAAAATTCTGAGAGTGTCTTGGACCGTAAGAAGATCCAACCAGTCCATACTCCAGGAAATAATGCCCGACTACTCACTGGAGGGAAGGATATTAGAGGCAAAGATGAAGGCCTTTGACCACATAATGAGAAGACAGGAGAGCTTGGAGAAGAGAATGATGCTGAGGAAAATGGAAGGAAAAAGGAAAAGGGGCCAACCAAGGTCAAGATGGATGGATGGTATCCTTGAAGTGACTGGCTTGACCTTGAAGGAGCTGGGGGTGGCCACGGCCAACAGGAAACTCTGGCGTGGGCTGGTCCATCAAGTCAACAACACACCAATTCACATGCAAAAGAATTCACTTGCAGATTTCTGAGTAAACATATAGTACCAGTTCAAAAGGAACCAGCTGACACAAAGTTGCAAGGTGCAAGTGGGGAGTGTTGCTTTTGAGATACTGATATATATTCAAGATTGATCTTGTCTGTTTGAACACTTGCCCATCTTCAATTCTTTAGCTTGTATATTTACAAAAAAAACAACATATATAACAAAGTCTCAAAATGTTGTAAGTTCTCTCTCATCACATGAGAAAATTAACATTGTGCTTGCCCCTGAAACTTTCTATAACTCAGTAAGAGGTCATAGGTTTAATAGGCATTTTTGAGGAAAGAAGCAGTGGTAGTGGAGCCAAGACCTGGAAGGTTAGAGTGCAAGGATATTTTGATTTGTAGGAGTGATTATAACCATCTTATTCCACCCTGACCACATTTTTAATGTTTCTTTACACTTTGTTATTGAGGAGAGAGGTATTTTCCAAAAAAAAATGTTATGAATACAGTGGGCTCTTGGCATCTGCTGTACATTAGTTTAAAGAGCCTCCCCCCTTCCATTGGAACCAAAATATGTAGAGCTCAAAACCCACTACATATAATGGTAAAGTAAAATTGTGTTCCTTATATAAAACTGAAATATAAAGGTTTATGTTGTAGATCAGCCATCATGGCCTGTATTCCATCAAGAGATGGAGTTGGAAACTGATGAGGCTGAGGATTTTGCAGACAATTCTGCCCCAGGCCGAGGCCCCATGACCTTGCAACTGCCTGATATAATGGTTTCAGAAGAACCACTAATTGGCAAATATTCCAAAGTCTCTTCATCGTTACCCACACCAGATGGTGTTGACCTGGGTGAAGATGAGACTTTTAATCGGAAGGAATTTGTTACTAGAGATAGAAGCAAGAAAGAGGGCATGAGAAGGTCTCTAAGATTAGCTCACAAGTCGGATGGCTAACTTTCCCATGGGAAGTTTTTGTGGGTCCTGTACTCCTTAATTTCACAGGCTCAGGATTTCTTAAAAGTGCCCCTCACTGTATTCTTGTTGCGGTGTCAACTTTGCCTTTCCTTGGAAGAGGTTCCAGTGTACAGCTCCTTGCCCGTGCCGAGTTCCCAGTTCCAGGCAAGCCGTGGCGAGCCGCGACTCCCGAGTAGACCTTGCCTTGCTACCACGTCTCCCTTGTTCCTGAATCAAGTTTGACTCTGCTTTGTTTACCTTGCTTACTTGATCCTGCTACGGGACTTTTCAAGTGGATTTGCAACTATTTGTTCCTGCTGTTGTTTCATGGACAGACTTTGATTTCTGAAAAGGAAGCTATCGAGCTTCACTTGTGGATTACAATTTGGACATTGCTGAACTCTTTCTGGGCTGCTATTGGCTATATATTAAGGACTATTTCTTACTCTGACTTTCCACCTTAAATGCACATAGATATATATTCTGCTTTAATAAACGGCTTATGTGTTATATTGGCTCTGGTCTGGTTTTCAAGTGCTCGCGCTGCCTTGGGGTGCAACAGTTTGCTTTTTTATTCTTAAAAAATATTTAAAGATGTGGATGGTTGAATCCATTTATTTAGCAAGCAATTAAGACTACTTTCTAAACTTACTTTATAAAAGATCTGCTAAGAAGAATATTGCTAAAACAGCTGTACTGCAATCTGCAACACAGAGACCCACATTTTGGACTCCCATGGAGAAGGTGACTGTATGTAATGAGAATTGCATGATGGGGGACTTCAAAATTTATCTGTCCTGCTACTGATAACAATGCCATGCCTCTGTGGGTTAAATGAAATGGGCAGAAAATGCAACAAAACTGAAGTCAAAGTTGTAAAAGGAATATTGGAATAATGTGCTAGATTCTAAGAAGAGTTTATTTCCACTGTGAGATACACTGTGTGCAATTTTAAAGCATGGTAGGGTTGTTTTGTTAGTTCTTCTGCTAATGCAACACAGAACAAATGAACTGATCTAATTAGCTCAAAAGAGAGAGATGAGTCCCTGAAGAATCCAACTTTGCCACTGCAGAAACCCAATTCCTCAACCAATTCCTTATTCTGTTGCTCTGAAAGGCGTTTTAACATGTTCCCATGAATCGCAATTGTTCAATTCACAGCACTGCTCTGATGATTAGATCCATCACTCCGCAAGAGAGTGGAGCATAGCTTAAGAATTTCTGTGGGCCGATTATGATGTGATCTTTATCTCACTCTGACAGAGCTTGGATAACCATCATCATCTCTAAAACATTACAAGTTCCAATGAGCAAAAATTGCTCAGGAAAAGAGAGAATGGAATTTGTGGGCTGCAAAGGTTGATGTGAAAGGGAAATGGTTTAAACTTAACTGACTTGTGAAGGGGTGTTTTATCAGAAAAGTCATCTAAAATCCATCATTGCATGATGACTATGCGAAGGAAAACAGAGAGTGGGATGAATAATAAGTGCTTTAAAATTAAATGTTAAAGAGCTTGGCTCACAGCTGGTACCCAGGAAAATGCCAATTTGACATTTCTAATGGGAAATTCTCGGCATACTGGCAATAATTAAAGCAGAGCTAACTCCTCTCTTTTTTCATAGTCATATTTTTATTGAATGAAAATATGTACATTCAAATAAGGACTTTATTGCATGAGGCAGGACAACAAACATTGAAGCTGAACTGTCACCTTTGGTGATGGTCCCTATTGTCTGAAACCTGTCATTCACTTGCAATTCTGCAGTGACTCTGTCATGTACCTTGTGTGATGGCTCTATTCCATTTCTATGCTGGCAAGCCAGGGAGTTGGGTTCTCTTCTTTTTCCACTTTCTCTCCTTCCCTCTAACTATTCCCAAGCTGTCTTTTCCCTGTTTTTATATCACTAATTACATCTCTAAAACTACAAAATAGGAGTTGGTGCTCATCTCCATTTCTAAGCCGAAGAGCTGGCATTGTCCGTAGACACCTCCAAGGTCATGTGGCCGGCATGACTGCATGGAGCGCCGTTACCTTCCCGCCGGAGTATTGATCTACTCACATTGGCATGTTTTCGAACTGCTAGATCGGCAGAAGCTGAAGCTAATAGCGGCCGCTCACACCGCTCCCGGGGTTTGAACCTGGGACCTTTCGGTCTGAAAGTTCAGCAGCTCAGTGCTTTAAAACACTTCGCCACCGGGACTTCAGTCAGTGTTGTTCAGTCAGTGATATTTCAGCTTCTCTTCATGGATGGTATTTTGATATGGAAGCTGAGCTAGCACAATACAGAAATGAAAAGGGAATTTATGTAGAATGTTATTTTTCTGACTGTAACTAAACAGGAGAGGTATGGAACAAAGAGCTTTGCAGCTGGAACTATTTGAGTTTGGTTCTGATTTGATCTATGCTATAATGGAAACACATCTGTTCTGTATTTCTTAATTCAAATTATATTTGAATAATTATATGTCAGTGGGTTATTGTGAGTTTTCTAGGCCATATGGCCATGTTCCAGAAGCATTCTCTCCTGACGTTTCACCCACATCTATGGCAGGCATTTTCAGAGGTTGTGAGGTATACTGGAAAACTAAGCAAGGCAGGTTTATATATCTGTAGAAGGTCCATGGTGGGAGAAAGAACTGTTGTCTGTTGGAGACAAGTGTGAATATTGTAATTAATCACCTTGATTAGCATTAATAGCCTTGCCAGCTTCAAGGCCTGGCTTCTTCCTGCTTAGGGGAATCCTTTGTTCAGAGCTGGCCCTGATTGATTCATGTCTGGAATTCCTCTGATTTCAGAGTGTTGTTCTTTATTTACTGTCCTGATTGTAGGGTTCTTCAAATACTGCTAGCCAGATTTTCTTCATTTTCATGGTTTTCTTCTTTCTGTTGAAATTGTCCACATGCTTGTGGATTTCAATGGCTTCTCTGTGTAGTCTGACATCATAGTTGATAGAATGGTCCAGCATTTCTGTGTTCTTAAATAATATTTCATGTTCCTTAATTCGTGTTTGAGCAACGCTGCGTTCGGTGGTCTCTATGTAGGTTTGTCCACAGCTGAATGGTATACGCTAGACTCCTGCAGTGGTGAGAGGATCCCTCTTGTCCTTTGCTGACTGTAGCATTTGTTGGATTTTCTTGGTGGGTCTGTAGATAGTTTGTAGGTTGTGTTTCTTCATCATCTTCCCTATGTAGTCATTGGTTCCCTCGATGTATGGGAAGAACACTTATCCTCTGGGTGGATATTTTTGTAGTATAAGAATGAGGCCTTGATCTGAAACCTCTTCCATCTCCTCTTATCAGTTCATAGGTTGTAGCAATTTGAAACATCATCAGGTCTGAGAAAGAGAATGGGGGTTGAGAGGAACACCTGGCTGGTCAAAAACAAATCTTTATATATGGTCCTCACTGGCCACATATCCAAAATGGCCCAGAAGTCACTACTGATTTTACACTGCTTTATGAAAATTCCTGCCAAACTTGCAAGCCAATTAACAGCGACAGCAAATGGCACATCTTCACCAACCAATGAATGGACCCTAGCTGGGCCCAATATGGACCAATCAACAACCAAAAGTCCTTTTATTTAAATAACTGCCAATGTGCTATAAATAAACTGGTATGTTTCCAATTGCTCCGTCTTTGGAGCGCAAAATCTGTGAACATCGTATATGGCCAAGATGAATAAATACCTCTATATTCCCTTTGCCTTGTTTCATTTTGGTCTTTGGAGATTGGCATGCCAGGGTCCTGAACCTATGGTTCTTGCGGAGCTGAAATCATGTAACACCTATCTCAAGAATTTTTGAGGAAAGGAATATTCGGACGTGATTTTGTCAGTTTCTTCCCTACAAAACCGGGAATCATTGACAGTCTCCCACCCAAGTATTAACCATGGCTTGCCTTACTTAACTTCCAATATCAGATGATATCTGGTACCTTTAGGATATTTAGGCCATAACTAAGTGATCATTACATACAACCAATTTCCCAAGAGATAAATGTTCTCCATTTTAAAAAAAAATGTCAGGCCTACTGGAAAAGATATGGCACCTCAACAAAAAACAAAACATAAACACACACATAGAATTTGACATTGTGTGGTTTGGTTTCCAAGGCCTATTGTTTCCTCTCATATTCTGTGGTTTGAAATGTCTATAGTTATTAGGAAGAGCTTCAAGCATGTTCTTAGCTAGATCATGATGGTCCTTTAACCCAGGATTTGAACTTCTGGAGGGCATAGCATGCCAATGTTTATTCTGGTACTGTAAAAGATTTCGCTTTATTTCATCTGTCACCAATCTTAATGGAAATAGACCTTGCCTTCCCAGGGAGCAGCAATGGCTTCATGAATTTTGACAGCACAGTACATATGATGTCTCTCTTATGAAAACTTATGAAAGAAATGAACACCTGGATAGTAAAAGCATTGTCAGTTAAACATGTGACAGTCAGAGACAAATTGAGAATGCTTCTGCAATATCATTTCCCCTTTATAAACAAAATTTTTGTATAATTCTGAATTTACTAACAGAGGCACGAAAGGTGAAATTGGTGGTATATACCAACAATCATAATGGTGTGCATTTGGGAAAAGAGGGAGGGTTTTGGGGGGTGGATATTGAACCACTGCCATGGGGACTGCATCTACACACAACTAGTAGTGGAAACTAGATTGTTCAATACAGAAGTGGGTAAGCAGATGATGACTGTAATAAATTGCCCCGGTGGAGTAGTGGGTTAAAGCCTTGTAACTTGAAGGTTGGGTTGCTGACCTGAAGGCTGCCAAGTTCGAATCCCACCCGGGGAGAGCCCGGATGAGCTCCCTCTATCAGCTCCAGCTCTATGCGGGGACATGAGAGAAGCCTCCCACAAGGATGGTAAAAACATCAAAACATCTGGGGGTCCCCAGACGGCCAATTCTCTCACACCAGAAGTGACTTAGGTTGATCCTGACACAAAAAAACTTTTCATATTAATCTAAACTGTACGGTTTTTCCCCATTACCATGAAAGAGGTGCATCTTTGCACCAGAGACATACAGGATAAAAAAGGAGGGTGGCATTCAGCAACTGAGGTTTATGTTTTATCAGGGGTAGTTATCTACAATGCACTCCACACTTTGTGATACAGGAAAGACATCAATTAGAAACACAATGAGGATTGGACTCCTGAGAGTATCCAGATGTTGGAAATGTCATTAACAAACAGTGCCTTAATGAAATATGTATTGTTCTGTCTACTTTCTTTTGAACTGCCTGTATTTCCATAAGCCTCTTCTTTGTCTCAGAGAATGACTCCTTTTGTGCCTCACCTATAATCCATCATGAACTCTTAGCATTGCCTTAAATTGTATGATTAGCCCTGCCTGGGCAGATTCTCTGAACCACTCCGACATTAAATGGACAAATGACGGTTCCCCTTTCTTTCACCCATGGTGGAAACTTCATTCATTTTTTGACATCACTGGAAATCCCCAGCCAACAAAAGCCTGGATCCAAACTTGATGACTTTTCAGTCAATCAGGGGAGGGGAGCAGGTCTTTTGAATGACTGTCAAAACTGATACAATGTCTTGCAATGCATTGTAAGGGTATGCCCGATAGTTTTAGAACAGAAACTCTGTATCAGACATCCTTTCAGACCTGAAAGTTAATAGACCTCTATTTGTTGGTTTCAAACCTAATCTGCATTTCATCATCTGGCTACCAAGGTAGCAGGGCATACCTGGCAACAGATCCACATCACTCCTTAAGCAGCTAGCTAATTTTTGGCTTCATTGAGAATATGGAAAAGATATAAAGTAATGCTGTGTCTAAAATGCTCTCATGGGTGTCAGTACAAGGGGCCGGGCTATGGCGCAGGCTGGTAAACAGCTGCTGCAATAAATCACTCTGACCATGAGGTCATGAGTTCAAGGCCAGCCCGTGGCGGGGTGAGCACCCGTCAATTAAAAATAAAAAATAGCCCCTGCTCGTTGCTGACCTAGCAACCCAAAAGATAGTTGCATCTATCAAGTAGGAAATAAGGTACCACTTATAAAAGTGGGGAGGAAAGTTTAATTTACAACGTTGAAATGAGGAAGTGCCATCAGAGTGGATGATGAAGCAGCTGCTCCTCCCTGTGGCCAGAATCGAACATCCCCTCAGGAGAAGGTTACATTGCCTCTGTGTCTGTCTCTGTCTCGGTTCTATGTGTATATGGGCATCAAATGTTTGCCCTATATGTATATAATGTGATCCGCCCTGAGTCCCCTTCGGGGTGAGAAGGGCGGAATATAAATACTGTAAATAAATAATAATAAATAATACAAGAAACTTTTTATTGAAGAGAAACATCAGGCAAAGATAGCTAGCGAATGTTTGAAGATTTCCTGGAGTTGTGTCAGAAGAAATAGAGAATCAAAGCCAGAGAGCTACTAGAAATAAAAGGATATAGTTTTCAATCATAGTCTTATTTATTAGAAATTATTAGAAAAGTTTAAAATAGGTGACAAGTTATATGGTTTTGGACAAAGTAAGTCAGAATTTGAAGCATAATTGCATAAAGATCATGAGCATGTAATTGCTAAGACATGTAAACTTTTGGGTGCATCTTAATTCACACTTTGTCCCAAAGCCAGTTGATGTAGCCTTGAACCACATTAATAGAAGTTCTGGATTTCCCCCCAATCTTATATATAATGATTGTTCTTGTTTCTTTAATTATGGATAGTAGACTGCAAAACCACAACCGGTTTCAATTCAAAAGAGTCTTCATCAGGTGGATTGTAGTCCTTTTTTCAGTTGTTTTTTTGAGTTTTTTAAATGTGGATCCTATAGGGAACATATATAGTGGCTACCAGTTATTTACAATACATATAGTTACATGAGACATACATGATACACAACAAAGATAATGTAAAAGTCATACTCACAGAAAGATCTAAGTTTTAAACACACATACTCTGCAAACAGTTTGATTCCAATGCGAGTATGAAGCTGAGTAATTTCACTCTTAAATGGCAAGCACAATGGTCAGGTGGTTGTGAAGTAATATAATTGCTGTTACTCCAGCAATTTAAAGGAAGACTATCAATCTTTACAAGAAACAATCATAAGCAGGGGTCCCCAAACTAAGGCCCGGGGGCCGGATGCGGCCCTCCAAGGTCATTTACCTGGCCCCCGCCCTCATTTATAATATAATATTTTATATAAGTTTTAATAATATAATATATTAGGTATACATATGATATTGATAATATTATCATGTTATACAATGTAATACTAATAATAATACCATATAATAATATTAATTACATGTTATATATTACATATAATATTACAGTATAGTGGTATAGTTCAATATAGTAATATATAATGCTAATATTGTGCTATGCTAATAATATAATATATTGTATGTACATACAGTTGCTCTGAGTCCCCTTCGGGGTGAGAAGGGCAGAATATAAACGTAGTAAATAAATGTAGTAAATGAATAAATAAATCATTTTAGACTTAGGCTTGCCCGAAGTCTGAAATGACTTGAAGACACACAACAACAACAACAACAACAATCCTGATTAACTTGACTATCTCATTGGCCAGAAGCAGGCCCACACTTCCTATTGAAATCCTGATAGGTTTATGTTGGTTAAAATTGTTTTCATTTTTAAATATTGTATTGTTCTTTCATTGTTGTTGTTATTTTGCACAACAAATAAGACATGTGCAGTGTGCATAGGGATTTGTTCGTATTTCTTTTTCAAATGATAATTCGGCCCCTCAACAATCTGAAGGATTGTAAACCGGCCCCCTGCTTAAAAAGTTTGAGGACCCCTGATCATAAGCATTGGCAGAGCCGGCCCAAGATAATTTTCAAGTGTAAGCGAATAGAAATTTTGGTGCCCCCCCCCCCCACACACACACACACCAAACCACATGAACGGGCCAGCAGAGCATTGGATAAGCAAAAATGTTGGATAATATGAAGGCCAAGTGTGAATAACTGCAGTTGATCACCTTGATTAGCATAGAATAGCCTTGCTAGACATGGTTATGGTTATTGAGCATTATTCCTAGCAGTGCAATAATTGAGGACTTTTTAAGTATTGACCACTGGACTGATTCTGGACTATGATTTTGAACTTATGTGGTTGTAATTGTTGTTTTTAGTAGTTTTTGTTTTAATGTTTGAGTTTAATTGTCATTATATTATTGGAATTTGAATGTCGGCCATCGAATTGTTGCCAGTTGTGAGGCCACCCTGAGTCCTCTTCGGGTGAGAAGGGCGGGACAGAAGTATGGGAAATAAATAAATAAATAAATAAACAAATAAATAGTAAAAAAAGGATAGTAAAAAAAGGACAGTAAAAAAGAACACTCAAAAACAGGGGAATTCCAAACATGAAACAATCAGGGCCAGCTAACACCTCTCAACAAAGATATACAAACCCCACTTGCCTAGTTTCCAACACACCTCACAACCTCTGAGGATGCCTGCCTTAGATGTGGCCCTCCTCTGGACACTTTCCAGCATTATTTGGCAGAGAAGGAGAAAGAATTTGGGCCCTTCCACACAGCTCTATAACTCAGGATATCAAGGCAGGATAACCCACATTACCTGCTTTGAACTGGATTGTCTGAGTCCTTACTGCCATATATCCCAGTTCAAAGCACGTAATGTGGGTTATTTGTTATTTCTTCCAAGTTCTAGTCTCCAAGGCAGAAGGCAACAAGCTTGGTCCATCCTCCCTATGACCTCCTCTCACATTATTATACATGGCCGTCAAGTCTCCTCTCAACCTTCTCATCTACATGCAAAACATGCCCAGATCTTTAAACCGCTCCTCATAGGGATTATTCTCCAAAGCCTTGATCATTTCAGTCACTCTCCTCTAGACAGATTCATGTTATCATTTAGTATTACAGTAGAGTCTCACTTATCCAAGCCTCGCTTATCCAAGCCTCTGGATTATCCAAGCCATTTTTGTAGTCAATGTTTTCAATATATCATGATATTTTGGTGCCAAATTTGTAAGTACAGTAATTACAACATAACATTACTACGTATTGAACTACTTTTTCTGTCAAATTTGTTGTATAACATGATGTTTTGGTGCTTAATTTGTAAAATCATAACCTAATTCGATGTTTAATAGGCTTTTCCTTAATCCCTCCTTATTATCCAAGATATTCGCTTATCCAAGGATTAGCTTGGATAAGTGAGACTCTACTGTACTCATTATTTTTCCTGGAAACTTTCCAAGGCCTGAAGATAGGAGGTATGGTGGCACAACGGGTTAAACTCTTGTGCCAGCTGAACTGCTGAACTGAAGGTTGGGTTGCTGACCTAAAGG
Organism: Anolis carolinensis; assembly: GCF_035594765.1. Taxonomy (NCBI): domain Eukaryota; kingdom Metazoa; phylum Chordata; class Lepidosauria; order Squamata; family Anolidae; genus Anolis; species Anolis carolinensis. The sequence continues at coordinate 168,301,144 of NC_085843.1, read as the reverse complement.
TTGCAAGACAGGGTGAGCTCCTGTCCGTCAGCTCTAGCTTGTAGGGACATGAGAGAAGTCTCCCAGTAGGATGGTAACACATCTGGGCATCGCCTGGGCAACATCTCTGTAGATGGCCAATTCTCTGACACCAGAAGCAACTTGCAATATGTTCTCAAGTCGCTTCTGACAAGGAAAAAAAGCTGATGGTTTGTAGATCAGTCATAAAGAAATTACCATAAATAAATGTCTCTTAAATATTTTGCCAATATCTGCTTATTATTCCTTCTATCCAATAGAGAAAAGTTCCATAATAACCTCAGGCCCATCATGAAAGTTGGGCAAGGTTACCTTCCGTACAATTTACAGAATCTTTCACCTAGCATGAACACAGAACTTTTGGTAGGTAAAGGTAAAGGTTTTCCCTTGACGTGACCGACTCTTGGGGTTGGTGCTCATCTCCATTTCTAAGCCGAAGAGCCGGTGTTGTCCATAGACACCTCCAAGGTCATGTGGCCGGCATGACTGCATGGAGCGCCGTTACCTTCCCGCTGGAGCGGTACCTATTGATCTACTCACACTTGCGTGTTTTCAAACTGTTAGGTTGGCAGAAGCTGGGGCTAACAGTGGGCACTCATTCTGCTCCCGGGATTTGAACCTGGGACCTTTTGGTCCGCAAGTTCAGCAGCTCAGCACATTAACACACTGCACCATCAGGGCTCCCACTTTAGGTAGCTCTGCTCAAATGAAATCATCCAAATGAAATCATTACAAAGGAAATCCAGTTAGTTCATCCTTTCATAGACCAAAACAGTTTAATGGACACACCCAACCCACATAAACTGGATTACTCAGGATGAGGTCAGAAACAACCAGTCAGCTAATCATAGAATCATATGGGACATCCAGTCCAAAACTCTGCCATACAGGAAAAGCACAATCAAAGCACCCCCAAAAGATGGCCATCCAGCCTCTATTTAAAAACCTTAAAAGGAGAAGCTTCTACTGAACTATGAGGCAGTGAGTTCCACTGCTGAACAGCTCTTACAGTCAGTAAGTTCTTCCAAATGTTCAGTTGGAATCTCCTTTTCTGTAATTTGAACCCACTGCTCCATTGAGTCCTAGTCTCCAAGGCAGCAGAAAACAAGCCTGCTCCCTCTTCCTTAAGACATCCTTTTAGATCAGGGGTCCTCAAACTTTTAAAGCAGAGGGCTGGTCCACGATCCTTCAGACTGTTGAGGGGCCGAATTATCATTTGAAAAAAAAAAAAACGAACAAATTCCTATGCACACTGCACATAACTTATTTGTAGTGCAAAACAATAACAATAACAATGAAAGACCAATACAATATTTAAAAATGAAAATAAATTTAACCAACATAAACCTGTCAGGATTTCAATAGGAAGTGTGGGCCTGCTTCTAGCCAATGAGATAGTCAGGTTAATTAGGATTATTGTTGTTGTGTGTCTTCAAGTCATTTCAGACTTTGGGCAAGCCGAAGTCCAAAATTATTTATTTATTCATTTACTACATTTATTTACTACATTTATATCCCACCCTTCTCACCCTGAAGGGAACTCAGAGCAGCTCTATGTACATACAATATATTATATTATTAGCATAGCACAATATTAGCATTATATATTACTATATTGAACTATACCACTATATGTAACATTATATGTAATATATAGCATATAATTAATATTATTATATGGAATTATTATTAGTATTATATTGTATAAAATGATAATATTATTATCAATATCATATGTATATACAATATATTATATTATTAAAACTGATATAAAAATATTATATTATAAATGAGGGTGGGGGCCAGGTAAATGACCTTGGAGGGCCACATCTGGCCCCCGGGCCTTAGTTTGGGGACCCCTGTTTTAGATATTTAAACATGGTGATCATGTCTCCTCTCAACCTTCTCTTCTGCAGGCTAAACAGACCCAGCTCTTTAACCTACTAATCATAGGGAAGGTGGGAGCCCCCAATAGCACAGTGTGCCAGCAGGACTGATGACTTGCCCGTTCGAATCCAACCTGGGGAGAGCACGGATGAGCTCCCTCTATCAGCTCCAGCTCCATGTGGAGCGGTCTGAATCAAGGTAAATCAGGATGGTGGCGATGAGGAGAGCAGCCAGTTAGGGAACATTTAAAAAATGGTAATCAAAGATATGGGAAATAAAGAACATGGACAGACTGACTTTCCTGATGAAGAAGCATAATGGAAAACCAATCAAAGAAACAGGAATATATAAGAAAAGGACAGACACAGATTGAAGGAACTCCATAACTGAAATAAGAAATAGCCAACCCAGGCAACATAAAAGGGGGGCACAATCTGCCCCCTAATAAAATAAAACAACTACTCCTCTACATCCAGCAACTTGCTCCACAAAGAGACTAGACTCATTGAACCGAAGATCCAATGGAATATACCGATGCTCTCCCCCTCACCCAATCCCCCCTCCCCCACCACGAATTCCATGTTTTTTCTTTTATTTTTAATTGTAAATTAAAAAACATCAATTAAAAATATTCAAAAACAATTTTTTTTATCATGACTGTATGCATTGCATTGCTGCTGCTGCTGACTGACCTGAAGGTGGGCACTGACTGGGCAGGCAGGCACAAGTGAGATGGTTTTAACAGCAAGATAGAAGCTGCTCTGCTACGATCAGTCAGCCGGGCCCTATCACCTCCTGGCTGGCTGTTCCACGTGGTGGGTGGCTGGAGGCTATGCCTGCACAAAAACAGCCAAAATGGCTGATGGGAGTCCTGTGCGCGTGCGCATAGAAGTCCCATCGGCCATTTTGGGCGATGGCATGCCAGTCCTGTGCATGCGCTGCACTCAGGGCCTCCGTTGCCGGCGCCAGGACAAAGAAGCCCCATTGGCCATTTTAGGCGATGGCATGCCAGTCCTGTGCCGTTGGGTGCATGCGCTGCATGCAGGGCCTCCATTGCCGGCGCCAGGACAATTTGGACAAACACTGTGACCGGAGCAAAACGGGGGTGCTGCCAAGGACTCCACACAGCGCCCCCCCCTCGCCTGCGCCCGACGCCAAGGCGTAATCTACGTACTGCATTGGACCGGGCCTGAGCATTGGTATTGTTCAACCCCTTCGGATGTTCCGTTTGGAGTGTGAAAATCCAAAAAGATTCACGCTGTAGGAGCTTCGTCTGGAAATCTATGCCTTCGGAGGATGTGACAACTTCTAGAACCTGGACCCAAAGTGATTCAGGATTGTGTTTTAGATCTCCAAAATGTTTATAAAAAATCGAATCAGTAGAATGTTTCCTGATCTTACTTGTGTGTTCTATAATACCGACTTAGACTTCCCTGCTCGTTTGGCCTATATACATTAGGGAGCAGGGGCATGTGATGGCATAAATTTAATGATTTCTGTATTACTGTAATAGTGGATACTTGTTTTTTCAGCACCATTTTCATGCAATTTTTTTATTTGTACTGAACATGTGAAAAAAAGATACAAATACACACATTGATGCAGATGGGTTTAAAGATTAATATTAAACTAAACCCTAAACTGTTTATTTTGGGACTATCGCATGGAAACTTGGAGGAAACCTACATAATTTTTTTCCAGTATATGATCATGGCACTTCAACTGCTGTATATGCAAAGATGGAAAATTCAACATTACCTACAATGGAGGAGTAGCTGGTTACACAGACTTGGTTGAAATTGACTAATGTCCATGCTCAGAAAATCAACAGATTACTGCAGTGCTCATTAAAACAGAAACACTCAGGTCTCTGAGAAAGTGAGGCAACTTTCCACATCTTCCTCTAACATTTATGAGAGGCTTCGAGGAAGATGTGCAGTTTAGGCTCCCAGAACTTGGAAAGGAAAGTCTGTAAATTAATTTGATTATGTTAATTATTACAAATTAGAAAATGAATTCACTACTATAAAACTAATAATTAATTATAATTGTTTAATAAATTGAGTCATCATTAATTAACTTGGTGATAAATATTAATGGGAAGACCCCAAGGGATTTACAAAGAATGCCATAGAGGCTGCCATTGTGGGGTTTAGAGTAGAACATTTTGTTTAGTTCCTTCAAATGAGCTCAAACACCTATCTCTAGCACTTTCATGACCCAGTGCTTTTTAGGAGCCAAGCCAGGATTTTATCAAGCATGTTTGTTTTATATGATTTCATTTGTTTTATGACTTGCTTTATTGTTGATTGATTTGTTTTATTGTTGTGTTTTATATATTGTCTGTTTTGCCTGGGCTTGGCCCCATGTAATCCGCCCCGAGTCCCCTTGGGGAGATGAGGTGGGGTATAAAAAAAAAAATAATAATAATAATAATAATAATAATAATAATAATAATATTGTATGACACAGCAAACAAGATAGATATGCTGGATTTCGTATCACAAAATCACAAGTCGAACACTTCCCAAGTGTCTAGGACTGTGTGATGTATTTTCGGATGATGCGCGCAGATCCCAGAAGAGTGGTCTTTTGCAGTTGGCAGATCGTAATTTTGTCAATGTCTATTGTTTCCAAATGCCAGCTGAGATCTTTTGGCACGGCACCCAGTGTGCCCATCACCACCAGGACCACCTGCACTGGTTTCTGCCAGAGTCTTTGAAGTTCAATCTTGAGGTATTACTATTATTATTATTATTATTATTATTATTATTATTATTATCTCCAACCTGGATATTAGGCTTGAGCAAATTTTTCGTTATTTCGTTAAATTCGTTAAAAATTCGTTTCGTAAGTACTTTTGAATTGATATTTGAACCATCTGCTCACTGCCTTACAAATATTACGAATTTGAATAATAAAAGTACCTTTTTTCGTTTGTTTCTGATGTCTTCGGATGCAGCTGTAGCCCCTCTGAGAGGAGAAGCCATGTTGGCATGCTTCTCAGCCAATCAGAGCGGAAGAGGGAGGGAGGCAGAGGCATGGCCATCAATCTGCTAGCATTTAAAAAAAAATGTTGCTTCAAAAATCCCCAAAAATCAGTGGATGGGTCAAACATTATGAAACTTGATAGGCAAAGAGTACTTAATTTTTGCTTCCATTCTGGCAAATTTCATCATAATAGCTTTCATAATGCAGGAGAACGAAGCCTCTGAATATTGACCATTCTTTTAAGTGGAAATGAAGCAATTCGTCATAACGAGAGAAAAAACTCCATTTCCCAGAAGCCTTAGCAAGCCAATCAAAGTGGAAGGAAGAAGGACAGGGAGGCGTGGCTATCGATCTGCTAACATTTTAAAAAAATGTTGCTTCAGAAATCCCCAAAAATCAGTGGATGGGTCAAACATTATGAAACTTGATAGGCTAAGAGTACTTAATTTTTGCTTCCATTCTGGCAAATTTCATCATAATAGCTTTCATAATGCAGGAGAAGGAAGCCTCTGAATTTTGACCATTTATAAAAGCATTGGGCTGAAGCAAACGTTTCTCCAATAGTACTATGCCCACTTGCAAACTACAATTCCCAGGTGTTCCAGGCCCTCTCTCCTCTTAACATTCCCCACCCCCTTTTGTCCTCACTTAGAATCATAGAGTCATTGAACAGTAGAGTTGGAAGAGACCTCGTGGGCCATCCAGCCCAACCCCTTCTGCCAGGCAGGAAGACACCATCCAATCCCTCCCAACAGATGGCCATCCAGCCTCTGCTTAAAAGCCTCCAAAGAAGAAACCTCCACCACAGCCCGGGGGAGAGAGTTCCACAGCTGAACAGCTCACAGTGAGGAAGTTCTTCCTAATGTTCAGGTGAAATCTCCTTTCCTGTAGTTTGAAGCCATTGTTCCGCATCCTAGTCTGCAGGGCAGCAGAAAACAAGCTTGCTCCCTCCTCTCTATGACTTCCCCTCACATATTATACATCATGTCTCCTCTCAGCCTTCTTTTCTGCAGGCTAAACATGCCCAGTTCTTCAAGCCACTCCTCATAGGGCTTGTTCTCCAGACCCTAGATCATTTTAGTTGCCCTCCTCAGACCATCTTGACCAAACTTTCATACAGTATGTGAATTCTTGGAAGGTATGAGAAGTTTAGAGAGAAGGAGGGAGGGAGAGGTTTGAATTTTGGACTCCAATTGTGGCTTGATTCCCCACTCAGCCACCCACTTGGGCAAGTCACACACTCTCAGCCCAGAAAAGCCAATGAAACAGGAAATAGCACTTTCAAACCAGGAACTAATTTCCTTATTCAGAGGCTGATGGCCATCTGTCAGGAAGGATTTGATGGTGTACTATGATTTCTGTTCCTGGGTGATAAATGTCATTTCCTAATTGGTTCTGTCATAGAAACATGGCAAAATCTATGACACTGCCTGAACTTTGTGCAAGCGACATGGATGGAACATATTATGGTTTGGTCCACCAATTTAACAAAGTTTCAGCCACAAAAACAAAGTTTCTGAAGTATAACAATGACTTTCACAGTAAAGACAACCCAATGAAACAGGAAATAAGACTTTCAAACCAGGAACAGATTTCTGCAATTATTAAAAAATGGTTTATTATAAAAGCTATGAAAATTCGCCAAAAATCAGAGGATAAGGGAAACGTTCCAAATTTTGGTGAGCTATCAGTGTTAAATGTGTTCTACCACTGTACCAAGTTTGAAGAAGATCACTCAAAAAATGAGGGCGGGAGAGTCCTGTAAAATCTCCCCTCGTGCTGTTTTTTTTGCTACTGCGCATGCGCGTCCGCCATTAACGAATTACTTTTGAAACTAACGAATTTTCGTTAATTTCGAATTTTTTGGGGGGCAAAATTCGGAAATGACATCAGAAACGAAACGCTGGCACCCCCTACTTTTGAAACGAGTTTAGAATCAATTTTTTCATGGATCGTTCAAGCCTACTGGATATTACCCCTACATGGACTGTGAAGTTCATATTTTTTTAGCTTAGAATAGTAGGGATCCAACATAACTGTCACGCTGGGAAAACACCACCCCAAAGCATGGACTCTCATCTTACAACCTGTTTCACCAGGTTTTTCACTCATTTGCACTTCTCTTTTATTTCCATGCCAAGCTACATGCATATTTCAATGTGTATTGTCTTGTAGTTATAGATTAATAAAGAGTAACATATTTCAATTAGGAGATATTCACTCCATGTATAACAAAAATTGGAGCACATCTTTTGCATTCAAGAGCTAGGCATCTCACACTGAATCTGTGGAATCTTCAGGATAAAAAGAAAGAAAGAAATGCATCGTTGGATGCAATGAAGAGGTAGGTTGATAAAAATAAGAATGAGAAGTGAGCAGCCAAAAAAAGAAAGAAATGGGAAAGGGGTTTGAGGATAATATTTATCCAATTTCTGATCCAATTTCTGATCTTGCCCACCTTATCCCTGGTTCTGGTTACTGAGACTGTTTTGATCTATTTTATGGTTGTTTTTACATTCTGCTGTTTTTATTGTTTTAATCAGATTTCTATATATCTTTATTATGTTTTTAAATGTGTTTTTGCTAGTAACCTTTCATGTTGGGCTTGGTTGTGCTTGTAAGTCCCTATGGGGAAATGATGGAGAGATATAAAAATAAAGGTATTATTCATTACATACAAATATTCACTTTTATGTTAATTTCGTGATGAATATGCATAATAGGCTTGTCTTCAATAATATCATGCTGTTTGGTATAGCCAATCAACAGAGTTTCAGGTAAATAAACAATGTTATAAATTCCTGTTCATAGCTGTGCTTTAGAAAAAGATGCCACTTAAAAAATTCAAGGGCTTCTTTCTCCTTGGGATAGGTATCAACTATTAACACAATGCACTAAATCATATTCTAAATGTCAGCATTAATTGGTAAATCTAAAAAATTAGGAAAAATCCGTAAGCTTTATTCTCTCCTTTGCAGAATGCATTGGAAAATCATAGAAGAAGCTGGAATAAAACCCTGTTGTTTTCACCCTCAGAAAAATTCTTCAAGCTACTGCCCTGTCCCTCTGCCCTTGGTAGAGGACTCAAAGGCATATTTCATTGGCAAAGGGTTCTGGAGAAAGATAGAAACAGAATAACTTTGTGTCCTTCTGGAAAGCTTTCTGCAGTATAGATTCCCTGTCCATAAACACATGGTAATCCTGCATATGCCAATATTTGTTACCATGGCACTACAATGACAATGTTTACTCTGAGCATCTCGCAAAATCCCTGCAAACATTTCAAGGTCAAACCAGATCTTTGGGCCAACTCTAATGCAAAACCCTGGTGGCGTAACGGGTTACACCACTGAGTTACAGAACTTGCTGTCGAAAGGTTGAGAGTTCGAATCTGGGAGCGAGGTTAACCCCTTCTTCTGTCAACCTAGCAGTTCGAAAACATGCAAATGTGAGTAGCTCAATAGGTACCGCTCTGGTGGGAAGGTAATTGTACTTAATGCAGTCATGTTGGCCACATGATCTTGGAGGTGTCTACAGACAACGCCGGCTCTTCACCTTAGAAATGGAGATGAGCACCAACCCCCTGAGTCAGACACAACTAGATGTCAGGGGAAAACCTTTACTTTACCTTAATGCAAGACATGGAAATGCTGAAGTATTTTTTATTGCAGTTTCCAGAATTTGTCAGCTATGCAGGCTAAGGGAGTCTAGAGGCTGTACTTCCAAAGCACGTTTCCAAATTCATGTTTAATATTTTTGCTGAAACTGCATGAAATATCTACAAAGCATAAGCAATGCAGTGGATTTTTCAGCATACTGTCATCTCTCAAAGCAGTGTCTAAAATGGTAACAGAAACTCTCAGCATTAATTATGTTCTCAGAAATATTGTACACAATATGTGTGTAATAGCATTAATGTGTAATCCCTTTTTGTTCCAAAGAGTTATTAGAAATGGTTTTCTTCATTTTTCTCAGTCACTGCCAATACCTGAATTTGTTGCTGTGTTATTCAGATTCATTTCAACTTTGTTTGATTGAGTCTATGTGTGTGGGTGTGCTTGCATGCATAAACTTACCAGTGTTGGTGATTTTGCTTATGATTGAAATGCAGCAAAGCTTTGACAGGTACCACTTACAATCCTTAAAATTTGTTTCACATCACATCAAGTCACTAGTTTTACTTACCTTTGCCCCCGCTTAAACCTTACTTTAAGGGAATAATTAATTTTAATTTTAATCTTTTTATTCTGTATTTGCACAAATACCTAGGAATGGGTTGGCAGGCTAGTAGGCCGGGATGCTTTGTATCTATACATGGTTTTACTGTATGTATGGGTAAGTGTGTACGTTTTGTATGTTTCATGTGTTTTGATATGGTCAAAATTGACTAATCAATGAAGAGTTGTTTGTTGTTTCACATCACATGCCATGCAAAATGGGGAAAAGCTGGGGTTTGCCAGTCAATTATGGATTTGCACAAAATGTTCAAGTGATCAGCATAAAAAAATGAAATCAATCCAGAAATGTGAAATGTGTATTTGATAGATCTAGCCCTCAAATTTGCTATAGTCACTGTTTTGGATTCCATTAGACCTCTGCTTCTTAACTATGGATCCAGTCCTCAAATGAGGTCCCCTTAGCTCAGTGTTCAGGTCCCCAAAATGGCAACAGTAAAAGGTTTCTGAATGCCACCCATTTAAACAAATCTTTTAGCAACAATGTTCAGTGTTTACAATGGGGCCTACAAAAATGCTTCAACTTTATTCCACAAAAAGAAAAATCAACTGTATAGCAAGCCCTGCAAATGCTAATTTATATCAGTAAACATCTAATTTTTATATCTATTTCTTATACCTATATACCTATACCTATATCCAAAACAGAGACAGTGTGATGTCTCTACTCTTCACTATTTTATTGAGGTTGGTCATTGCTCTCCTCCCAAGAATTAAACATCTTCTGATTTCCTGGCTGCAGTTTGCATCTGCAGTAATCTTTGTGCCTAGAAATACAAAGTCTGTCACTGCCTCCATGTCTTCTCACTCTATTTGCCAATTATCAATCAGTCTGGTTGCCATAAACTTGGTTTTCTTGATGTTAACTGCAACCCAGCTTTTGCACTTTCTTTTTTCACCTTGGTTATAAGGTTCCTCAGGTCCTCCTCACTTTCGGCCATCAGAGTGGTATCATCTGCATACCTAGGGTTGTTAATGTTTCTTCCAGCAATTTTAACTCCAGCCTTGGATTCCTCAAGCCCTGCACGTCGTTGTATGTGTTCTACATACAAGTTGAATAGGTAGGGTGAAAGTATACAGCCCTGCTATACTCCTTTCCCAATCTTGAACCAGTCTGTTGTTCCATGGTCTGTTCTTACTATTGCTACTTGATCGTTATACAGATTTCTCAGAAAACAGACAAGGTGACTTGGTATCCCCATACTACCAAGAACTTGCCACAGTTTATTGTGATCCACACAGTCAAAGATTTTAGGATATTCAATAAAACAGAAATAGATGTTTTTCTGAAATTCCCTACCTTCCTCCATTATCCAGCAGATATTGGCAATTTGGTCTCTCGTTCCTCAACCTTATCCTTGCTCATAATAACTACATGAGCAAGTTACACTCTCTCAGCATCAAAGGAACCAATGGCAAACCTCTTCTCTTACTAGTGATAGGGTTACCATGGGTCAGAAATGGCTTGAAGGCACACAAGAGCAACAACAACCTACTTAAGGATTTGAGGAGATTCAGAGGGCAAGACAGAAAAGAAAAGAAAAAGATTATTTTCATCCCTTCCTTCATTTAATCCTGCTGGCATGAGTCCAGCAGAACTTTGGAGAAAGGGTAGTTTCTATCCCATTTCTTCCCTGACCACTAAGTTAGGATTTCCCAAACTTTGATTACTGAAAGTCTACCTTATGGATAAGGTGGAGTGGTAGGCAACTTTTGTAGGTGGTGTCACTATTATGGAAATGTTTATCATGGCTTCTTATTACCATGGGATAAATCTGCCTGGCAACGTGTGTGTGTGTGTGTGTCTGTCTGTATGTATGTATGTGTTTAAAGCAAAACAAAATTATGGCATTTCAACTGATCTCAGATGAAACAGAATAATATTTACAGTTGAGCAATTCCAAGTGAAAATGAGTTCTCCAAAACAGGGTACAAAAGAACTAGGTACAAAAAGAACTAAATGGTGGAGAAAAAAATAAGTTCAGAAATCAGAGCAAGAATAAAGTCCTGAGATTATGGCCTTGAGATCCCCAACTTGATGTGTCAAGTTGGTCACAGTTATACTCAAGAGCAGGGGTCCCCAAACTAAGGCCCGGGGGCCAGATGCGACCCATCGAAGCTATTTATCCGGCCCCCATGGCACAAGGGCAGAAGGGGGTTGGACTAAATGACCCAAGGGGTCTCTTCTCTTACAACCCTTATTATTATTGTTATTATTATTATTATATTGTATGACACAGCAAACAAGATAGATATCCTGGATTTTGTATCACAAAATCACATTATTATTATTATTATTATTATTATTATTATTATTATTATTATTATCACTGAGGCTGGGTGGCCAACTGTCGGGGGTGCTTTGCTTGTGCTTTCAGTGCACAAAGGCAGAAGGGGATTGGACTAAATGGCCCAAGGGGTCTCTTCCAACCTTCTTTATTAATGATAATAATAATAATAAACATTGAGGCTGGATGGCCGTCTGTCAGGGGTGCTTTGCTTGTGCTTTCAGTGCACAAAGGCAGAAGGGGATTGGACTAAATGGCCCAAGGAGTCTCTTCCAACCCTCTTTATTATTATTATTATTATTATTATTATTATTATTATTATTATTAATAAACATTGAGGCTGGATGGCCATCTGTCAGGGGTGCTTTGCTTGTGCTTTCGGTGCACAAAGGCAGAAGGGGATTGGACTAAATGGCCCAAGGAGTCTCTTCCAACCCTCTTTATTATTATTTTTTATTATTTTATTTTATCTTTTATTATTATTATTATTATTATTATTATTATTATTATTATTATTATTATTTATTGCTCAGTGGCCAACTATAGTCCAGCCCTCCAATGGTCAGAAGGATCGTGAACTGGCACCCTGTTTAAAAAGTTTGGGGACCCTGCTCAAGAGTATCAATATAATGCTTTCAAGTTTTAAGGAACATGCCTATAGCAGACCTCTTCTAGATTTTATACATAAGAAAATATTAACTTTTTTCTTCACCATCCTACATGGTGGTTCTAGAGAATAAACACAATTCTGCATTCTTCCCACTCATACCCAAAAGATAGCTTCCGAGCATTGAAAGATGCTGCTCTTAGTGGCATATCCACTGAGAACAGTGCCATGCATTTAAATCACCACATTTATCAGTCACATCCCTCCTGACATATATTTACCATAATCTTCCTTAGTGCAAAAGTCTGCAACCGCAAGAAATAGAGCAGAATATTACAGGAAGCTTAGAGCAACTCTAGGGAAATAGCCTAATGATGTTGCTGCATAATCTTGAAATGAGGGACTTTCACCCAAGGGAAAAAGCACAGGCTCCAGTAATAAACGCAAATCATTTTCCTTTGGTTGCTGCATCACCTCTTGCTCTGTCTTCTATTGCAAATCCACTTTGGGTGCAAATAGCTATCTTCTTTTAGAATGTAATAACTTCTCTTTCACTCAGGACTTTCAAATATCTCAAGACCTGTCGTGGTTTTACCAGATTTCCTTGCTTTGTTCCAAAAAACCTGAGCGGGAACCCACCAAGGAGCCTTCCCCTCCCCCCCTCCCCATGTCTCCTGGCCATTTCCTCATACCAGGAGGGTCCAAGAACAATCATAATAGCGACTGGGTAAGTTTTAAAAAACTTTTTAGGGTTCTTTTGGGGGGTTTCAGGGTGGCAGCATGCCATCCCGATTGGTATTAGGATGGCATGTAGCCACCCCACCCCGCACCCCCAGAAAAGCTTGGGTTTTGGGATGGGAGTGGCGACAGAAATGCAGTTTTGGTACACATTGCTCAGATGTCTGGAAGTGCCCAAAAAGAAATAATATAAAATCATCATCATCATCATCATCATCATCATCATCATCATCATCATCATAAAACTTTGTTTGTATTTTGCCCTATCTCCCCAAGGGGACTCAGGGCGGATTCCAACATGCAATGGCAAACATTCAATGCCTCCGTAAACAAACAAATACTGACATAAAATCCCAGAGAAACGCCACTTATAAAAAATAACATTAAAACCTAACATCAAATTAAAGCCTAAAATCAATAAATTAAACTACATGTAATTAAACAAAATTATATAACTTAAAAGGGGCCCCTGGTGGCACAATGTGTTAAAGCGCTGAACTGCTGAACTTGCGGACCAAAAGGTCCCAGGTTCAAATCCCGGAAGCGGAATGAGTGCCCGCTGTTAGCCCCAGCTCCTGCCAACCTAGCAGTTCGAAAACATGCCAATGTGAGTAGATCAATAGGTACCACTCCTTCTGGAAGGTAACGGCGCTCCATGCAGTCATGCCGGCCACATGACCTTGGAGGTGTCTATGGACAATGCCGGCTCTTCGGCTTAGAAATGGAGATGAGCACCAACCCCCAGAGTCGGTCACAACTGGACTTAACGTCAGGGGAAACCTTTATCTTTACCTATATAACTTAAAATCCAAACAAACATCCACATCCATTTACAACAGCCAAAAAGTTCCTTCAACCACATCAAAAACTCATATAATTGAGTCTTTAAGGCAGTGTTTCTCAAACTGTGTTCCTCCAGGTGTTTTGCACTTCAGCTCCCAGAAATCTCAGCCAGCTTGCCAGCTATTAGAAATTGTTGAGGCTGAAATCCAAAACATCTGGAGGAACACAGTTTGAAAAACTCTGCTTTAAGGGCTTCAGACTGTAAATAGTAAATCACAGAATCAAATGGTTCAATGTGTCCAAAATGCAGAGCATATGAAAACAATGGCACAATGGTTTTAACATGTTTTACTTCTTGATGAACTGTAGAATTAATTCACGTTAACTTCCATGGCTCAATGCCATTTTAAAAGGTCTTTAGCCTTCTCTGACAAAGGCTAGATCTACAATGCCATATAATCCAGTTCAAAGTAAATAATCTGAATGTAGATGCACCCCTGGAAGTAATTAACACAAGCAGTACCTGCATAAGGCAATGGAAATCGCTCTACTGTATTCATCTTTAAAGATCTCCATACTACACAAATACTAATTAACATGGGAGGAAAGTTTGAAGTTTTTCTCTGAATTATATCCCTCTGCTAAGATACAGGACAAATATTTAAAAAGATATGAATAAAAGGTTATTTGAGCCTCTCAAGACAGTCCTGCCATAGCTTTCCTTGTCATGTTGGGGAACCACCATATAATTTCATGCAGGTTCATCAAGGTGAGTATCTTTACTGAAAGAGCAATTATATACACACTTTAACCAGCAAGCGGCAAAATAATTAAATGAGTAATTACATCCTCACTTTTAAGCTGTCATACGATTAAACTTCATTAAACATTCTCTTTTACTTCGTTAACCTTAAACAAATAGCAGAAGGTATCAGAGGAGCAATGTGAAAAGAAAAGGGCATTTGGTTAAAGAGCTGAACTAGAAACCTGTCTCAGTTATAACAAAAGACAGGAGATATACAGATCCGCACATTACCACAGGCCTGACTCTAGTAAAATGATATATGTCCACAGGGGAGACAGAAAAATATGAGGCAAAAAAAAATGATAAAGGCGTTGAACATAAGCTGAAAGGTGAATACTGTACATACCTCATATAATGTTACTTGACATTTGCACATCCCTGTGGAATGGATCTATGACAGAAGCAAACACTGTACTGAGATTTTCTTAAAAGGTGGCTTACTTTATGAAATCTACTGATTTTGTTGAGGTGTGATATTTGAGCTAGCAATATCACATACTTAACTGATAGTCATGTACTGTGGAAACTATTGATGAAATGCCTATTTATTTATTTATTTATTCATTTGCAGTATTTATATTCCGCCCTTCTCACCCCGAAGGGGACTCAGGGTAGATCATATTACACATATAAGGCAAACATTCAATGCCTTAACATAGAACAAAGACAGAGACAAACGCAGCTCCAAGCTGGCCTCGAACTCATGACCTCTTGGTCAGAGTGATTTGTTGCAGCTGGCTGCAGCTGACTGCTCACCAGCCTGCGCCACAGCCTATGTGAGCCGGGCTGTGGTGCAGCTGGCTAGTAACCAGCTGCAATAAATCACTACTGACAGAGAGGTCATGAGTTCAAAGCCTGGGTCGGGTTAAGCCCCCAACCATTAAATAGCCCGGCTTGCTATTGACCTATGCAGCCCCAAAAGACAGTTGCATCTGTCACGCAGGGAAATTCAGGTACGCTTTACGCAGGAGGCTAATTTAACTAATTTACAACACCATAAAACTGCCAGCAAAACATGAGGAAAGGAATGAGGAAGTACAGCCACTAGTGGACGGTGAAGCAACAGCTCCCCCTGTGGCCGGAATTGTGAAGCTGGAAAAATGTTAAAATGCCTCTGTGACTGTCTATACTGTATGTTGTTTGTCTGTTGACATTGAATGTTTGCCATATATGTGTTCATTGTAATCCGCCCTGAGTCCCCTTCGGGGTGAGAAGGGCGGAATATAAATACTGTAAATAAATAAATAAATAAATAAATAAATTTACTTGTAATTTATTTGGCAATAATGAATTGCTATCTTTTCCCAATCTTTTCATATATTTTATTGTCTGCCTTGTTATTGTGGAAGTTGTGTATGTATTTAACAATTCGGTTAAACCCCCTTGGGATCATTTTTTTGGGAGCCTCCCAAATTTGGCAAGGGAAAAATCTGTTTTTCACTTTGGCAGACAAATGATCCAGGAGGATTCTGCCCATTGGCACAATTGTGAACTTATGAGGCTCCCCTTTTTGGCATTTTTAGGGCACCAGTCTTTAAAAAGCCCTTATTTCAGCCATACTTTCCTTTAATCTCCTGCACTGTTTCTGGCGTCCTTTCTTCTAATATCCTTCAACTAGAACTGGGGAGGAATTGAATTCTCCTTGCAGGGATTCAAGGGAGTCAGGCTATCCCTTCCCTTTAGTAAACCATCCAAATAAACAAATACACCCCCATGCCCTTTCACAGTCCATAAATGAAATTGCCAAAGGAAATGATTGGACTTTGAGACCAAAAGCAAGATCCCAAGAGCAGCAAAGCCCTGAGATAGAATACAGAGCACATGAGCGGTTTTCTTTTTCTGATTGGCTCAGCCTCTTCTTGCCGCACTCCATATGTAACCAAAAGAAATCAAAGGCAGACATTTTCGGCAACCGCATGGTCTGTTCTGGCTGAAAAAAAATGACAGTGGAACCTGTGCTGTTATGGCTGGATAAAAGAGCTGGAGCACAGGCCTTTTAAATTGTTGCTTTTGTAATTACGGTTATTTCATGCTTGATATTTCCTCCTCGCCATGGTTTAAGCTTTAGGGTGTTGGCTTTACATACAATGCAATTATCTTGGCTTGTTTTCTTGTACAGCTGGCCTTCCATATCCATGGATTCTGCATCCACGGCTTTGACCATCTACAGATTGAAAATATTGAGAAAACCCTTTATTTTGCCATTTTATATAGAGGACACCATGTACTATGCCATTGTATATAATATGGGTTGAGTATCCAGGGATTTTGGTATCCACGGGAATTCATAGAACCAAATCCAAGTGAATATTAAGAGCCCACATCAAGAAAACCAAGATCATGGCAACCAGACTGATTGACAACTGGCAAATAGAGGGAGAAAACGTGGAGGCAGTGACAGACTTTATATTTCTAGGTGTGAAGATCACTCCAAATGCAGACTGCAGCCAGGAAATCAGAAGACGTTTACTTGGAAGGAGAGCAATGGCCAACCTCGATGAAATACTGAAAAGCAGAGACATCACACTGGCAACGAAGGTCCGCATAGTGAAAGCAATGGTATTCCCCATAGTAACCTATGGATGTGAGAGCTGGACCATAAGGAAGGCTGAGCGAAGGAAGATAGACGCTTATGAACTTTAGTGCTGGAGGAAAATCCTGAGAGTGCCTTGGACCGCAAGAAGATCCAACCAGTCCATCTTCCAGGAAATAATGCCCGACTGCTCACTGGAGGGAAGGATATTAGAGGCAAAGTTGAAGTATTTTGGCCACATCATGAGGAGACAGGAAAGCTTGGAGAAGATCATGATGCTGGGGAAAATGGAAGGAAATAGGAAGAGAGGCCGACCAAGGGCAAGATGGATGGACGGTGTCCTTGAAGTGACTGGGTTGACCTTGAAGGAACTGGGGGCGGCAATGGCCGACAGGGAGCTCTGACATGGACTGGTCCATGAGGTCACGAAGAGTCGAAAATGACTGAACGAGTGAGACGACGATATTCTTTTTAGCATTTTACTTTGGTATAGCTGCATTTTTAGTTACAGTGTTCCCTCACTTATCGCTGGGGTTAGGATCCAGGACCACCTACAATTAGTGAAAATCCGCAAAGTAGGGACGCTATATTTATTTTAATATTTATACATTATTTTAGTAGTTATACACTATTTTAAGTCTCTATCAACCAATCGTATGTTGATAAATCGCCTCTTTCTCCTGTTGCCCCCTGGGCTCCTTTTCTCTCTCTTTGGCTTCTCCTTCCTCCCTTCCTTAGGCTGTAAATTGTAATTTTTTTATGATTTATAATAGTCTTTTAGAGTTTATTGAAAAAACGCAAAAACAGCAAATTCGCGAAAAGTGAAACGCGAAGTAGTGAGGGAACACTGTATTTGTTTTTAAACAGAAGTAGATCCCATTGAATTCATTTAATTGGAATTAATGTATTCCAAATCCAATTAAGGTATAATAGATTGTAACATTAAACAGCAATATAATCCTGACCATTGTAGGTTAGAGGTGATTGATCACATAGGTCACACTGTTGTTGTTGGTGATATGTGCCTTGTAGTTGATTTCAGTTTATAGCAAACCTATTATAGGGATCTTTTAACAACATTTCTTCTGAGAAGGCATGCCTTCTTAGGCTAAGAGAGTGTGACTTGAATAAGGCCATCCAATGGGTTTCCATGGCTGAGTAGAGGTTTGAACTCTAGAATTTAAATCCAACATTCACAATACAACACCATGCTGGCTTTTTCTAATCACTATTAGTCTATAGTTTAACACAAAGTTCTCCCACAAAAGTGGAATGAATAGGCCTATCACTGGATGCCATACTAATAGTTTATGCCCATTATGCGAGTTTATGCCCAAGACATAGTTCATGTTGATATATTCTAAGAAAAAACAATAATACCAAACTGCAGAGTTTGATTTGTTGTTCAAGTTTGGCTCATTAACTAATTTCAACAACAACTGAGCCAAACCAGGCTCTCCATCTTTTCCGTATGTTCTTCTCTCCCTTTGTCTTTTATCATCATTTTATTTATATGTTAATGAGCTTTTAAAAGACATGCTTGGGAAGGTTGTACTTTAATTAAAAAATCATCTGAAGATGGAAAAATCTCCATCTAAAATGTTTTTAACTCATTTAAATGTTTTAATTGGGTTGCTTTTTATCTTTTGTATTGTGTATTATTTTAGTCAAATTTTGTTTTGACTCGTATTGTAAATTACTTTGGGTCCTATATTTCAGTAAATAAACAAATATAATATATTATCCTTCATTTTTCACCTATACATATTTTTGTGTTTTCATTCAGAATATATCCCAAAACTGAAGATTTTCGTCTATCTGTTTGCACTTTTTTAAAAAAATAATTTTTATTCAGGTTTTCTTTTGTGTACATGATTAAAAGGGAACGGTAAGTGAAGAGAGGTTAGGGTAGAGGTTAAATGGGGGAGGGAGGAGAGAAAAAAGAAGATAGACGGGGGTATGGGTAGGTGGTACTGGGATAGGGAGGTATATATAGGGTAAAAAGTCCTGTAAGTCTTCTGTTTTCTACTCTTAGTGGTGTTGTTTTCATTTCTTACTTATTTTTCCTTTATTTTCTGGTCTATTTCCTAATTTCAATTCTCGGGTTCTCTTTTTATTTAATTTTCCTTTGCCTTTTTCTTGTATTCGTCATGTTTTCCCAGTCTGTCCTTTTTATTGCATTTCCTCTGCTTGATTTCATTAAGTATGTTAACATAATAATAATAATAATAATAATAATAATAATAATAATAATAATAATAATAATAATAATAATTGTGCAGTTTTCTGGCATTGTATATTTCTGCCGCTTCTGTGACTGTTCATTTGGGTTTTGATGATTCCGTAGCCCACTTGTCGATGGATGTCCAGAATCAGCAGCATCCACCGCGGTCCTTTTTATCCTGGGCGACGACCGAGCCAGTATAGACTTCGTTTGAGTTTGATTCTCCATAATGCTAATGGGTTAGGTGCTCTTAGTTCTGCTCCTCAGCTGAGGCCTCTCTGGCTTGGTTGGACCTGCCGGTAGTTACACTACCGCCAGCACAGCCCTCAGTCATCATTGGCGCAGCTAAGCCCCCCCACCACGTCAAGGTGGCACCTGCGGGGGGGCTACGATCTGCCAACTGCAAAAGGCCACCCTGCTGGGATCTGCACGCATCATCCGAAAATACATCACACAGTCCTAGACGCTTGGGAAGTGTTCGACTTGTGATTTTGTCATATGAAATCCAGCATATCTATCTTGTTTGCTGTGTCATACAACATCGTTGTGTCAATAATAATAATAATAATAATAATAATAAACTTTATTTTTATATCCCGCCCCATCTCCCCGAAGGGACTCAGGGCGGCTCACAACAGGGACAAGCCCGAAACAACAACACAACATATTTGACAAAAACTTAAAACATTCCAACGATACACAGAATAAAATAATGGACAATACATTAAAATCCAAGCAGATAAAAACAGAGTAATTAAAAGCAAACTTGTCCATATCATAAATTTTGTTCAGTTTCTGTAATCATTGTTCTCTTGTCGGGGTTTCTTTTTGTTTCCAGTATCTAGCAAAAGTTATTCTTGCGGCTGTCACTGCATATGTAAAAATGATATCCTCATTCTGATTAAAATTTATTACATTCTCCGTTAATCCAAGTAGGTAAAATTCTGGCTTCATTGGGAACGACTTTTGTAATATTTTCTGTGTTTCTTCGTGTATTCTTTTCCAAAAGCTTGTTGTTTCTGTTTGCACTTTTTGACTGACTATTTTGACTTTATCACACAGTCTTTGGGAAGTGTCGTAGGACATTTCCTTGATGGAGTCTGCCGGGTGCCATAACACAAAATAAGGCTACTTCCGGTGGGACTCCATCGAGGAAGCTTCCTGGCAGCATGCTAGGACACTATCCAGAGAACATGGGAGACTTCCTGTGTTCTTATTCAGAAGAATGGGGGAAAGCCGGGTGGCAACGCTTTCCCCATGGGATAAGGTAAGGGACGTAGTGGGCAATACTGGGCATGGGGCAACAATGTGCCCCACTGCCCACTGGATTTACCATGCTGTGTGGTGAATCCCCCCCCCCAATGATGCCCAGCTTATTGACCTTAGTGTGATGGGGTCCTATATGACTGACCATCAAATTAGGTATAGGGAGAGCACTTAGTCCCAATATTTATTCCTGCTTTGCCTCCCACCAAGGAATCTTCTTAGAGACCATGGCTAATAAAGCTTTCCTTTCAAATGGTCAGTCCCAAAATAGGCTTCTCAAACCAAGTGCTGGATTTAGGACAGATGGGGTCCTGTGCTAGGTACCATATATACTCGAGTATAAGCCAACCCGAATATAAGCCGAGGCACCTAATTTTACCACAAAAAAAACTCGGAAAACTTATTGACTCGAGTAGAAGCCGAGGGTGGGAAATGCAGCAGCTACTGGTAAATTTCAAAAATAAAATTATATACCAATAAAATTACATTAATTAAAGCATCAGTAGGTTAAATGTTTTGAATATGTACTGTATTTCAAAGAAAAACAGTAAACTATAAATGGAAAAGCAACAATAACTTTATAATCATCATCATCATCATCAACAACAACAACTTCATTTGTACCCTGCCCTATCTATCTCCCCCGAGGAACTCAGGCCAGCTTCCAACATAGTAATAGGCAAACATATAATGCCTACATAAACAATGCAGAGCTAGATATAGATCTATCATTATATACTAATTTCACATGTGTATTTCCCCCTGAAACCTTTGCAAATCCTCTATGTGCATTTTCCTCCTGCAATACAGTAGAGTCTCACTTATCCAAGCCTCGCTTATCCAAGCCTCTGGATTATTCAAGCCATTTTTGTAGTCAATGTTTTCAACATATCATGATATTTTGGTGCTAAATTTGTAAATACAGTAATTACAACATAACATTACTGCATATTGAACTACTTTTTCTATCAAATTTGTTGTATAACATGATGTTTTGGTGCTTAATTTGTAAAATCATAACCTAGTTTGATATTTAATAGGCTTTTCCTTAATTTCTCCTTATTATCCAAGATATTCACTTATCCAAGCTTCTGCCAGCCCGTTTAGCTTGGATAAGTGAGACTCTACTGTATTTCCAAGCCCGATTTATCAATGTTTATATCTATCTAGACATCTGTGTGTGTGTGTGTGTGCACGCGCATTTTCCCTCTGTACTTGCAAACATGTTAAGGCAAAATTCATATAAAATTCATATATAAAATTAATGTATACATATAGGAATAGATATACAGGTACACGGAAATCTCTAGTTATCTATATTTACATAGGATTTGCAAAGACCTGTAAACATATGAGGGGAAAATTCATATATTAATGTATTTGTAGGGGGAACATCTATATAAATATTTAGAAGCTTTGGGGCATGCATTTACCCAAGGAAGAAATGCAAGCAAAGCCCCCCTAAAAACAACTTTGTCCTCTTTTCTCCTGCCCTTTCCCACCTCTTTTCTTTCTCCCTTTTTCAAACTCTAAAAGTAGCCAGAAAAGGTTTTTTAAAACTTCTCTCCCCCTCCCAAAAAACCCACCTCATTTTTGTTTCCTTAGGAATAAAAAGAAATACACACCTTCTGTTGCTCTCTTTTCCCTCCTTCCCTCCCTTTGGACTCAAATGTTCTTGCAATAGTAGTAGTAGTAGTAGTAATAATAATAGTAATAATAATGAATCGTGCAAATTTGCAAGAATATCTTTTTTTTTCTTCCCCTTCTGCCCATGCAATCTGGCTTGCAAGGGTTTCTCTCACACTCTCCTTTCGCTTTTGGAAACATTCACTTCTTCTCTGTCTCTCTCTCAAAAAAATATAAGTTAACCTGCCTGGGAGGAGAAGCAGAGGAGGGAGGTTTTGGAAAAGAAACATACTGTGGCCTCCAGGCTCCGCTGCTGGCTTGACCTTGACCCGAATATAAGCTTTTTCATCTCATAAATAAGGGCTGAAAAACTTGGCTTATCTTCGAGTATATACGGTAGTTACTTGAGCCCTGAAAGAGATAGGCCTTACACTGCCTACTTTGTGGCACACTCCCATAGACTATCAACTCTATCATTATCTCTGGAATTGCTCCAAAAGAGAATGCCTTTAAATTTAGAATTACACCACATAAGCAAAATCCATTGCAATTTTTTTTTTGTCAAGAAGATGCCCCCCTCCCCGCTCCCAGCCAATGGGGGCCTGAACTTAAGCACACCTAAGCACAATGGTAAATCTGGCACTGCTCAAGGTAGCTTTTTTTTTCTTCTAAAAATGCAGCGAACATATCATCTAATTTGACCATCTAATGGAGAGTCATTTTTATTCATTTTATTAAATATATTTTTATCTCATCGTTCCTGCAGTGAGCTGAGGACAGCACATTTTATTCTTCTCCTGACATTGTTAAGCAGCTCTCCCAGTTAATTTCAAAATTGTACAGGGACCCATGGGCCATCTTCATTTTTATCAATGTTTTCCTGTGAATTTTCTCTTTTGCACAAGAGCTGGGAAGTCCCCCCCCCCCCCCATAACTTTATATTATTCAATATAAGAGTCAGGAAGGAGGGAAGAAGTGAAAAAGAGTATACCTAGAAACAGTCTGCCAAGTATGATTTATGAACAAAATTTAATAACCCAAAGCAAAAGAACCAACTTTCAGATCAGACATTATGGAGATAATTGTATTGGTTGGTTGGATGAGTGGGAAGTATGGTACTCGTGATAGCCATGTCAGATACTAAAATCAAATAGCCCCGAATCTCTAAGCAAGAGAAATGAGGAATTAATTTGGAAGGAAGCATATTCCCTAATTGTATCCTGGGGATATGACAGATTTTTTCATTATGCAGGGAACTCAGAGAGAGAGAGCCGGGCAAGTCTAAGCCAGGGGCACTGTTGCTTCATGAGACACAGATTGCAGGAGATTAAAGCACACCCAGAAAGATGCCCAGACCCTAAAGGCATGACTGCGATGAATGATCCGGTCAACCTTACAAGCTCTGCACTTATGCTTTCCCTCTGCCCCAGGCTGAGTAACAGTCTTGCATCCATATTTTGGCAGAAGTTCCAACTATGAGGTGTTAACTCATTGGTTTGTGCAATCTGTCTATCTAACCATCCATATTTGTGTGTGTGTGTGTGTGTGTTTGCAAGAAAAACAGTTTGTATTTTTGTAGTCATGACTCATTATTGATTAGCATCATTTGGTCTGTAATGAATTATTTAGATCATAGGCATAGCTGGACAAATATGGTGTCCAACTCATTTCATGCACATAAGCCAACAGGATCAGTAGCTGAATCTCACTAAAACAATCATAATACCCTGTTTCCCCGAAAATAAGACATCCCCTGAAAATAAGACCTAGTAGAGGTTTTGCTGAATTGCTAAATATAAGGCCTCTCCCAAAAGTAAGACCTAGCAAAGTTTTTGTTTGGAAGCATGCCTGCTGAACAGAACACCAGAGCATGCAGGATGTACGTACCATAGATTGTTGTACATGGAAATAATGGAAGTAACAAAAAATTCTTGATAGGATTCACAGTTTGTCTGGTTATGCTGGTTTATGATGACAACTACTGAACAATCTATCTATATATAAAAATGTAATGTGTTTTTTTCCCATGGAGTAAATAACAAAACCACTAGACCAAATCATATCAAATTTGGCCACAAAAGACAGAGTCATCCAAACTATGTCTTTCAATCAAAAAAACCTAGAAAAATAAAGTCCAAATAACAGAAAAACCCCCATTGCTTACCATGCATGCGCAGAGGCCCCCGGGGAAGTGAAACAACTACATTATCCAGAGGACCTCATAGCTGTATCCTATGATGGAACGGCCTTGCAGCTTCAAAACAAGACTGTTTCCTAACCAGGGGCATCGTCCTTTGGCCACCTTGAATACCACTAAACAGCCTTGCAGCTTCAAAGCCAGGCTGCTTCCTAACCAGAGGGATCCCTAACCACCAGACTATGCCACAGCAATGCGTAGTCGGGCACAGCTAGTATAAAATAAATGTTAATTTTTTTGTTCAACAATAAATATGAATTCTTCTTCATGGAAAAATAAGACATCTCCTGAAAATAAGACCTAGCACATCTTTGGGAGCAAAAATTAATATAAGACACTCTTATTTTCAGGGAAACACAGTAAGATATATCGTAATTCCCCACTAAATACAAGGACATGTGGTTGGTTTAGGGGTGTAGGATAGGTCGTCCCTAAACAGAAAATCACCATTCAGTGTACAAGAAGAGGGAAAATTCAAAGCATTGCCCCTGCCACCTTTTAGCAAATGCCATCAGAAGCAATTTTGTCTCTGTGGCTAATGGCAAGACCAACCCCAACCACATGTACATAACATTTCTGTGTAGGAATGTAATCCCTGATGGCTTCTTCACACACATATACATAATCTCTTAATAGCATGTAATATATCTAATTGCCAGTCCAAAAAGAGTCAACATGCTAAATCAATTTCTGAATGGTTGTTGTTGCTTATTTGTTCAGTCGCTTCCAACTCTTCGTGACCTCATGGACCAGTCCACGCCAGAGCTCCCTGTCGGCTGTGGCCACTCCTTCAAGGTCAAGCCAGTCACTTCAAGGATGCCTTTCATCCATCTTGCCCCTGGTCGGCTCCTCTTAGTTTTTCCTTCCATTTTCCCCAGCATCATTCCCTTCTTCAAGCTTTCCTGTCTTCTCATTATGTGGCCAAAGTACTTCATCTTTACCTCTAATATCCTTCCCTCCAGTGATGGTAAGCCAATATTTAAGGAAATCCCATTGATTCAATTGGTCTCTTCTAATTAGATCTAGAAAGTGGATATAGGCCATAGACAAGAATCATGGGCCATGTATGTTAGAGGAGGAAAATGTTCTCGGATGTTGAGCATATGTTCAAACTCAGAGCTCAAACGTCACAATTACTATGATAGCAGCAGAATCAAGATATAATTTGATTAGCAGTCAGTTGCTTGTCTCATGTTTTGTTCTGAGTTACTTCATTGGAAATGGTGCAGTCATAACTTTTCTTCCACTACACACACACACACACACACACACACACACACACACACACACACATATATATATATATATATATATATATATATATATATATCAAACATAAAAAAATTAGACAGATTATCTAATCAGTTTTAAATCACTCCTTTCCCCCTGGAAACTCTTTGGTTTTAAATAATCCGAAATGCACAAAAATGGAAAGAAGTTGAACTTCTCAACAGAGTGAGTCCCTGCCGTTATTTATAAACCAGCACCTTGCACTTTATCGCTGTCCCATGCCATTAGAAATCCTAATACATTGCACTATGTTAACTTTATCCCTCGCCCTCTAATCTGAAGATTGAAGGGCTAACTATATTGCTCCGGGTCATTGAGTATGTTTTAAATTGTTGATGTTGTATATTATATTTGATGTATTTATTGCTGTGTTTGGATTTGTTTTTACCGTTGTATTTTATTACACTGCTGGGCTTGGTCCCCATGTGAGCCACCCCGAGTTCCCTCGGGGAGGTGGGGCAGGATACAAGAATAAAGTATTATTATTATTATTATTATTATTATTATTATTATTACTATATGACACAGCAAACAAGATAGATATGCTGGATTTCGTATCACAAAATCACAAGTCGAACACTTCCCAAGTGTCTAGGACTGTGTGATGTATTTTCGGATGATGTGAACAGATCCCAGTAGGGTGGCCCTTTGCAGTTGGCAGATCATAATTTTGTCAATGCCTATTGTTTCTAAATACCGGCTGAGATCTTTTGGCACGGCACCCAATGTGCCCACCACCACCACCACCACCTGTACTGGTTTCTGCCAGAGTCTTTGAAGTTCAATCTTGAGGTCCTGATAGAGGCTGAGTTTTTCCTGTTGTTTTTTGTCAATGCGACTGTCCCCTGGGATGGCAACCTCAATGATCCAAACCTTTTTCTTTTCCACAACTGTGATATCTGGTGTGTTGAGTTCCAGAACTTTGTCAGTCTAGATTCAGAAGTCCCACAGTATTTTTGCGTGTTCATTTTCCAATACTTTGCAGTTTTGTGATCCCATCAGTTCTTTTCTGCTGGCAGGTGGTATTATTATTATTATTATTATTATTATTATTATTATTATTATTATTGTTGTTGTTGTTGTTATTATTATTATTACACAGCAAACAAGATAGATATGACATCACAGTTGTGGAAAGGAAAAAGGTTTGGATCATTGATGTCGCCATCCCAAGTGGCAGTTGCATTGACGAAAAACAACAGGAAAAACCAGAGATCCCGCTCAGTTTTTTCTTTGATAAGACAAAAAAATTTTTACTCAATATCCTGAGCTAAAGAAAAATAATGAATCTTGTTTATCTAATAAATGATCTGTTGAATTTACTCCTGACTCAGTGTCATCTTCTAAACAAACCGGAAAGTTATAGAAAACAATATGCAATCACTGGTGCTATCGGTGATATTAATAGAACTATAGATTTTCAGTTACAGCCTGGATGAGCCATAACTGTTGAAATTACATATTGTTAATGTACAAATCAAAAAAGTATTGCTCGTATGGAAGGAAGGTATTCATCTTTCCACTGCCTGAAGCAAGTGAAATAATAAAATACAATCCTCATCTTAGAGGTATCAGAACTCCCATTTATGTTGAAAAACCATAATAGCTTGTTGATGTACACCATAAAAAGCAAAGAGTATTGTTGGAAGTGTAGTTTTAAAAAGTTACTTTGGGGGACTACAGCTCCCAGAAAACCCCCAGCCAACACAGGCAGAACTCCCTAAAAGAATATTTCCAAGTTCTTCTTAGATGTCCAAGTATTTATGTAGCTTTATCCATAAAGAATAATCCCTGACTCATCATTGGGGTCTCATTAATGCAAACCAAAGACTGTTATTTATTGAGGGTTTTTTTAAAAAAATGTACATTTGTTTTTAACTGTTTCATAGTTTTTTAGATTATTTAGATTATCTTACTTTTTTAAAAGGGCCCTCGTGCTGTTGTAAACCACACTGAGATCCTTTAGAATATAAATACTTTAATAGTTACAGTACAATCCCTGTATCCCTAGGGAATACATTTCTGAATTATTGTGAAAACAGGGAAGTGTTGGGTAACAGCAAATGTTATTGAAATGAACAATGTCTGCCAGAAATGACTGTAGGGTTACCCTGGAGGATCTAGGTATCCCATCCAGGAATTTTCTATATCCTCCAGGATAACTGTGTGCAGTAATTTCCACCATAAATATCTAATACAATAATCAAGAGAAATTCTGAGAATTTGGTGGGCATTTGATTGGTCCTAATAAAACTATTGTCCAACTATGCAAAGATTTTGCAATTTGGTTTTGGGAGAAATACCTTATTAGGATATTTGGGGCAAAATTCCAAAACTAGAGTAAAAGGAACCACTGCCACCCAAAGATACAATTTTAAGATGAGGGTTTCTTACTCTTAAGGCCCTTCAAGAAAGGTCCTGTATCCCAGAATCTGATCCCAGGTTTTCTGTTTATCCCATTATCTGAAAGTGCGAACTCATATAATCCCATTAAAAGCAGAAAAGGTAAGGTAAAGGTTTCCCCTGACGTTAAGTCCAGTCATGTCTGACTCTGGGGGTTGGTGCTCATCTCCATTTCTAAGCCGAAGAGCCGGTGTTGTCCGTAGACACCTCCAAGGTCATGTGCCTGGCATGACTACATGGACCGCCGTTACCTTTCCGCCAGAGCGGTACCTATTGATCTACTCACATTGGCATGTTTTCAAACTGCTAGGTTGGCAGAAGCTGGAGCTAACAGCGGGCACTCACTCTGCTCCCGGGATTTGAACCTGGGACCTTTCGGTCTGCAAGTATAAGCCGACCCAAATATAAGCCGAGGCACCTAATTTTACCACAAAAAATTGGAAAAACAGTATAAGTCGAGGGTGGTAAATTTCAGAAATAAAAATAGTTACCAATAAAATTACATTAATTGAGGCATCAGTAGGTTAAATGTTTTTGAATATTTACATAAAGCTCAAATTTAAGATAAGACAGTCCAACTCTGATTAAATCATTATTCTCATCTCCTTCAATGTAAATGTGCTTATGTATCCTTTTAATAATAATAGAGTAAAATAATACATGTAATAATAGAGTAAAATAATAAATGCAATAATAATAATAATAATAATAATAATAATAATAATAATAATAAGATCAGAGTGAAATAATAAATCTATATATATAAATGAGTGATGGCATCACGGCAACCCACAAAACAACAAAACTATAGGCCCCCCAACCTCAAAATTTGACAACACAACCCATCATCCATGCCTCTAGGTTGATACAACAAAAAGAAAAGAAAAATAAAGTCCTAATTAGAGGGAGAGCAATAATTGTTTTTATCCAATTGCTGCCAGTTTAGAGGGCTAATCTCTGCCCACTTGGTCTCCTAACAACCAACTCAGCCAAGGGACAGCCAGGGTTCAGTTAGGGGACAGGCAGATTTAGGCCTCACTTAGGCTTCTTCCACAGATTTGCGCTGGATTATATGGCAGTGTAGACTCAAGGCCCTTCCACTCAGCTATATAACCCATTTATAATCTTATATTATCTGCTTTGTGCTGGATTATCTTGACTCCACACTGCCATATAATCCACTTCAGTGTGCATTTTATACAGCTGTGAAGAAGGGGCCTCATATAATCCAGTTCTAAGCAGATAATTTAAGATTATCAATATACAATATACAATTCCTCAATACTTTATTTCCCATACCACCATACTTCACCACAGCAATGCGTGGCGGGGCACAGCTAGTGTAATAATAATAATAATAATAATAATAATAATAATAATAATAATAATAATAATAATAGAGTAAAATAAATGTAATAGTAGCAACAATAATAGAGAAAAATAATAAATGTAATAATACCAATAATAATAGAGAAAAATAATAAATGTACCATATATTCTCAAGTATAAGCTGACCCAAATATAAGCCAACCAGGACCCTCACCCAAGTATAAGCCGAGGGGGGCTTTTTCAGTCTTAAAAAGAGGGCTGAAAAACTAGGCTTATACTTGAGTATATACAATACACCAGAATCAAGACAGTAAATAAAAAACACCACTCAGAAACAGAAGAACTCCAGACACCAAACAATCAAGTGCCAATTAACACCTCCCAAACAGAGGATGCCTCCAGGCAACAAAGCCCAGGCTGCCTCTTTGCAGATACCCTCACTGATTGACTTTGAAGCTTCATGGCTACTCAATGCTATTCAAGCTCGCTAATTGCAACATTCACATTTGTTTCAACAGACAAGGGTTCTTTCTCCCACCATGGACATTCCACAGCGAGATAGATAGATAGATAGATAGATAGATAGATAGATAGATAGATAGATATTTAAAATTTACTATGGACAAGCCACTAGTTTTACGTACCTTTGCCTTAAACCTTACCTTAAGGGAATAATTAATTTTAATTTTAATCCTTTTATTCTGTATTTGCACAACTTCCTAGGAGTAGGTTGGTAGGCTAGTAGGCTGGGATGCTTTGTATCTATACATGGTTTTACATGGTTTTACTGTATGTATGGGTAAGTGTGTACGTTTTGTATGTTTCACATGTTTTGATATGGTCAAAATTGACTAATCAATAAAGAGTTGTGTGTATATATATATATATATATATATATATATAGAGAGAGAGAGAGAGAGAGAGAGAGAGGTAAGCATACAGATATATACTCCACTTGCTTCATCTTCAACAGACCTCTGAAGATGCCAGCCACAGATACAGGCAAAACGTCAGGAGAGAATTCTCCCAGAACATGGCCATACAGCCCAAAAAACTCACAGCAATCCAATACTATTGTTTGCCTAGCAACTTCATACAATTTATATTATGGAAGGACACAAGGACGACCATCCTTATTCAGTCTGCAAGCAAAGAAATGGTTTTTATATATGTGTTTGTTATTAATCAGTTTTGTTAAAGGTGATACGTAGTTAAAAGATAAATTTAAAGTGATATAGAGATGCGAGGGACAAAATTAAGGTAAGTAAGAGGGTCTATGGACAACGCCAGCTCTTTGGCTTAGAAATGGAGATGAGCATCAACCCCCAGAGTCAGACATGACTGGACTTAACATCAGGGAAAAGCTTTACCTTTTTTGAGAGGGAGAGAAAAAAAAGAAGAAAATGTCCAGGAATAAGGGCCTAGTGACTGCATGGAGCGCCGTTACCTTCCCGCCGGAGCAGTACCTATTGATCTACTCACATTGGCATGTTTTCGAACTGCTAGGTTGGCAGAAGCTGGAGCAACAGTGGGTGCTCATTCCGCTCCCGGGATTTGAACCTGGGACCTTTCGGTCTGCAAGTTCAGCAGCTCAGTGCTTTAACACACTTCACCACCGGGTAAGGGAATAGGTAAAATAGGGGGTAGGAAAGGGGTTAGGGAAAAGTTTTTTGGTCTTCCATTCTTTTCTCTTCATGCTTTCATCTTGTTTCATAATCTTTCTATTTTTATATTCTGGTCTCTTTTCGCAATTGTTTCGCAAGAACTCCTGTGCTGTTTTCTATTCCTTTGCACTCTCTCTATAATCCTTATAGGTCTTCCAATCTGTCATTTTTAATGGTTTGCCTCTGTTTTCCTTCAATAAGAAGGTCAATCTATCCATGTCGTAAATTTCATCAAGTTTGTCTAGCCATTGATCTTTTGTAGGAATTTCTTGTAATTTCCAGTATCTTGCAAAGGTTATCCTTGCCGCTGTAGCTATGTATGTAAATAAAATATCTTCATTCTGATTAAAATCTGTTGTATTGTCTGTTATTCCCAGGAATGCAAGCAAAGAAAATTAAGAACAAAAAAATAAGTGCAGTAACAAAATGTCACAGTACATCCTCACTCCTGTCAGCCAGTCAGCCATGCTCCCAAAATATTAGGATCTTCATTCCGTCATCTCCATTTTTGTATGATCATGTATTCACATTTCACGGTTCCTTAACAATACTGAACATACTCTGTTCTCTGGACTGTTTAAAAGGTATAGACATCCTACAGATGTACATTGCTTTAGGTTGTCTTTTAAAAATATATTTTTATGCTTCTTCAAACCGCACATTTCCCTCTGTCCTGAGCATACTGATAATACCCTCTTATTCCCCAGCATTTAGCTCCATTTCTGTCAGCAGGGGAGCAATGAGTCTTTATTAGATAGAGTAATATGGGCACTCAGAATTGAGCAACAAGCGGCTGAGCTACTTGATGTGTATTTTCACCACCTGCTGAGGATCTCATTAAAGCTCATGTAATGATAATGATAACATGCACTAAAGCTCCTCTTATCATAAGGAGCAAGCTTATGCAACTGTAAAAGCTGAGCTACATCCCTATGAATTTCTCCTCCAACCTTCTTGGGGCTGGTTCAAGACACTTTGCAAAAGCAGAAAAAGAAGGACAGCTCTGTGTGCTGATAGATCAGTAGCTCTAAAACTTATAGTCCTTCGGGTATTTGAGACTTCCAACTCCCAAAAGGCACAGCCAGTTTGGCCAACTGTCACAAATTCTGGGACCTGAAGTTCAGAATATCTAGAAGACAGCGATAGATGGTTACTTGTTCATTTCCAATTTATTTTTAAAGTTGAACATGTTTTGGCCTCTGTAAAAGCTGACCTTCATGAGATATATACTCGAGTATAAGCCGACCCGAATATAAGCCTAATTTTACCACAAAAAAACTGGCAAAACTTTGACTCCAGTATAAGCCAAGGGTGGTAAATTTCAGAAATAAAAATAGATACCAATAAAATTACATTAATTGAGGCATCAGTAGGTTAAATGTTTTTGAATATTTACATAAAGCTCAAATTTAAGATAAGACTGTCCAACTCTGATCAAATCATTATTCTCATCTTCTTCAATGTAAATGTGCTTATGTATCCTTTTAATCTGGAACTCCGGTGGTGAAGTGCGTTAAAGCACTGAGCTGCTGAACTTGCAGACCAAAAGGTCCCAGGTTCAAATCCCAGGAGCGGAGTGAGCGCCCACTGTTAGCCCCAGCTTCTGCCAACCTAGCAGTTCGAAAACATGCCAATGTGAGTAGATCAATAGGTACCGCTCCAGCGGGAAGGTAAGGGCGCTCCATGCAGTCATGCTGGCCACATGACCTTGGAGGTGTCTATGGACAATGCCGGCTCTTTGGCTTAGAAATGGAGATGAGCACCAACCCCCAGAGTCAGACATGACTGGACTTACCGTCAGGGGAAACCTTTACCTCTACCTATCCTTTTAATAACAATAGAGTAAAATAATACATGTAATAATAATAATAATAAATACAGAAAAATAATACAAGTAATAATAAATATAGGAAAATATTAAATGCAATAATAATAATAATAATAATAATAATAATAATAATAATAATAAGCCAACCAGGACCCTCACCCGAGTATAAGCCGAGGGGGGCTTTGTCAGTCTTAAAAAAAGGGCTGAAAAACTAGGCTTATACTCAAGTATATACAGTAGATAAAGATTGAAGGAAGATGTTGACAAGCTGGAAAGCGTCCAGAGGAGGGCAACTAAAATGATCAAGGGTCTGGAGAACAAGCCCTATAAGGAGTGGCTTTAAAAACTGGGCATGTTTAGCCTGCAGAAGAGAAGGCTAAGAAGAGACATGATAGCCATGTACAAATACGTGAAGGGAAGTCATAGAGAGGAGGGAGCAAGCTTGTTTTCTGCTGCCCTGGAGACTAGGATGTGGAACAATGGCTTCAAAGTACAGGAAAGGAGATTCCACCTGAACATCAGGAAGAACTTCCTGACTGTGAGACTTGTTCAGCAGTGGAACTCTCTGCCCCGGACTGTGGTGGAGGCTCCTTCTTTGGAGGCTTTTAAACAGAGGCTGGATGGCCATCTGTCGGGGGTGCTTTGAATGCGATTTCCTGCTTCTTGGCAGGGGGTTGGATTGGATGGCCCATGAGGTCTCTTCCAACTCTACTATTCTATGATTCTATGATTCTATGAAAGATATAAATATAGATATATAGCTGCCAGTCAGAGAAAAAAAATGGGCTCAGTGTTCTTTTCCTATTCAATAAGAATTCTTGTTACATTTACTAATTAGGGATCCTTGCAAGATTAAATATGCAAATAACCTCAGGGTTCGAGCAGAGCTTGCAAGTGAGCACCTCACTGATAACGTTGATTGAATCTTTTCTATTGTTGCAAATGAAGGCTCTTAATTCCTTAAGATTGACTGTGTCAAAGAAGGCAGACACAATACATTGAAAGAGCATTGACATCTGTTATGTGTCTACAGTTATTAATAGAATCATCCAGCAATGCTATCAACATTGTCTCTTTTCATAAAGACATGGTTGGCAGCCATTAACAAGATACAAGTCTCAAGGCAAATGTATGAAGTCATACCCATGTTGAGTATCAATGTGTAAAGGATCTTTGAATCATGGCAGTAGTACATCTAGGAAGACTGGTCCCAGGAACCCAAATTATTTTAGATGCAGACCGTACTCCAGGAAATAATGCTTGACTGCTCAATGGAGGGAACGATATTAGAGGCAAAGTACTTCAGCCACATAATAAGAAGATAGGAAAGCTTGGAGAAGGGAATGATGCTGGGGAAAATGGAAGGAAAAAGGAAGAGGGACCGACCAAGGGCCAGATGGATGGTCGGTATCCTTGAAGTAACTGGCTTGACCTTGAAGGAGCTGGGGATGGTGATGGCCAACAAGGAGCTCTGATGTGGGCAATCAAAACATCTGGGCATCCCCTGGGCAATGTCCTTGCAGACAGCCAATTCTCTCACTCCAGAAGCAACTCAGGTTGCTCCTGACACGAAAAAAAAATGATATAAAACTCTGACAAACTTGGCTTTGGGAGCAAGCATTTGGCCCAGCATAGTTATTTGTGCAATATAGTTGGAATTGGCTTTGGATTGATGAATATGACTATCTGATTATCTGGCTTTGGATCTATGCACAATAGTTGTCTAATGTTTACATATGTTTTTAATGTTGTTTTAAATTGCTGTTTGATTACTTTTAATTGTTGTTGTTTGGGCCACTCGTGTAAGCTGCTCTGAGTCCCCTTCGCGGTGAGAAGGGCGGAATATAAATGTCATAAATTAATAAATAATAAATAAATACATTACCATTTAATCCAGTTCAATGCAGTTAATCTGCATTCAAAAACTGGATTATATGGCAGTGTAGATGAGGCCAAAGACCCATCTTCAGAAATAGAAAATATCAACATGAGAGAAAGAAATAGAACTGCTTCCAGAGATGGGAGCAGGAGGCAAAATTTGTAGAGTTGATATGAGAATTTCTGCTCAAGATGGGATCGGGGGAAAGAACCAGCATCTCAGGTTGGAAAGGACAAGTAAAACTGCATCTCAAGGTTTTGTTGGTTTTTTTCGTGTCAGGAGCCACCGGAGTTGCTTTTGGAGTGAGAGAATTGGCTGTTTGCAAGGACGTTTCCCAGGGGACGCCAGGATGTTTTTTGATGTTTTACCATCCTTGTGGGAGGCTTCTCTCATGTCCCCGCATGGAGCTGGAGCTGATAGAGGGAGCTCATCCACGCTCTCCCCGGGTGGGATTCAAACCTGGCAGCCTTCAGGTCAGCAACCCAACCTTCAAGTCACAAGGCTTTTATCCCCTAGGCCATCGGAGGCTCCTATCTCAAGGTGGAAGGAGCAAACCATAATGTTGACATCTGAAGTCTGGAGTCTCTTGTAGCAAAGGATGACATAACTTTCCTCCCTGGAGCTTCCTTAAATTATTGCTCTAGTCACCAGATGCTCAGATCCTGTGTTTTTATTAAAAGTTGGAGAAAGGTATCATTGATCATTAGACACATGTTTGCTGGGTCTTTTGGGAACTGAAGCCCAAAAATGTCTGATGGGAAAAAGATTGAGAATGATTTGTCTTAAGAGGTCAACAGGAGTGTGCTGTAAACACCAAGTGCAGTACTTACCACCATTGTCATAGGTGATCACTCATGGCAGAGTCTGATTGTTTTGCAAGAATAGGACTGTGAAGACCAATTCTGGATCAACATGTTTTATGACTGAAAAATAACAGAAAGACAACTTTAGCCATACTTTGCTGGGTTTTTTTTTTCCATGCCACTGCAAGATGTCCTGTAGGAGACACCAATTTTGATTAATTATTTCCTAATATCTAATTAACTGCTCAATGCACTTTAAAATATTCATGAGTTTGCTTTCTCATTTGCCTTTAAATGCATACCTAAAGTAATTTAGGTTCTTAAATAAATGTATTGTCATCCAAGAAATAAACCCTGTGCCTTGTTTCTATTAGAGTTACAGTAGAGTCTCACTTATCCAACACTCGCTTATCCAACGTTCTGGATTATCCAATGCATTTTTGTAGTCAATGTTTTCAATATATCATGATATTTTGGTGCTAAATTCGTAAATACAGTAATTACTACATAGCATTACTGCGTATTGAACTACTTTTTTTTGTAAAATGTGTTGTATAACATGATGTTCTGGTGCTTAATTTGTAAAATCATAACCTAATTTGATGTTTAATAGGCTTTTCCTTAATCTCTCCTTATAATCCAACATATTTGCTTATCCAACGTTCTGTCGGCCGGTTTACATTGGATAAGTGAGACTCTACTGTACTTGTTAATGATGTGAACTGCTGACCTAAACAGGTCGGGGAAGAATCAATGGCATGCTCCACTTCACTGCCCATTTAAGCAAGAAGCCCACTGCCTCTCATTAGACAACATACTACTACATCTCATGGGGCTCACTGTTTAAAAAGGTGGCGAAGTGGAGCAATGCCTTGGAGAATGAAGAGAAGACAGGCAGTCAACATTTCCCCCCATGGGATTGCCCTGAGCATAAGCTGGGTGATGGGAAGCATGGGGCGGCGGATTTCCCACACTCCCAGATGATGGTTGCCGAATTTGCCATAATGCGTGGTGATTCCAGCGGCCAGTGTGAAGAGGTCCTTTGTAATCATTTCTTGATTTAACTCAGGCTCCATCTACAGTGACACATAAAATCCAGGTTATCTGCTTTGAACTAGAGTATATTAGTCTACACTGCCATATAATCCAGTTCAAAGCAGATAATCTTAATTTTATATGGCAATGTATTTATTTATTTATTTATTTATTTATTTATTTATTTACAGTATTTATATTCAGCCTTTCTCACCCCGAAGGGGACTCAGGGCTGATCAAATTATGTACATATAGGGCAAACATTCAATGCCCATAAACACATTGAACCGAGACAGAGACAACAGACAGACAGACAGACACAGAGGCAATTTAACCTTCTCCTGAGGGGATGTTTGATTCTGGCCACAGGGGGGAGCAGCTGCTTCATCATCCACTCTGATGGCACTTCCTCACTTCCTCATTCCAACGTTGTAAATTAGTTAAACTTGCCTCCCCACTTTTATAAGTGGTACCTTATTTCCTACTTGATAGATGCAACTATCTTTCGGATTGCTAAGTCAGCAACGAGCAGGGGCTATATTTTATTTTTAATTGACAGGTGCTCACCCCGCCACGGGCTGGCCTCGAACCCATGACCTCATGGTCAGAGTGATTTATTGCAGCAGCTGTTTACCAGCCTGCGCCACAGCCCTATATCTATATATATATATATATATATATATATATATATATATATATATATATATCACAGCCAGGAAGACATCTTTCCACCATGTCTCCTGTATCAATTTAATGATATAATGATATATAATAATATTATACTATGCTAATATTATAATACATTGTTTATACATGTAATACTAATAATAATATTATGATGTAATACAATGTAATAATAATTATAATTCACTATTATAATTGTATATTTATATTACTTGCAATATTACTAATAATATTGCGATATAGTTGTATAATATAATAGATTGTATGTATATATACTTGTAAACCGCCCTGAGTCCCCTTCTGGGTGAGAAGGGCGGTATATAAATGTCGCAAATAAATAAATAAAATAAATAAATATCTGAGAGGCTCAGATATAGGCTACTATGAGCTATAGAGGAGTGGCCAAAACTGGGTGTAGGTCTCCGTACCATATTGTGACACTCTAATGTCCACCTTGTTATGTCCCTCAATCCTGTTGGTAGGCCCAATGAGGGTAGACTCACTGAATAAATCGGATTTACATAATTGTTGATTCACCCTAAAACAATTGATTCAATATGTTTATTTTAATTTAATAAGATTTCACCCATAAACCCTCTGAATGCCGCTTCCTCTGCATACTTTCACTAAAGGTAAAGGTTTCCCCTGGCGTTAAGTCCAGACATGTCTGACTCTGGGGGTTGGTGCTCATCTCCATTTCTAAGCCAAAGAGCCGGTGTTGTCTGTAGACACCTCCAAGGTCCTGTGGCCGGCATGACTGCATGGACCGCCGTTACCTTCCCGCCGGAACGGTACCTATTGATCTACCCACATTGGCATGTTTTCGAACTGCTAGGTTGGCAGAAGCTGGAGCTAACAGCGGCCGCTCCCGCCGCTTCCGGGATTTGAACCTGGGACCTTTCGATCTGCAAGTTCAGCAGCTCAGCGCTTTAACGCACTTTGCCACCGGGGCTCCTCATACTTTCACTAGACTTACGTTTAAGAATATGTCTGGAACAAACTTGACTTGTGTGGGTAAGAGGCTGTCAGAAATTATTCTTGTATTGCTCTGGGATAATCCTGAAAGAACACATGCCTGTTATTTCTCTGCCATGACATCTTAAGGCTGTCAAATTGGGGATTTAGCAGCAAGGCTCCCATTACAGCCAGCATGAGACACGACGTTAGAAAGCCCTTGTGAGAAGCTTTGGAAGCAAGTCGCCAATGTTTTTGTTTCTATATCTGAAAAAAAAAATGAATGCTTATCTGTCAATGTTGAGAAAAAGAAGGTCTCCAAACAATAAAGCATGGCTCCCTTAGTAGACAGCAACTCCAGCCTGTGCACAGTGGGATAATTTGAACTCGCTCGTCTTCATGTTTGGTTAAGAGGTTTCAATTCTTTCATAAAATCACTATATCCTTTCACGGTTGGACATAGCCTTGACTCACTCAAAGGCTTCAGGGCCCTTCCACACAGCCCTATAACCCAGAATATCAAGGCAAGAAATCCCACAATATCTGCTTTGAACTGTTATTCGAGTCTACGCTGCTATATATTCCAGTTCAAAGCAGAAAATGTGGGATTTTATTCAGCTGTGTGGAAGGAGCCTCAGCCCTCCTTTGCCTCACTGAGTTGACTTTCGGTGGCCAATTAATTCATCCCATTCCACTTTTTGCCCCAGTTGACTATGTGTTTCCACATGCTTTCTCCATTGATTTTGTCAGGCTGTGTTTCTAAAAGAGTCCAGACGATTCCCTCAGTTAATAGACAAGCATAAATTACACAGAGAATTTTAAACTGAGTTCAAGGCCCAGCTCTTGTGAGTGATTATTGTACTAATGGAAGCAATTAGCACCTGCGTCTCACTTACAAGAGGTCAAAGTGTTTCACACACATTATCTGGCCGTGGTCCTCACAACAGGCCTGTAAATGTTAAACATAATAAAATGCAGTTTTACTTTCTTGTGCAGTGGATTAAAAGAAGTGCTTAAATTTTTGTAGCTTCCTCAAAAAAAAACCCTAAAACATACCGTATTTACGCCAGTCTAATGCTCATTCTATTTTGTTAAATTATATAGCCAAAATTCAGGTGCGCATTAGGTTCGGTGGTATATTATGATCTCATCAGACAGGCCTTTTTCTAGCGGCATAGATGGGTTGAGCCCTAGATCATCCATGGAGACTGCCGGTTCCCATCAGACGATGCAGAGCAACTTTCACCGGGGCTCTATGAGTCACCTAGAGCAGAGCCAGCATATGCCACCATGGTTTTTTTTTTTTTTTTCGTGTCAGGAGCAACTTGAGTTGCTTCTGGAGTGAGAGAATTGGCCGTCTACAAGGATGTTGCCCAGGGGACGCTCGGATGTTTTGATGTTTTTACCATCCTTATGGGAGGCTTCTCTCATTTATTTATTTATTTACAGTATTTATATTCCGCCCTTCTCACCCCCACCCAGCCTTCTTATTGAGGCCATGATCTGGAAGACAGCTGCCAGACCTCCATCAACAATGTAAGTTGGGGTGTTGTGGTTGTTACCAGCCATGACGTACATGGGACTGCTATCCTGTGTCCTCGCCCCCCCCCCTCGATAGTCACCTTGTCATGGTGAGGGAGCTTGTGTATTCCAATGAACCAGAGTGATGCACTCCCGGGGGGGGGGGGGGTAGGGGAGGTTCCAGACTGAGTACAATCCGAAGACCTGTTACATGTTACAATGGCTGTACAATCCAAAGACCTGGGACATGTTACAATGGCTGTGAAGGCAGAAGAAGGCTGCAACAGATTGAGAAGGCACCATCATTGTGTTAACCACACTACTGGTTGGGAACATCACTCTGTGAAAACTGTGCTGATCGGCTGTGTACCAACGTCTGCACAAGCATCTTCCAAGGACTTGGAAGACCATCATACTTGGACAACAAGTGATCACCTAAGCCCAGGAAGCATGGGGTGGCTGTCAAGATAGCTAATAATAATAATAATAATAATAATAATAATAATAATAACAACAACAACACAACACACCAGACATCACAGTTGTGGAAAAGAAAAAAGTTTGGATCATTGATGTTGCCATCCCAGGTGACAGTCGCATTGACGAAAAACAACAGGAAAAACTCAGCCGCTATCAGGACCTCAAGATTGAACTTCAAAGACTATGGCAGAAACCAGTGCAGGTGGTCCCGGTGGTGATCGGCGCATTGGGTGCCGTGCCAAAAGATCTCAGCCGGCATTTGGAAACAATAGACTTTGACAAAATCACGATCTGCCAACTGCAAAAGACCACCCTACTGGGATCTGCACGCATCATCCGAAAATACATCACACAGTCCTAGACACTTGGGAAGTGTTCGACTTGTGATTTTGTGATATGAAATCCAGCATATCTATCTTGTTTGCTGTGTCATAATAATAATAATAATAATAATAATAATAATAATAATAATAATAATAATAATAATAATTTTATTTTTATACCCCGCCTCTATCTCCCCAAAGGGGACTCAGGGCGGCTTACATGGGGCCAAGCCCGAATAAAAACAATAGCAATATAAAACACAACAATAGACAAAAGACATGCACAATTATAAAAATTTAAACATTAGCCAATAAAAACAAATGACAAGAACTAATAAAAACATGGATTAAAATGGAGAGGTTGTAAAAGTAGACTGGGTAAGGTGCACCATATAAATATTGTAAACACGAGCTGACTGATAAAGTGCTGCAAATTCTTGGAAGTGCAAATTGGGATGGGAATAGACCCTGTGTCTATATCAAGTTCACAAAGGTAAAAAGTGCAAACCGGCACAAGAATGGTCACAGATACAGGATTGTTGTGGGGATGAGCAATCTTTATCCAAAGGCCTGAGTGAAGAGCCAGGTTTTCAAGCTCTTTCTGAATGCTACCAGGGTGGGGGCTTTCCTGATTTCCCTGGGGAGCGAGTTCCAGAGCCGGGGGGCCACCACGGAGAAGGCCCTCTCTCTTGTCCCCACCAACCACACTTGTGACGGAGGTGGGAGCGAGAGGAGGGCCTCCCCCGACGAACGAAGAGATTGTGCAGGTTCATAGGGGGAAAGGCTATTACTTCTGATTAGTAAGTGACCATGCTGTCTTGACATTCCTTAACTTGGGGGACAACCCGAATCTTGCCTCAACATTCAGGTTATCCCTCAAATTAGCTTAACTCTAGGGAAAGTTGCATTGAGTGGCTTTGCCCTAGGCTAAGCTGGACCAGACCCATATGGCATTTAGCCATAACAAGGGAACAAGGGAGAGGGCCTTTTCTGCTGTGGCCCCCCGATTATGGAACTCACTGCCCATTGAGATCAGGCAAGCCCCCACCTTATTAGCCTTTAGGAAAGATTTAAAAACGTGGCTCTTCCGTTGCGCTTTTGGAGAGTAACTGTCATATACTTCTTTTGTTACTCCCCCCAACATCTATCCTCTAGATTGTTCCACTATCTTATGTCTCTGTTCCCCGTGGTTTTTATTCTTATCCCTTTCCCACCCCGAGTTTTAACTTAGTGTTATTGCGGCCCACCCATGTTACATTGCTTTTCTGATCTCGTGTTGTACTGTACATTATTATTTATTGTATTTTAATTGTGTTATGATATGTTGTTTTTATATTTTGTTACATTGTATTACATTGTATTGTTCTGGGCATGGCCCCATGTAAGCCGCCCCGAGTCCCCGTTGGGGAAATGGTGGCGGGGTATAAATAAAGTTTTTATTATTATTATTATTATTATTATTATTATTATTATTATTATTATTATTATTATTATGGGACTGATCAAAGGTGATAGTGTAGACAAGGTTGTGCTCTCCGCATTTGGTGAGAAGCAAGATGCCATTCGAGTTGCTGTTTCCGACCCCGTCTTTTCCTATGATCCCTGGCCACAGGTCAGAGTCCCTTCCGACTCTTGCATTAAAGTCCCCCAGGAGGATGATTTTGTCCTCCTTAGGTATCTCCGATAGGATGGTATCCAACTGACAGTAAAAATTTTCCTTGATGTCTTCGTCAGCATCTAGAGTTGGTGCATAGGCGCATATGATGGTTGCCTATTGGTTTTTGGCAAGGTTAATTCGGAGGGTTGAAAGTCGTTCGTTGATGCCAATGGGTGCTTCAGTCAGGTGCTTCACCAGGTCATTTCTGATCGCAAAGCCAACTCCGTGTATTCTTCGCTCTTCTTCAGGCAGTCCCTTCCAGAAGAAGGTGTAGCCTCCCTTTTCTTCCTTCAGCTGCCCCTCTCCTGCTCTCCGGGTCTCCTGAAGGGCTGCTATGTCGATCTTAAAGCGTCCCAGCTCCCTTGCAATGAGAGCAGTCCTGCGTTCGGGGCATTCGCTGTCAGTGTTATCTAACAATGTCCGTACGTTCCATGTTCCAAAGTTCATTTTTCTGTTTTTTGGCCGCAGAGTGGTGACCCCTCTGGACGCGGCAGTCCAGTCAGGGTAGGAGAGGCAGACTATGTTTAGGGCACCTTTTCTAGCCCCTTCCCCGTGTGGGGTGAGCAGAGCGGATCCTAAAAAGGGCTGCTCAGTCATGGATACAGCTGCCGGACTACTCAACTGCCTCGGTCCTTGAGGTAGAACGACTGAGTCCATATCCACCGCCCATGTGCCAGTCTGTGACTAGGGGCTTCCAGATTTCACAGTCCTGCCCCCGTCGCCACTCGCTGATCGCCATGGGACTTTTGTAGGTTTGTTTTTATTTTTGTTGGAAGACGCCAATACGCTCTTCCGCCAGAAAAACAAGCTCAAGACATCATGGAAGCACCCTCGGTCAAAGCATTGGCACCTCCTGGACTATGTTATCACACGTGCCAGAGACCGCCGCGATGTGCTTCTCACAAGAGCCATGACAGGTACTGATGACTGCTGGACAGACCACAGGCTAATCCAATCCATGATGGCTATCAAGATCGTCCCCAAACGCAGACTCCAAGGAAGAAAAACAAGGCACAAAATGAACACCCAAGCCCTTCAGGAGCCCTCCAAACGAGCCCTTCTCCAAACAACACTCAAAGATCATCTACCCACAGAACACCCCGAAAATGTTGAGGAACATTGGAACAAACTGAAGACCTCCACCATCACAGCCTGCGAAGAAAGCATTGGATACCTAACTAAGAAACATCAAGACTGGTTTGATGATAACGACAAAGAGATCCAACAGCTGATTGATAACAAAAGGAAAGCCTTCCAAACATGGCAGAGAGACACCAACTGTGCTGCCAAGAAAAAGATCTATGCCAGTGCAAAAGCTGAGGTCCAAAGAAGGACCAGAGAACTCAAGAACATCTGGTGGACAAAGAAGGCTGAAGAAATCCAACACCTTGCAGATACCCATGACGCTCAGGGATTTTTCAAAGCCACAAAGATCATTTACGGACCAAGAAACCATGGCATACAGCCCCTACGCTCATCAGATGGAACCAAAATTCTGAAGGACAAAACATCAATTGCACTACGTTGGAAAGAGCACTACCAGAACCTGCTGAATCGCAG
This sequence comes from Anolis carolinensis, assembly GCF_035594765.1. Taxonomy (NCBI): domain Eukaryota; kingdom Metazoa; phylum Chordata; class Lepidosauria; order Squamata; family Anolidae; genus Anolis; species Anolis carolinensis. The sequence goes on along the minus strand of NC_085843.1, from coordinate 168,257,536 downwards.
CTCCAATGTGGCCGAAGAGACCCTCTCACAAATCCCGCAACAACAAACCAGGGATGAGCTTGCAGCACTGCCTAGTTTGGAAGAAGTCAGCAATGCCATCAGCCAACAAAAAAACAACAAAGCCAGCGGACCTGATGGGATTCCTGCTGAAATCTTCAAAGCGGGTGGACCTGAGCTGATACAACAACTCCACCAGCTCATTAAAAAGGTGTGAATGACCGAGAAAATCCCAGCTGACTTCAAGGATGCCACCATCATCACCCTTTTCAAGAAAGGGGACAGAACAGACTGCGGGAACTATCGTGGTATCTCCCTTCTAACCTCGGCCGGGAAAATCCTTGCAAGAATCCTTGCAAACTGCCTTCTCCCTGTCTCAGAAGACACCCTCCCAGAATCCCAGAATGGCTTCCGTCCCTCCAGAGGAACAGTGGACATGATCTTCACTGCTCGACAGCTCCAAGAAAAATGCAGGGAACAAAACCAACCTCTGTACATGGCATTCATTGACCTTGCAAAGGCATTCGACACAGTGAATCGCAGCGCTCTCTGGACCATCCTCCAAAAAATCGGGTGCCCTGACAAATTTGTGAACATCCTGCGGCTCTTCCATGATGACATGATGGCAACAGTCTTGGACAGCAACGGCTCCCAATGTGACCCATTTAAGGTGGAATCAGGCGTCAAGCAGGGATGTGTTATTGCCCCCACCTTATTTTCCATCTTCATCGCTATGATACTTCACCTTGTTGATGGGAAGCTTCCCACCGGAGTGGAAATCATCTATCGGACAGATGGCAAGCTATTTAACCTCAGCAGACTGAGAGCCAAAACCAAGGTCACCACAAAATCTGTTATAGAACTCCAATATGCTGATGACAACGTAGTCTGTGCGCATTCAGAAGAAGACCTACAAGCCACTCTAAACACCTTCGCAGAAGCATACGAGAAGCTCGGCCTCTCGCTGAACATCAAGAAAACCAAAGTGCTCTTCCAACAGGCACCAGCTAATCCCTCTGCAAAGCCAGGAATACAGCTTAACGGTGTAACATTAGAAAACGTTGACCATTTCCGCTACCTTGGTAGCCACCTCTCCACAAAAGTCAACATCGACACTGAAATACAACACCGCCTGAGCTCTGCGAGTGCAGCATTTTTCCGTATGAAGCAGAGAGTGTTTGATGACCGGGACATTCGTAGAGAGACCAAGGTGCTTGTTTATAAAGCCATTGTCCTCCCAACCCTGCTCTACGCCTGCGAAACGTGGACTGTGTACAGACGTCACACCAAACTCCTGGAGTGTTTCCATCAGCGTTGCCTCAGGAAAATCCTGCAAATCTCTTGGGAAGACAGGCGGACAAATGTCAGCGTGCTTGAGGAAGCAAAGACCACCAGCATTGAAGCGATGCTCCTACGCCATCAACTCCGCTGGACTGGCCACGTTGTCCGAATGCCCGATCACCGTCTTCCAAAGCAGCTCCTCTACTCCGAAGTCAAGAATGGGAAACGGAATGTTGGTGGGCAGGAAAAGAGATTTAAAGATGGGCTCAAAGCCAACCTTAAAAACTGTGGCATAGACACTGAGAACTGGGAAGCCCTGGCCCTTGAGCGCTCTAATTGGAGGTCAGCTGTGACCAGCAGTGCTGCGGAGTTCGAAGAGGCATGAATGGAGGGCTTAAGGGAGAAACGTGCCAAGAGGAAGGAGCGTCAAGCTAACCCCGACCGGGACCGCCTTCCACCTGGAAACCGATGTCCTCACTGCGGGAGAATATGCGGGTCAAGAATCGGTCTCTTCAGTCACCTAAGAACACACGCCCAAGATACCAAGGTTGGAAGACTATCGTCCTCGAACAACGAGGGATCGCCTAAGTAAGTAAGTAAGTAAGTAAGATAGTGTAGAGGTGCCCCCTTTGAAATTTGAGATTGTCATAGATTGACATGTGACTTGAAGGTATATATACACCCATTCTTCTAATTTACATGCTGCATTTCTTCCTTTCTGATTACATATTTACAAAAGATGAAAGGGAGTCATAACTGCGTGTGTGTGTGTGTGTGTGTGTGTGTGTATACTTGTAGGTTAAAGACAGCACAAGTATTTTCCTGTAGAACTTCCATGAAAGCAAGAGCAAGAGCCAGACTTGAAAGTCAACTCCTGACGTGACCTCGAACTTCCTGGCTGTTCTCATTAAGTAACTTGACTCAGCAAGGAGGATTTGACTGCAGCCTGCGCGGTGTCCCTTCCTATAATATCCAATTACAGTGGCTTCACTTTCAGTCTTGCAAACGACTGGATAGCAGAAGGGGAAGGGTGCCACTCAAAAGCTAAATCTGGCACCCCAGCAGAGACGTTATTATCTGCCTGCCATTCGATTTTTCCGCAGACACTTGCCATAATGAAGTGGCAGAGCCTGAAATGTCGGACTCGAGTTCCTAGCAATTACGAGAGGCTTGCTCTGACAGGTTTACTCTAGTAGCAGATGTGACAATGGATGATAAACTTGAAATAACTATCTGCTGCACTGGATCTGTCCAGTAAGGTTATACAGCATGCACACACAACCACATTGGTACGCAAGCCGTAAACTAGCACATCTCTATAAGGCAGAGATTGAATTCATGCTACGGTGATAATAGATTGTAGGACATTTTATGTGTCTGCTGCAGATATTTTGTTCATATTTTGAACCATACATAGGTTGTAGTCTCACTCCAGGGTTTTTCTCAAGGGAAAGTTCAAATCTCCTAAAGTGCTCAATAACCTTTTCATGCTATTTTAGGCTCCCCTGTCAAAAATCTAATTCTTTTCAGTCAACTGAGGCAATGTCCCACAGGCTATTTGGTCTCACCACTCACATTTTCACCACAATTATTTCATCATATCAGTTCTTAAGATTTGAACAGACACTTCACACCTGACAGAACATCTTCTTTCACTGAACCATGTCTTCTAAATTTCCTGCAGTAGTAGCTACCTGATAATTTCTTCTGTGTATGGGACACGAGGACAAGAAGTACCTTTAGTGAAGTGGGACTCACTTTTGATTTTTTTTCCTTTAAGAAGGCTCCTAAATCTTGGGCTGGGAAGAGAAAAAAGATGCTCTTATCCCAGCCACATGCCTGAAATAAAAGGAAAAGTTTGCAGGAGTAAGGAGCTTTGTTTTTTAGCAAGAGCTGGAAACTTTATCGGTAGCAAATAGCCTGTCTGCCTTCTTCCTTCTCTTTCTTTTTAAATATTATTTTAAATTAAATAATTGTGAGTTTTACATATTCTGTACAGTAGAGTCTCGCTTATTCAACGTAAACGGGCCGGCAGAATGTTGGATAAGCAAATATGTTGGATAATAAGGAGAGATTAAGGAAAAGCCTATTAAACATCAAATTAGGTTATGATTTTACAAATTAAGCACCAAAACATTGTTATACAACAAATTTGACAGAAAAAGTAGTTCAATACACAGTAATGCTATGTAGTAATTACTGTATTTACGAATTTAGCACCAAAATATCATGATGTATTGAAAACACTGACTACAAAAATGTGTTGGATAATCCAGAACGTTGGATAAGCGAGTGTTGGATAAGTGAGACTCTACTGTACTTAAAAATTCTTATACATACCAATTTTCCATAATGGATTTCTAATACAGAAATATGTATCTTTTGACTCATATAATTTGTTCATCCTTTAGCTCTATTACAGGTTTGTTATTTACCTCTATCTCCCTTTTCCTTATTTACCCTTCACCTACGTAGTGCTGACCCTTCCCCGCAGACCAAGCAATTACAATACTTATTTCCAAAATTCCATTGTTTTATTACAGGTTTGTTCCTAGAGATGTGCATAATTTTGTTTTTAATTCATATTTCAGATCAAATTCGTTAAAATTTGTGCATACAGATTGATATTTGACATTGTTGACTACGATCTAATGATTCACCGTCTCGCCATGTCCGGAGTTCGCGGTCAGGCCCTCAATTGGTTCAACTCATTTCTCCGAAACTGGAGCCAATGCGTGGAGTCTATGGATCAAGTCTCTGAAATATCTCCCCTCCTATGTGGGGTACCCCAATGTGCAATTCTCTCCCCCCTTCTCTTCAACATCTACGTTAGACCCCTTGCTAGTTTGGCTCAGAGTTTCAGCCTAGATTGCTATCAATATGCGGACGACACCCAACTCCTTCTGCGCTTGGAGCCTGGAGCAACGTCAATATCAGACAATTTCACCTTATGTCTGGAGGCTCTGTCGAACTGGCTACGTGCTAGTAGACTGAAGGTGAACCCGGCGAAGACTGAGATTCTTTGGCATGGCCACTCGATTGGTCTGACCCATTTGCTACCCACCTTCAATGGTGCTGCCCTATCTCCTTCGCCTACCGTTAAGAGCTTGGGTGTCGTTTTGGATTCGCAGCTGACAATGGAAGCTCAGGTCGCTGCTGCTAGCAAACAGGCCTTTTCCCATCTATGACAAGCGAGGCAACTGGCACCCTATCTATCTGATGAGGCTCTGGCAACAGTCATCCATGCCACGGTCACGTCTAGGCAGGACTAATGTAACGCCCTGTATGTTGGCCTTCCAATGTCCACGACCCGAAAGTTCCGTATTGTTCAGAATGCGGCAGCCAGGCTACTCACAAAAACACCCATGAAATGCCATATAACACCAGTGCTGCAGCATTTGCATTGGCTTCCAACTGATTACCGTGGTCTATATAAGTTGCTAGTTCTGACCTTTAAAATTCTCTATGGCCAGGGCCCTTCATACCTTAGGGATCATCTCTCCTTCTCCCATCATCGGAGGTCGCAACGACCATCCCAACGCGACTTACTTTATATACCGGGTCCTAGAGAAGTGCACTTGGAAAGGACCAGACTCAGAGCTTTTTCTGTTTCTGCCCCTGCCTTATGGAATGCCTTGCCGCCCTATATGAGAGCCATGCGTGAGTTAGGGCCTTTTACCCTAGCACTCAAGACCTGGCTCTTTACTAGAGCTTTTGATCTATGTTAATTTTATCAATATTTGTATGCATGTTTTTATCCTTTACAATTTTATCTTGTAAATCGCCTAGAGCATCTTGGATGGAGGGCGATTAATAAGTAATTAGATGATGATGATGATGATGATGATGATGATGATGATGATGATATTAGAAATATGCAGGAAAGGTGTGTGTGTGGGGTGGTGGTGGGTAGAATTGAAACTCACCAATCATTTTCATTAAGATTCTGTAACATTCGGATGCCTCCCAATGTCAGTTTAATTCACAGTATAAGCATTAAGCAACTTTGGTAAAACCATGAAAACATAAAGTGCTTTAAAAACCAATCCTTTTTCTTTGGCCCGATCGCCATAAGGAGGGCACTGGGGGCAAGACTAAAGTTAATGGGCTGTGAACACAGTCATCTTAAATATAGTTTGGGAAGGTGAGGTCCCCTGTGATAGAGAATGCAAAAGGTCCTGCTCTAAACTATATTTCCCAGAATGCAATGCTCACCACCTGAAAGCCCCAATGAGTCTCTGAAGTTTCTCCACTTGCTCAATTACTTAGAAAAAAGTAATGAAAAATTTGTTACTTCATTAAAGTTACAAAACATTTTAGATCCATAATTTTGGAAACGCCCTCAAAAGCGATTCGCCCCGCTCCCCAGTTTTGTAATGAGTATAGAAACATTTCTTTTATTGATCACACAATAGGTAGTGATCGTCATCTCTAGTGGTATGCCTTAGTATTTTGTACTCAGAGGTAAACTATCCCTTTTTTTTCATGTCAGGAGCAACCGGAGTTGCTTCTGGAGTAAGAGAATTGGCCGTCTGCAAGGACGTTGCCCAGGAGACGCCCGGATGTTTTTTGATGTTTTACCATCCTTGTGGGAGGCTTCTCTCATGTCCCCGCATGGAGCTGGAGCTGATAGAGGGAGCTCATCCACGCTCTCCCCGGGTGGGATTCGATCCTGGCCGCCTTCAGGTCAGCAACAAAACCTTCAAGTCACAAGGCTTTTATCCCCTAGGCCAGGGGTCCCCAAACGAAGGCCCGGGGGCCGAATGCGGCCCATCGAAGCCATTTATCCGGCCCCCACAGCACAAGGGCAGAAGGGGGTTGGGCTAAATGACCCAAGGGGTCTCTTCTTCTCTTAAAGTCATTATTATTATTATTATTATTATTATTATTATTATTATTATTAGAAACACAACAAGATGAGTCCACAGCAGACACTCTGCTGGTTGTTTTATTGGATCATACATCGGATACTTCCCAAGTGTCTAGGACTGTGTGATGTATCGGTGAATAATGCACGCAGATCCCAGTCAGGTGGCCTTCTGTAGCTGGCAGATGGTAATTTTGTTAGTGCCAATTGTGTTTAAGTGCAGGCCAAGGTCTTTAGGCACTGCACCCAGTGTGCCGATCACCACTGGGATCACCTTGACTGGCTTGTGCCAGAGTCTTTGTAATTCGATCTTTAAATCCTCATATCGTGTCAGCTTTTCCAGTTGTTTCTCCTCAATCCTTCTGTCACCTGGGATTGCAACATTGACAATCCATACTTTGTTTTTTAACACAATTGTGAGGTCAGGAGTTTTGTGTTCCAAAACCCTGTATTATTATTGACACAATGACATTGTATGACACAGCAAACAAGATAGATATGCTGGATTTCGTATCACAAAATCACAAGTCGAACACTTCCCAAGTGTCTAGGACTGTGTGATGTATTTTCGGATGATGCGTGCAGATCCCAGCAGGGTGGCCTTTTGCAGTTGGCAGATCGTGATTTTGTCAATGTCTATTGTTTCCAAATGCCGGCTGAGATCTTTTGGCACGGCACCCAATGTGCCGATCACCACCGGGACCACCTGCACTGGTTTCTGCCAGAGTCTTTGCAGTTCAGTCTTGAGGTCCTGACAGCGGCTGAGTTTTTCCTGTTGTTTTTCATCAATGCGACTGTCACCTGGGATGGCAACATCAATGATCCAAACCTTGTTCTTTTCTACAACTGTGATGTCTGGTGTGTTGTGTTCCAGAACTTTGTCAGTCTGGATTCGGAAGTCCCACAGTATCTTTGCGTGCTCATTTTCCAATACTTTTGCAGGTTTGTGATCCCACCAGTTCTTTGCTGCTGGCAGGTGGTACTTGAGGCATAAGTTCCAATGAATCATTTGGGCCACATAGTTGTGCCTCTGTTATTATTATTATTATTATTATTATTATTATTATTATTATTATTATTAACATTGAGGCTGGGTGGCCATCTGTCAGGGGTGCTGTGCTTGTGCTTTCGGTGCATAAAGGCAGAAGAGGGTTGGACTCAATGGCCCAACGGGTCTCTTCCAACCCTCTTTATTGTTGTTGTTGTTGTTGTTGTTGTTGTTGTTGTTATTAATTATTATTATTGCTCGGTGGCCAACTATAGTCCGGCCCTCCAACGGTCCGAAGGATCATGAACTGGCCCCCTGTTTAAAAAGTTTGGGGACCCCTGCCCTAGGCCATCGGAGGCTCCAACCATCCCCTAACCTCAAGTCTTAAACAATAATTTGCCTCCCAATTGAGAATTCATTGCTTGACAAAGAACTGGAAAAATCATTAACAGGAAAGAGTCAGCTTTCATCTGGAATCATGTACTTTAGTTGGTGAAGGCCATTAGTCCCTCTTAAAAGTACAAAGTGCATGGCAGAGAGGAATTAGTTGTGCCTGACACCAAGACTAATGTACAGTTTGGAAACCTAGTTGGGAAGGGGATCTTAAATTCACTTGACCAGAATGACGATGTGCCAAAACCTTTGCAAACTGAAATCAACAGAAGGTATTGCACTGCAAATAGGTCACTTAATTCTAAGTGCCTATTAACTCCTGCTTAACCAATGATGAAGCAGGCAGTATAGCAATAACTGTAAAGTTCTCCTGAATACTAAGAAATAGTAGATTAATTCATTGGCAGCCCAGGCCATTACAGTAAAGGAAAAATGAAATCTTTCTTTAATGGAGCAGTTAAAGTATTATAGGCACAGTAGATGAAGGGCGCTTGGGTAATGAAATGGCCCCTTTGCTAGCAACTGGTGACCTGATTCTTTCATTAAGTTTAAAATCAGTTATTATGGAATGGCACGTTTTGGAGACAAGTCTTGTGTAGTCCTCAGGCTCCTGATAGGAGAGAAGTGGATTACTTGTTAATATATCGAAAGCACACACCTTACCTCCCTTCATTCTCCTGTCAAGTAATTTTATCACCTCTTAACCTTTCACAGAGAAATGTACGTATAAAGTCACACCTATATGAGATTGCATAGAATGGCCTTTCCAACACTGATTATCAGACACAAGGATATCCAGTTGTATCGTTGTGCTATATACTGATCAGCTCACACACAGTCATGAGTCAGATTTACCACACTTTTATTCCCTTATATGTCTGCACCTAACAGGTGGAAAAATGTATTTTTCACTTGACAAAGTATCTGGGTGACCAAGCTATCTTAGTATGAGAAAGTTAACACCAAGTGGAGACCAAGACAAGCTGGCATCGTAATCCTTTCCTTATTGCCCATATACTGTATTCAACTACATTTGAAGGCAGCAGGCTAATATACCGAGTTTTGTCTCATTTCGCCTAATGGCCTTGACAATGTAGTTGTACCTACCAAGATGTTGTTGGCTACAGTAGTCCATGCCTTAATCACATCCCATTTCAACTATTGTAATACACTCTACTTGGGGTTGTCTTTGAAGAGTGTTCTGAAACTTCAGCTGGTCCAAAGAGCTGCAACCAGACTGTTAATTAAGGCAGGTTATAGAGACCATAGGGCCCCCTGGTGGCACAGTGTGTTAAAGCGCTGAGCTGCTGAACTTGCGGACCGAAAGGTGCCAGGTTCAAATCCCGGGAGCGGAATGAGTGCCCACTGTTAGCCCCAGCTCCTGCCAACCTAGCAGTTCGAAAACATGCAAATGTGAGTAGATCAATAAGTACCGCTCCGGCGGAAAGGTAACGGCGTTCCATGCAGTCATGCCGGCCACATGACCTGGAGATGTCTATGGACAATGCTGGCTCTTTGGCTTAGAAATGGAGATGAGCACCAACCCCCAGAGTCGATCACGACTGGACTTAACATCAGGGGAAACCTTTACCTTTACGTATAGAGACCATACTATGGACCTGTTGAAACAATGCCACTTTTTGCCATGTAGTTTCAAAGAGCTGGTATAACCTATGAGGCCTCATACGGTTGAAGTCCACATTATCTAGCAGATCGTATCTCCTATATGAGTCTATCTGGATTCTGAGATCAGGAGGAGCCCTTCTCTCAGTCCCTTCAGCACTATCAACATGGTGGGGACATGCAAGATGGCCTTCTGCCCCATAACTTTGGAATTCCCTCCCGAAGAAGACTGCCTTTCACTGGTAGTATAAAACCTTTTCATTCTGACAGGATTTTTTGAATGAAAGTTTTGAAGGTATGGGCCAATATGTGCTGTATTGTTCTAAGTGAACTGTGTTTATGAGCTTTTTAATCTTATTTTATTGCATTTTTGCTTTTAACGTTAGATATGAATGTCTTAATACTGTAAGGTTTTCCCCTGACGTTAAGTCCAGTCATGTCTGACTCTGGGGGTTGGTGCTCATCTCCATTTCTAAGCCGAAGCACCGGCGTTGTCCATAGACACTTCCAGGTCATGTGGCCAGCATGACTCCATGGAGTGCTGTTACCTTCCCGCCGGAGCGGTACCTATTGATCTACTCACATTTGCATGTTTTCGAACTGCTAGGTTGGCAGGAGCTGGGGCTAACAGCGGGCGCTCATTCCGCTCCCAGGATTTGAACCTGGCACCTTTCGGTCCGCAAGTTCAGCAGCTCAGCGCTTTAACACACTGTGCCACCAGGGCCCCCTTAATACTGTAAGTACAGTAGAGTCTCACTTATCCAAACTAAACAGGCCGGCAGAAGCTTAGATAAGTGAATATCTTGGATAATAAGGAGGGATTAAGGAGAAGCCTATTAAACATCAAATTGAGTAATCATTTTACAAATCAAGCACCAAAACATCATGTTATACAACAAATTTGACAGAAAGAGTAGTTTAATATGCAGTAATGTTATGTTGTAATTACTGTATTTACGAATTTAGCACCAAAATATCACGATATATTGAAAACATTGACTACAAAAACGGCTTGGATTATCCAGAAGGTTGGATAAGCGAGCCTTGGATAAGTGAGACTCTACTGTAGTTTAATTATGTTTTATACATTTTTAATTGTATTGTTCTTTAAAAATGTGAGCAATTTTGAGTTCAAATTTTGGATTTAAAAAAAGCAGAATAGAAGGAGAAGGAAGAGAAATGGTGGTGGCGGCAGCAGCTATCAAGTAGAAAAAATAGCAGTTTACCTATGAAGAAAGACTAGAGATCTTGAATTTTTATAGACTTGTGGATGACATGGAGCACATAGACAGGGAGATTGTTTTTCTTACCTTAGAATCCTCAAATCAACAGTAGGTTAGAAAAATAATTTTCTCACCGTAAAATTATATTTCTTTTAGGCATGATGGATGAGGTGGCTACCAGCTGGTGCATTTTTTAAGGAAGGGTAGAAATTGTACAAATAGTGGGCTGCTGGAAAAAAAATGTGTCAAATGAACAATTATGCTCCAAAAAGCCATAATGGGGCATGGTGGCCATTTCAGTGCTATTTAGGTCTGCAAAGCTTTCAGGGGTCCCAGAGAGCCTCTTTTCAGAATCAGATGTGATATTTCAGCTGCTTCTAAAAGGATGGGTATGTCCCACAGAGTGGAAAATGAGATAGATGTCACCTGAATAACCGTAACCTTTAGGGGGCCATGCATTCATTGTCCTTGCTATATTGGGACATTTCATCTTGCCTAGCAAGGTGATTTCATATTTTGTATAAGGTTTGAGTCTTAAGATCTTCATAGGAGCCCCTTTCTCTGTTCTACCATCTTTCTAGGCTCATTTAGTAGAAAGGGGGGAGAGTGCCTTCTCAGTAGATGTTCCCATATTTTGGAAATTCCTCCCTGGTGAAGAGCCTCCAATGTCACAGGATGTTAAAGCACTGAGCTGCTGAACTTGTGGACCAAAAAGTTGCAGGTTCAAATCCGGGGAGCGGAGTGAGCACCCACTGTTAGCCCCAGCTTCTGCCAACCCAGCAGTTCGAAAACATGCAAATGTGAGTAGATCAATAAGTGAGGCTAGGATAGCTTCTTGTTCTCCTTCTGCCAGCAAGTATTTTTTTCTGATTGCATCTACCTTTTATGGATTGATTGTGAGGGGCTTTTAATGTGCTACTTTGTCAACTTTATTTGTTCTGTCTTTTAATGAATTTCAAGTCGTGCTTATGTTTTGAATCTGTACCGGAGTTAATCATTTATAAGCCACTTTTTGGGAAAAGTTGGTATAAGGAGTAAAAGGTAAAGGTTTCCCCTGACGTTAAGTCCAGTCGTGACCGACTCTGGGGATTGGTGCTCATCTCCATTTCTAAGCCGAAGAGCCGGCATTGTCCGTAGACACCTCCAAGGTCATGTGGCCGGCATGACAGCATGGAGCGCTGTTACCTTCCCGCCGGAGTGGTATCTATTGATCTACTCACATTTGCATGTTTTCGAACTGCTAGGTTGGCAGGAGCTGGGGCTAACAGCGGGTGCTCATTCCGTTACCGGGATTTGAACCTGGGACCTTTTGGTCCGCAATTTCAGTAGCTCAGCGCTTTAACACACTGTGCCAAAAGGAGAAGGGATGGATTTGCTAGCATGCTCCAAAGTGCAAGAAATTCTCAATTCTGCTTTAATTCTAGACAGTTTCAGTTGATGCAGTTGGGATTCCCATAAGCCTAGCAACCCTGGAACCTAATCCAGGCCTTCAACCATTTTTCTCATCGCATTATCCATAGGAACATCATTCTGCCCACATAATGTAAAGAACAAGCATCTCATGCAGCATAGCCTGACAACTGCAATAGAGAACTGCTGTGTTCAAGCTGAGTGAAGAGGAGTCTCCAAAGGTGATGATGAGATTATTCACATTCTTTACTAAAGTAGATTAAAGGCAGCCCATGGAGATGATATCCTTTTATGAAAGCTGCAGAGCTGTGGAAATGCGAAAAGTAACTGAGAATAAATTCTGACAATGTTTATTCTGTTTGTCTAAGAAATAACCCAAACCCCCAAAGTACAGAAAAATTAATTATTACCAAACCTTTGATGGAAAGAAGATGGATACTGCAGGCTTCAGACAGCAGGCAAATACCTCCAAGGTGCAGGAACACAGCTGAAAAAAAGATTTCTGCGGTTTTGCTGGTAAGAGGTTAATTCAATGTCAATTTACCTAATGCTGATGAAAGGCTGGTGTCAGCCAGAGTTATGATGATAAAAGGCTCAGCATACTTACAATACCCCAGGGTCACCATGTAAAGGGGTAATTTAGAGGCATCCAACAAGCCACAAAAATATAATCAGACTGAAATGTGAGCCTGAGGGAAGAGACAATAGCACTGGGTAAGTGGGGACCAATGGGTAAAGAAGCTGGGGTAATTGATCTCAAGATAGATTTTTAGAAAGGGAAATGAAATGTTTGCTTAAAAATATAATTGAGCAGTGATTGTTATTACAAGTAAAATGGCTTCCATTGTGAAGGGTATAAAACGCATGATTCTTGTCTGTTTGGAAGACAGTGGTCTTCGTTGTAAAAGAGAAGGTGAACTGGCACATGCTGCTGATTTAGCCCATGTCTGATGAGGTCATAATAAATGGAACTTAGAAAAGAACATAGAAAGTTGACATTCCAAAAACACAGAAGCATTAACTTAGGAAAATATACAGTGGATTTATCCAAGGATTTGGTATTTACAGTTTCACTTTCTCATGCTCAAAAACATATTTTTCCCACAGAAGTGTTTTTGAATCTCTCTAGGCCCTCCAATGCACTTCTACAGCACATTTCCAGGCCAATGATAATAAAAATATAGGGTTTATTATTGTTTACAGGTTCAGGTACTTGGAACATATCCCCCACAGATGTGGGAATTGTGCTATACAAAGGTAGAACAGCCTTTGCTTTGCTGCTTAAAGAAAAAAAGACAAAAGAATGTCTTCCCTGCATCTCACCTTACTCAAGGTGTTGAACTTGAGGTTGAAACATATGGTAACACTGGTAACAGCATTGTGTCTTCCACAAAACCTTGAGATATAGGGCCATTTCATGGGGTCAAGAAAAAGCTGAGTGGCAGATACTGACTTTTCCCTCTAACAGAACAGCTGGAGGCTTCCACAACCAATCTCAGATTATCCACCTGACTCCCAATTGCTACACAGAATCAGAATGTCATTGTTTTGTCTACAATATTTATTAATGATCCTTTTGGATTTTAGACAGAAGTCTTCATGTAAAATCTGCAAGTAATGACCCTTGCCAGGAACCTGTCCAGAATATACACAGCATGCTGCCAGTGATCCCTGCTAGTGCAAGCCCAACCACTGGTGACATGTTAACATTGGTGGAGAAGGCTCACTGGAAACAATAGACTATATCTTTCTGCCGTTTCTTCAAGCTCCACATGGAAATGGGAGAGATGTGCTCTTTAATATCAAATGGTTGCTAACACAGTACTTAGATCTGCAATGCTAATCCTATCCATGGCATTCTCTGTCAAAATGTTCAAGATTCAGTTAAAGGTTTGGATGGTACAGAATGAAAGGATCAATGAAACAGAAAAAGGGGACCTACAGGCCTGCCAGCCAGGACCAACAAAATTTTCATTTTTTTTGTACCTTGGGTAGAAAAGTTCATTTGTATAGGCACCCATTTCCGTTAGCGGCGGATGGAAACAGAAATGGGGCCATACGCATGGGACAAATAGAAACGGGCAGCAATTCCATACAAATGCACAAGACTACAAAACAGTGCAACTGCTCTGAGTACAATTCATATAATTCACACTTTCCAATGTTTCACTGATTAAAACAAGGGTGTTTGTGGTTAAACAGCTGCAGAAAGGCTGTTTAAAGATGACAAAGAATAATAATGAGGAAGAACAGAAAAGGAAGGAGAAGCTGAAGCAGTTTACTTTTGCCTGAGCCTATGGGAAAGGGCACCATTCCCTGTCGTTCCTTTCTCATCATTGAGTACAGACTACTTTTGCATTTTGAACTCAGTTTGCAAGACTGGAAGTAGGCTGGAGATACAGGGGGAAAGTGGGAAAGGGAAACATTGTAAAAGCAGTTCAAAAATAGAATGACAGAGGATTAGTTGGAACTGTTTCTGCCAAACTGGAGTGTTGGTGCGTATAAGAACAAAATAAAATAATATGTATATATCTTGCATTGAGAGCAGAAAATGACATAAAAACTATAACTATCATTAGATTTGGTCTGAATGCAATTCAGTTGAAAATGAATGTGTCATGTGTGATTAAAATGACATTACAACATTGGGCAAAACATGTACTCAAGAGAAAAATTATATAGGCTTGTCTACATGGGAGGAAAAAAACTATACTCATCCTAAATCTGGTCCAGTACACAGGGATTTCCGATAAGTATCTGGAGTTTTTTTTTTTTTGCAGAAAGGAAGAGGAGGAGGAGGAAGAAAGAGATGGAGGAACAGAGGTGGAAAAGTAAGAAGAAGAGGGGAGGAGGAAGAGCTGAGGAAGGGGAAGAGGAGGAGGAAGAATAGAGGAGGAAAAATAATAATTATGAATATATTATCATCATCATTGTTTTTATATCTCGTCTTTCTCTCCATGGGGACTCAAAGTGGCTAACATCTGTATCCATACTAACAGTTTAAAAAGAGCAATACAAAAGTTTAAAAACAATTAAATAATAACAGTGTGGTATTTTGTTGCTGTTGTTGTTATGCCAAGTGCCTTAAGCAGAAAGAAACATTTGTCCACATTCAGTTGTGTATCTATCAGGAAAAATATGTTGCATATACTAAGAATGGTGTCCTAGTTTGGCTTGAGAAAAGCTATATGGGAAATGGAATAAAAAGGATTTTTTTAAAGACCATCAGCACTTTTCTAAAGATGTGCATACTTGGGCAGCTTTAAATGGAAATGTTTGAATTGGTATTTATCCAAATGTATTATGCAAGGTGGAATTATTGATTGAGTTTCACTCCATGTGCAGGTTGAATATAAAAGACTTGAATCCTTTACATTTCAAAAAAGATGATGGCATAGTAATGCTACTGTGAACCCACCTGGGTCATGACAGTCCAAAGCAAAGTAATGGCTTGTGCTTTCAAGGGGCTGACATTCCCAGATCTCCAGGCCTGGATCTGCTTCTTCAGTTCTCAGGGTGAAGGAGAGGAATTATTAGACTCAGGAATTATTAGACTCAGGGCCGGGCTGTGGCGCAGGCTGGTTAGTAGCCAGCTGCAATAAATCACTATGACCAAGAGGTCATGAGTTCGAGGCCAGCCCATGTCAGAGTGAGCTCCCGACAATTAAAATAAAAAATAGCCCCTCCTCATTGTTGACCTAAGCAACCCGAAAAAGTGTTGTATCTATCAAGTAGGAAATTTAGGTACCACTTTTATGTGGGGAGGCTAATTTAACTAAATTTACGACACCATAAAACTGTCACCAGCGTGCAGTAAGGAATGAGGAAGTCGGCTTCACAGTGGATGATGAAGCAGCTGCTCCCCCTGTGGCTGGAATCGAGCATCCCCTCAGGAAACTGGAAGCTGGAGAAGGTTAAATTGCCTCTGTGTCTGTCTCTGTCTCTATGTTCATATGGCATTGAATGTTTGCCTTGTATGTGTACAATGTGATCCGCGGAATATAAATACTGCAAATAAATAAATAAATAAATTTTGTTTGATTTTTCATTTGAATGACAAAATCTTTGCAACTGAAGATGATGCTTAAGATACCATGCTTTAAGGTTGTAACATCACTAGGCCTCCACTGTATTCTTACAAGGGTTCATGCCTAGGTCTAAGGTTTTGTTGTTGAAAATGTCATGGCTTGTATGCTCCTCATCTCACCTATTAGTGACAGAATTCTTTGGATGCTTCCAGATTTGAAACTTTGGGCAGATCAAAGTTCCTCCTGTAAGGCAGTATTTTCTTTGTAAAGGAAACAGATGTTCTTCATTTTGATTGCCTCTATCAGAAATAGTGAATTCAGCATATTGAGGGAG
This sequence comes from Anolis carolinensis, assembly GCF_035594765.1. Lineage (NCBI taxonomy): Eukaryota > Metazoa > Chordata > Lepidosauria > Squamata > Anolidae > Anolis > Anolis carolinensis. The sequence continues at coordinate 168,241,392 of NC_085843.1, read as the reverse complement.
CAATAATGTTGCACTTGATCATCCATTTTACAGTTCCTCAAAATACCACTGAACAGGAACAATGTCCTCTATTAGTTACTTCCTTAATCATTTTGAATGGCTTTCCTCCAGTTGGGTTGTTCCAAGAAAACAAGATGGCACCTCCCTCCGTCCTATATCTACAGAAAACATGAGCATTGTGTGATTTCTGGGCTGTATTGCCATACAGCCCAGAAACCACACAACGCTCCAGCGATTCTGACCGTGAAAGCCTTCGACAATACCCAGAAACCACAACAACTGTCAGTTGAATCATACTTTGGGCTGTACCCTCTGCTTCACCAGAGAATGGCAGCCAAGACTGCATGGGAATGAGCAGTTTGCTTGAAACACATAGCTCTATTTCTAACCCGAAAAGCCGGCGTTGTCCGTAGACACCTCCAAGATCATGTGGCCGGCATGACTGCATGGAGTGCCGTTACCTTCCCACTGGAGTGGTACCTATTGATCTACTCACATTGGCATGTTTTCGAACTGCTAGGTTGGCAGAAGCTGGAGCTAACAGCGGCTGCTCACGCCGCTCCCGGGGTTTGAACCTGGGACCTTTCGGTCTGCAAGTTCAGCAGCTCAGTGCTTTAACACACTTCACCACCGGGGCTCCTCCCATTCCCCATACCTTATCAATAAAAATTATATTGCAAAAAATCCCCAATATAGGTGTTGGATTGCGGTTCCCAACACTGCAGTATAGGCTATGGTGTCTGGGGCTGATGGGGAAGTTGTGATGTCCAGTTTTATTAAATACCAGCTCCCAACCTTCTTCATTATTGTCTATACTCTCAGGGCTAATAGGTAGTACAGTCTAAGAACATCTGACAAGTGGCCTCACTTTATCTTTTTTATTTTTTTATTTTTACGTAGCATTATAAAATACAGCACTGTCAATTCTAATACTTCTACATTATTCTGATTTTATCCTTTATGTATAATTATTGTAATGTATTCATAAATTACTCTTCACTTCACTTCACTTTATTTCTTAATTAGTCGCTCTCCACCAGCGTGCTCCGAGCGACTTACAATTTAAAATATCATTCCACAATATAAAAACATTCAACATAAAAACATTCAACAGTGACTATTTGGCAAATTAGATCTGATTTACTTAAATGCACAACCAAACAGCCAAGTCTTGAGCGCTTTTACAAAAGGTCGCAACTCCGACATTGCTCTAACATATGGAGGCAATGAGTTCTACAGAATTGGAGCATAGGTTGAAAAGGCCCTATGCCTTGTAGCTTCCAGGTGTACCTCCCTAGAGCCCAGTACATATAGGAGATTTTCCTGGGAGGATCGAGGTGACCACTGATGGAAAAAAAAAATCTTGGATGTTTGGTGGTTTAAATTTGCCGTTGTTTTTACACATGAAACTAATACATGGTTTCCAAGTCTTATAAAATCGATCTTTTAATTCTCCTTTTGCTAATTTTAATTTATAAGTTAACGTTTCTGACAGAACTATCGCCCACATCCTTTTTAATCAATTCTGTATTGTTGGATTCTCTAACCTAAAATTGTGAAAATCCGCCACTCTTTATGTACTCTGATTACAGTTTTGATGGAGCAATTTTAGAAAAGTTCATATAATTTTAGAAGTTATTTTTGAAGGAAAGCTTGCAGAATCCATTCCACAGGAAATTATTTGCACGATAATATCCAGAATCTCTCCAGCATAATCTTTCCAAACTCTGAACTTTGGGAAGAAAACTATAGGGCAGTGGTTCTCAACCTGTGGGTCCCTAGATGTTTTGGCCTTCAACTCACAGAAATCCTAACAGCTAAGCAACTGGCTGGGATTTCTGGGGGTTGTAGGCCAAAACATCTGGGGACCTACAAGTTGAGAACCTTTGCTATAAGGAGTCCGCTGTGGTGTACAAATGTGCTTTTTCAAATGTGTCATTCAATCACTGGCTGGCCTGAATATGGTACTGCAAATCACCCCGTAAGCCCTATTCAGAGTAACTCTCCATTCCCTTCACAGAATTCATCCCCCTTCCTATTTCTTTCATCAGAGCTATGAATTATAAAAACAACCACCTGGAACCAAAAGAGGTCTGTAAGTGACAAAAACTAATAAACATTCTGTTCCTAATTACAGACCTACGCTCTCCACGTAGGTAATCAATTTCTTTCTATCCGTCTTCTCATCCTACAATAATAATGACATTTCAGATGAAGATTATTAGTTGAGTTAATTTGCTGCTACTGTCTGTCAAGTAGAATGGGAAGGGGGCATCAGGAGTGGATTTAAGTGTTTAATTTGTGTACTATCCATCACCAAGAGCAAGACAGGTGTGAAGAGCACAACAGCACAACTGTATTTGTCAGGTACCTGATTGTTAGGCAAAGAAGCTGTTTTTGACATAGTTTCAGCTTATTTTTCAGAATTCAGTTTTCTTTCACCTTGCATCACAGTGCCCTCTCCTGCATAGCAGCAGAAATGCTGTTTTTCATGCTGGTCTTGAAATACATTTTACTATACATTTCTCATGTATTTGTGTTCCTTGCTACCACATCTCATCACCTGTCCTCTAGGGTCATATTTAAATTGCTGGGAGTGAATAGGTGTCGAGAATCGTCTGCAAATGACTTTTGTTGCTGTTTCATTAATCTCAGTTTAATGACCAGTGTGGATGATTTGATTCCTTGTAGTCTGCCTTGTGGTTTTCATTTTGTCGTTAGTCCTAGCTTCCATTTGTGCTTTTATAGGGCATGGGTAAAGATTCTTGCATGGCTCAGTATAAGAATTTGTTAGTACAGTAGAGTCTCACTTATCCAACATAAACGGGGCGGCAGAACGTTGGATAAGCGAATATGTTGGATAATAAGGAAAGATTAAGGAGAAGCCTATTAAACACCAAATTAGGTTATGATTTTACAAATTGAGCACCAAAACATTATGTTATACAACAAATTTGACAGAAAAAGTAGTTCAATACGCAGTAATGCTGTATTTACGAATTTAGCACCAAAATATCACAATGTATTGAAAACATTGACTACAAAAATGCGTTGGATAATCCAGAACGTTGGATAAGCGAATGTTGGATAAGTGAGACTCTACTGTAATGTGAAAGGTAGACTCTGTTTATGCTAAAGTATTTCAAGTCTGCTTCACTAAGGCTCCTTCCACACTGCTCCTGTATCCCAGGATTTCATCCCAGATTATTTTATAATCCCAGATTATCAAGATATGGAGATTCATATAATCCAGTTTAAATCAGATAATCTGGGATGAGATCCTGGGATATAGGACAGTGTAGAAGGTATGAGCCAAAATTTACTGCTATGCTGTTTAAGGTGCACATGTTTCTCCCCCTTTAAGTAAAATCGAACTGTAAAAAGTAATTTATAAGGAGTAAAAACAAGCAAGTGCAAAACATGAAGTTGGACTGGAAGTGGGTTCTAGGGAGAGAGACAAGTGGAGGTTTTAATTAAATTTGCTTTTGAATTGATCTGCTCTTTGAGTCCCTCAATTTCAGAACAAGGAAAAATGAAATACATTTATATATGAACTTGACAGGTGGTAAACTTTTGTGAAGATGTTTATCCTACCCATTGTCAGTCCCCAAATCTGTAAATGTAGCACATACACTCTCATGTGAAATATTGAAAAGTTGTCATGTCAGGAATAAGCATACGTATGTTTCATCTTGTAAAACTGTTGTTTGTTGAAATGTTTTTGCTATTACCGTTTTCGGTTTTTGGCTAGATGAATACTTCACCAAAATTGTTGAGTTGAAAAGGTCACTCCACGAAGGCATGCCCTCAGAAATGTAGGCTATTCAAAAACCCTAATGTCAGGGCTTTCCATACTGCTTGGTAGATCTGAGGGTCATAATAATAATAATAATAATAATAATAATAATAATAATAATAATAATAATAATAATAATAATAATAATAATAATAATAATACAACCCAAAATGCAAACTGTGCAAGGAAGCTGACGAAACCATTGATCATATCTTCAGCTGCTGTAAGAAAATCGCACAGACTACAAGGCACAACTATGTGGCCCAAATGATTCATTGGAACTTATGCCTCAAGTGCCACCTCCCAGCAGTAAAGAATTGGTGGGATCACAAACCTGCAAAAGTATTGGAGAATGAACACACAAAGATACTGTGGGACTTCTGAATCCAGACTGACAAAGTTCTGGAACACAACACACCAGACATCACAGTTGTGGAAAGGAAAAAGGTTTGGATCATTGATGTTGCCATCCCAGGTGACAGTCGCATTGACGAAAAACAACATGAAAAACTCAGCCGCTATCAGGACCTCAAGATTGAACTTCAAAGACTCAGGCAGAAACCAGTGCAGGTGATGAGCACACTGGGTGCCGTGCCAAAAGATCTCAGCCGGCATTTAGAAACAATAGACATTGACAAAATTACAATCTGCCAACTGCAAAAGGCCGCCCTACTGTGCGCATCATCCGAAAATACATCACACAGTCCTGGACACTTGGGAAGTGTTTGACTTGTGATTTTGTGATATGAAATCCAGCATATCTATCTTGTTTGCTGTGTCATACAAAATAATAATAATAATAATAATAACAACAACAACAACAACAATTGTTACCCACCTTTTATCTTGGCTCGAGGCTCTCCTCATGGCTTAGAATTATTTTTCTCTAAGTTATAGCACTATTATTCCACTTGAATTGGCTTTGTAGTTTATTGAGACTCAAGAGCTCGCTAGCTGAGAATTTTAATTCCTCTCCCTAAACTACACATCCTAAAGTTGCATATGATGTTGCCAAGACAGTTAAAATTAAATGTTTTGTAATAAGGCCCTGAATTTACAGGCAAATCTCTGAAAGATTTCCCATAAACTAGCAAAGATTTGCAATTCTCAATAGTATACACATAGATTCCGCAAATTATACTGTTTGAGATAACCTGGAGGGTAGCACTGAATTCTGATACTCCAACACATTTCTTGGCTTAGTCATCTTTCATTCTCAGTCTATCTCTTTTGTATTATGCTCTGGCTACTTGTTTTTGGAGAAAAGAATATGATTCTTAGTTTGAAGCATACTTGAAAAGACCCACTACTCCCTACAAATCTTTTTGTAAGTTGATATTGAACTGGACTAGGCTGCATGGCTTGTTCATAACTTCCTAGTAGCCCTATTGACTGGAGGTAAGCACTCAGAAAGTTGTAGGGCTCATCTGAACCTACCAAAAAGTCAAATTTAAAGCAGAAATGGCTATGGAAGTGTTCAGATGCATTGCACTCCAAATCACAGCAGCGATTTGGGGTGCAAATCACTGCTTGACTGCTCAACTGTCATTCTTACTTTTCCTGTCTTCCCTATCTCTGCAGCATAACCAGATTGCCCCTCCTTCTGCCTGCTCACATGAGCGCTTTTGCTGAAGCTCTCTGGCCATCTGTTGTGATGATTTGAGCAAAGATCATGGCTGCACTGGCCCCTGTGGACAGGAGACCTGTTCACATTGGAGCTGGTCCTCTATCCACACTGTTCAAATTCAGGGCTGCTCTAAAGTTCTGGCAAAACTTTGCTTAATTTGCGGGTAAACATGTGCAGCCTGGTTTACCCAACATTAAGACCTGGAAGCCCCTGAATGTCATTTGGACACTCAGGAGCAACTTCTAGTCCTCTATAGTTTTAAGGGCAAACTAGTATAGATAAGCCCTGAGTTCCACGTCTTTTCCAAGATGTGCTAACAGGACTGAATGGCTACTTTCTTCCAAGAATCACTGGGCTAGATAGCTGTCCAGTCAGTTGGACGTTATTTCAAACATCTCCTTAATGACATTGTTCTGTAGAAGGAGAGCCTGTGCTTTACTTCTTTTTGCTGCATAGGTCTCCCTCCTGACGGTAATTCCTTCCTTCAAATTACATAGAATCATAGAATAATCCCATAATACCAGCTATCATCACCAGCCTGTGGCCGTCCAAAATGGTTCTAAAATATCAGTTTGGGAAAGACCACTCCATATAAATATTTTGTTTTGTTTGAGGGTTGAGAGAAAGGGTCTGAGTTCTAAGGAAAAAGAGCAACTGTGGTGGAAAACTTGTATAATTTGGGCCTCATTTATTAGCAGTATTTTACAATGAAATAAGTTACAACTGCTGGAAAATAAGAAACACACACACATTATGTCTTAAGGTATTAATTGTATTATTCATCCTAACCACAGCTAATACTAGCTAATACTGAGCCAATACTATCCTCAGCAGGAAGAAGTTTGACCTGAAAGTCCAAGAGGGGCAGCATTATGCAGTTTTACCCTGAGATTCAGTGGAAATCCAGATTGATTGAAAAGTCCTAAATCGTATTATTATTTTTTCTTTTTGATTGTTTTTATTGTCCTAATGGCATGCAGAATACAACAAAGAAAACATCTAAATATAATCTAATATACATTACAGATATGCCATTCTACCAAGCCCTCCACCCGTGAACCACCACCCATGACTTCCGACACCACTCAGTGTGAAACTAATATCTCAAAAAAATCTTACTCTACTTTTATCTTACATTACTAAATTCCCTTTGCAACTACAGTAGAGTCTCACTTATCCAACACTCGTTTATCCAACTTTCTGGATTATCCAACAAATTTTTGTAGTTAATGTTTTCAAAACATCGTGATATTTTGGTGCTAAATTCGTAAATACAGTAATTAGTACATAGCATTACTGCGTATTGAACTACTTTTTCTGTCAAATTTGTTGCATAACATGTTTTGGTGCTTAATTTGTAAAATGATTACCTAATTTGATGTTTAATAGGCTTTTCCTTAATCCCTCATTATCCAACATATTCACTTATCCAATGTTCTGCCGGCCCGATTATGTTGGATAAGTGAGACTCTACTGTACTTTAAAGTCTATTTTTGTCTTCCTTTCTAGATATCCAAATGCAAGCCTCCATTTCCTAGCAATCTTCATTGCTTCCTCCCCAAATAGTATTGGATAGCTTGGCTATTTGGATATACAGTACTCTATTTTTTTTTCTCCAGTCCTTTAGTATTAGCTCTTTTTCCCCTTTTCAAGATTTTGCTATTATTCTCATTACAGCAAAACCATATTACCAGATTTCCATATCTTCTTTGCTAATTTTCTCACCAAATGGTCCTAAGAGGCACATTTCTGGATTTTTCCTAATCCTTTTAGTAATCATTTTGTTTCTTTTACCTTTTCCCAAAAAGTTTGTCCCAACTTACAGGTTTACCAGGCATGGAAGAAGATACCTTTCTGTAATTTACATCTCCAACAATCTCCCGATGAGATTTGTCTATTTCAGCTATTACTTCAGGTGTTATATAGCTTCTATAAAACATTTTGTACATGTTCTCATACATCTCACTATTGGAAATTTAAATGCTCTTTTCCATAAATATTCCCAACTCAATATTATCCAACTCAATATTTTACCCTAAATCTTTAACCCGTGAGATCATTGCTGTTTTTATTCGGTTATCTTCTAAATTGTACTCTAATATAAAAGATAAAGGTTTTCCCCTGACGTTAAGTCCAGTCGTGATTGACTATGGGGGTTGATGCTCATCTCCATTTCTTAGCCGAAGAACCAGCGTTGTCCATAGACACCTCCAAGGTCATGTGGCCGGCATGATTACATGGAGAGCCATTACCTTCCCACAGGAGTGGTACCTATTGATCTACTCACATTGGCATGTTTTTGAACTGCTAGGTTGGTAGGAGCTGGGGCTAACAACGGGCGCTCATTCCGCTCCCGGGATTTGAACCTGGCACCTTTTGGTCCGCAAGTCCAGCAGCTCAGTGCTTTTACACACTGTGCCACCAGGGGCCCCTTTTGTACTGTAATATGTATGTATGTAATCTGGAAATTAGTCCCTTATTCCTCTTCTCCAAGATTTTCTTCAATTCTGATTTCTTTTTAGCAAATCCTACAGTATTATCTTTTAAATTAAAATCTGTCATATAATTGGTGATAGCGAAACCAATAGTTGATCCCTAACTCTTCTCTTCCTTTGAATTTCCAATGCTTTTTCTTTAATTAAGTACCCCCTATAAATTATTGTTTCATTGTTAAATATTGGGTTTAGCATTGCTTCCAAAGGGCACAGCCATGGAGGGTTTTTTTTTTCTTCTGTCCCCTCCTTAAATCTTTTCCAAGTCACTAAAGGACTAGCTCTTATAGGTGTCTATAGAAGTCTTTATTAATCTTTTCTCTTTCATGCCATAAATACGTGTGCCAGCCAAATTTTAGGTTATCTAACCTAATTGAGTACAGCTCAATTTTCTAATCTTATACATTCCTTTAGCCAGCTGAAGCCTACCACTTCATAATAATACCTATGGTCTGGTAGTGCTAAGCCCCCTCTTTCTTTGGCATCTATTAGGTTTTTATAAGCAATTCTAGCTTTTTGCTGTTTTATATAAATTTAATCAGATCTTTCCTCCATTGTTAAACAATCCTCACTTCTTTAATTATCAGTAGATTTTGGAATAAAAACAGCATTTTGGATAAGACTATTATTTTTATCACAGCTATCCTCCCCATCCAAATGAGTTGAATTCTTTGCCATTTTTCCAAATCTTTAGTTGTTTTTTCATAATTATTTTGATATAAGTTATTGCTTTTGTTGGTTAGCCATAATTCTAAATATTTTACTTTCAAAACTACTTTACAAGTTGATAAATTTTCCAATTTGTTGATGACCGACTCAGGGGGTTGGTTCTCATCTCCATTTCTAAGCTGAAGGGCTGGCGTTGTTCATAGACACCTCCGAGGTCATGTGGCTGGCATGAGAGAGCTGTTATCTTCCCGCTAGAGAGGTACCTATTGATCTACTCACATTTGCATTTGCATGTTTTCGAACTGCTAGCTTGCCAGAAGCTGGGGCTAACAGCGGGAGCTCACCTCACTCCCTGGATTCGAACCACTGACCTTTCAGTCAGCCAGTTACTCCAGGTCAGTCGCAAGGCCAAACAGCATAAGGGTTACAGGCTGTGCTAGATGGGGTCGCACTCCTTCACAGTTTGGGAGTCCTCCTGGACTCATCACTGAGTCTGAAACCCCAGGTTTCGGCGGTGGCCAGGGGGTCTTCCGCACAACTCAAACTTGTGTGCCAACTGTGCCCGTACCTTGGGAAGCCTGACATGGCCACAGTGGTCCACGCTCTTGTTACAGCTCATTTGGACTATTGCAATGCACTCTACATGGGGTTACCTTTGAAGACGGTTCGGAAGCTGGAATTAGTCCAACGTTCCACAGCCAGGTTACTAACTGGAGCGCCATTCAGGGAGCATACAACTCCTCTGTTGAAGCAGCTCCACTGGCTGCCTATTAGCTTCCGGGCACAATTCAAGGTGCTGGCTTTGGCTTACAAAACCTTATACAGCTCTGGGTCCAATTTACCTCTCAGAACATATCTCCCCCTGCAGGCTGTCCCGCAGATTAAGATCTTAGAGTGAGGCCCTGCTCTCGGTTCCACCGCCATCACAGGTGCGGTTGCCAGGGATGAGAGACAGGGCTTTTTTGGTGGTGGCTCTGCGGCTGTGGAACTCCTTGCCAAGGGAGATTAGGGAAGCCCCCTCACTCATGATTTTTAGGAAGAGGCTGAAGACCAGGATGTGGGACCAAGCTTTTGGCCCATCCTAGGATATAGGTTGATATGACATGATGGATTCTGTGGATTAATATGAAGTTGGACACGAACTGGCTCTGACTTTTGACTCAATTCTACTGCCCCTGTTGTAATAGTTAAATGGTTTTTATTGTTTTAATTTGATTTGGATACTGGCTTTTGTGTTTTATGTTTGGTTTTACTACATGTGTATTATATGTGCCATTTAATTCTGCCATTGTATAAGACCACTCTGGGTCCCCCTGGGGGAAAAGAGTGGTATATAAATTAAATAAATAAGTTCAGCAACTCTGTGGTTTAACCCACTGAACTACCAGGGGCGTGCAATGGTGCCAGCAGGACTGCTGACAGGTCGGCGGTTCAAATCTGGGAAGAGCAGGTGAGCTCCTTCTGTCAACTCCAGTTCCCCGTGAGGGGGCATGAGAGAAGCCTCCCACAAGGATGATAAAACACCAAACATCTGGGCGTTCCCTGGGCAACATCCTTTCAGATGGCAAATTCTCTCACATCAGAAGCGACTTGCAGTTTTTGAAGTCGCTCCTGACACACACACACACACACACACACACACACACACACACACACACACAAACCCCTAAAGCAATTATCAGTTTGAGTAAGACACTTGCAATGAGGAAGTGGAAATACAGTAGAGTCTCACTTATCCAACATAAATGGGCCGGCAGAACGTTGGATAAGTGAATATGTTGGATAATAAGGAGGGATTAAGGAAAGCCTATTAAACATCAAATTAGGTTATGATTTTACAAATTAAGCAGCAAAACTTCATGTTATACAACAAATTTGACAGAAAAGGTAGTTCAATATGCAGTAATGCTATGTGAAATTACTGTATTTATGAATTAGCACCAAAATAAGCGAGCGTTGGATAAGTGAGACTCTACTGTACTATGTATAGCCACTGTAGCTAGTAGGGTAGGCTTGTGGATAGATGAGTGAATGAAAAAGATCAGTTAGATTCTGTCCATATCAGAAAGGAACTACAAAAGAGGAGGCATTACGTTTCTCACTACTATAGTTCAAAAGGGAACAGATGTGTAGAGGACTTTTCCTAAGTTATGTGCTCAGTGAAGTGGTGGATGAAATAGGGGAAAACGACACTACAATCTGGCTTATCACCTATCACAGAGTTAAAAACTTATTTGGCAGTTCATAGATTTCCATTCACAAGACTAGAAAATAGTGACATGATTTTAAAAATCAGCTATCCTTGGAGTTACCTAGAATTTTCCTAAACACATCTAGATGCAGATAAAGACAAACAACATTTAGAATTATGAATTTTATTCACTAAAGCAACATTGAGGAATCTTTACAATGCATGTTTTTAAATTTTTACAAGCAAGTTCTGATATACAGTATTTATTTAGATTTTTTTCAAAGAAATACTATGTAATAAGGGTACTTTGCAGCTAGTACTGAATTTAAGACAAATACTAACACTGCAGGTAATATTTTTGTGGTGCTTTTGATATTAACATAGGCAGTGAGCAGCTTTACCACAGCAGTGATCAAAATATTTTCAAATTTTCCTAGAACATGGTTGTAGATAAATCTACAACCATGATCATGTGTCAACAGGGCATGATCCACCAATTTCAAGCACTTAAGTCCCACTGATATTCACCAATAATAAGCTCTCCTGTTAAAATCAACAGCTCTCAAAAGTGCTTATCTTCAGCTGGATTTTGTCGATTGTTCTGAGAACCACTGCAAAACAGATGAAAGACAGACATTCCAGAACCTAAACCCATTTTAAAGGGTATAAAAACATATCTCTACCAAAAATAGATGTTAAGCCAAAAAGGTAAGTCTGTTTCTCCCAAAGCATGCTCATCTACCAGTATTGGAAGGCTTCATGAATATACATGGAGTGACATGCAAGGGACAAAATAAACCACAAACACCATTCAAGTATCTAAGCTGCATTATAACAAATAACCAGTATTTGAGATGGAGAATCTACTTATGTGGTCTACGTGAGCTTTACAATGGCTGGATTTGGAGTCTGTACCACATATTTGTCTGTGAACCACTTGAAAGATTTGACACAAATGATTCACACAACCATTCTTTTTGGGGAAGGGAGGGAGGTTAGTATTGCACATTGGTTTATTAACACTTCAAAAATTATATCTAAACAATACAAACGTGAAGGACAATCCTCTGCAAAATAAAGTACCTTGCAATGATATCTTTATGGATTTCTCTTTCAGTTGAAATTGTTCCCAATTTTTTATTAATACTATGTAAATTGTGATTGCTATATAATAGGCTGCTTAGTATAACAAACCTTTGTGAAACCAAGTCTTGTGATCATGGAACCATGTTGGGAGATAAGAGCTGGTAGCATACATTAGAAGAAGTTACAAGTATTTCATGAACTGCATCATCTGTGGTTAGTTTTCTTAAAAAACAAACAAACAAACAAAAAAACCCAAAACTCCCCAACCTTAACACCAACAATAGTGAAAATTGTCTCACTGACTCAACCATAGGTATTTAATTTTAGGCACAATTCCAAACAATAGAGCTCACAGTTTTAAAGTGCAGATTAGTTTTGCTCCAGTTTTGCATCTATTGTTAAAAGATCAGTATCTTAATTACACACATTTAAGGACTGGTTTAATATTTTAGGAGTTATTGCATAATGCAGGAGAATCCAAAAAGGATAAAATGTACAAATCTTAAAATTCTAAATATAAACCAAGTCCCCACTGTTAAATATAGGCATTTAAAATAATGGTTTTTCCTAGAACAAAATCCTATTTCTTCACTGTAAGTGACCATTTTAGTTGAAATATGCACTTACACCTCTTGGAGTCTTCATTGAAAGCCTGATATTTCACAAAGAACTTCCTGCAAATGGTAATTAACCTTCTGATAAACCTAACTAAAAGCTTTTGTCTCTTACTCTGAACTTTCTAAACATACATTTCAACTTCGTTAGTAAAGGCATTTTCAGGGAAATTTGTGCATCTTGTTTAAAAAGATAGACTAAGATATGATGGTAAAAGCCATACTCTCCTACTTGTGATCAGCCTTCCAGACGTGAAATATGTATGTTTAGAGCTCAGACCATTTAGATTATCCTTATTGACCTTATATGTTGTCAGTTTGCTATCCTCAGCTTGCCAGTCTGACAGCTGAAGAAAAACATGGTTTGCAATGCTAACATTATCTTTGGAAAATCTTTTCATAAAGTACCATTCTTACTGCTAAGGAATAGAAAACGTGTTACTTCAGTGCTTCCTTTACATTAACTGTTGTGTGTAATCAAGTGATTTTACAAATATGATATATAGCTTGAAAATCGGTACAGGTGTATGGCTTGAAACTTATGAAAATTTTCTTTGTTTCAGAAATTGCTTTGCTGCTACTGCTTGCCTTAGGAAAGTGACAACTCTTTCGCAAAAACTGCTTGTCAGTTTATCCTGTCCTGTGACATCAATGTACATTTTTGTGGACTTACAATTTCTCTCTCTAAGTTTCTATAAGGCGTGACTGAAAGTGACATAACAAAGCTAAATATGAAACAGAATTTAGTCACATCAGTCCTGAAACACTTAGCAATAAAACATTTCTCTTTATAAAGATGAATCTAAATGGGTGAGCTGATGAAAAGTCTTTTTAAAATATAGTGGTTTAAATATTGAAATATAGTTAAGAACAAACTGTAATATACGGTGGGATCCTGTTATATCTCATCAAGAACGAATTACCTGCATCTCGACTTTAACCAGAATGAAAAAAAATGCTATTTTACTTAAAATTATACAATAGCTGCCATATCATTTGAGGCAGAACCACATGCTCTAAGAAGTAGTCTATCATATCTATACAGACATACTCAGTATAAAGAGGTTTAGTCAGCCCTAGTTATGCTACATGAATCAGTAAGTTGGTCTGTACCTTACTGATATCCAAGATTTGTAGGAGTAATGCTACAATAGAAAACAGTTGTACATTATAAAACTTAGCTGTCACGTTATCCCATCAGTTATCATTTTAAGGCAACTGAACTCTGCAAGTCATATGGGAAGGTAATTCATGAGCAAAGTATTGTGCAGTTGAGAGCAGCAACTAAGAGCACTTTACTGCACGTCCTTGCAAATTTTAGTGACATGTAGATACTCAGGTGTTATAAAGCAAATACTAGTTCAGTCTTATGACTAACTGACTAAGTTTGGTCTATATATATTTATTTAACATCCCTTTTGAGGAAGGCGACTATGCTTGACTTAAGAAGTCAGAGCTGTATGCTCCAGCTTAATTTTTTATCACTGGTTGACCAACAAAGGCTGAAACCCATTATCACAGTGTCATCAACAATAACTTCATTTAGCACTAGAAAAACCAGTATTTGATACTGCCATTTTTAACTGTTCTCCGGTTTGGCTTTGTTTTTTATTATTTTTCTTCCAAAACTTCAATGTATACTTGATTTGTGGATCTATATCTACACTTTGTGCCTTCTGACTGCAAGGCTCTTAATACAGAGTATCTCTAAAAGACTTTAGTTTACCAGTCATTTTCATCAGAAAATCACTAATATTAATTTCTGAAAGAAAACATTTCTATTATTGGGGGAGAGATTGAGAGAGAATGTGTGCATGTTTTATGGGTTTTTTTAAGGTAAAACTTTTATTACAAAAACGTATGGCAAACATTTTGAGTTGTCTCCTTGAGACTCGCAGGAGTAACAGAAATCAATTCATACAATTATAATAATGTTAATATCTAAAAGCAAGAATGTGTGTAAAAATCTTCAATATGGAGCATTATTCCCAGAGTTACATCATATACCATTTCACAAGAGTCTATATGAAAAAAGGATTTTGGACATGTATTCTATAAATTAAGTTACTTTTATACCACAATACCTGTAGAACACAGGAGCAGTTACAGATTATATACAAGACATGAATGAATTGATATTTAAATAAAATCAAGATCCATTTCACCCTGTGAAATTTTGTTTGCCACTTGTGAATAGTGAATATCGATCAAAGAAGCAAAAAGCAATCTGGAGATCACTCTGGCCAAAACAAAATGAAAAAAACTCAAACTTTAAATATACATTTTTCTAGAAAGTCTTGGGTTGGGTGTTGTTATAAATAGGAACATTTTGCATAGGCTTCCAAGATGCAGAGTCAGAATTATGGCTGAGGATAAAGATAAAAAGACCAGCTTTGTATAATTTCTCCATCATTTATAATTAAATATGTCAGAACCTATTATTATTCAGTGTTCCAAATAAATATAGATTTCCCAGAAAGTAGCCTGTCCAACTGATAGAAATGGTCTGGCAACCAGTTATCATTGCAAACTTTACTATTAAGCCAAGCTATCTTTAAAGGAAGGTATGGTGGTCACTGCAATGAGTTGGTGAAGGCCTTTATGAACCATGTTTTGAAGATTACATAAATTTCAAGATGGCACAAAATTAAGAGTGATTAGAACAGAGCAGATAGGTATCATAGGAAATGCAGTCTTTAATTGTTATATGTTTTTGATGAAGGATCGTGACCAAGAGAAGAACGGATGATGGTAAGCAGCTTCACAATACAGGACACTGAAATGTGCATATGCAAATTATACTTTCAATATGTCTTTGGTTTAGGGAGGCGGGACTGCCGACTAGAACTCACACGTTCCCCAGGTTGGACACTTGAATCTTGATGTTGCATATTTTCCTTCGCTTGTGTCATTTGTCTTGAGTGGTTTGTCTGCGATGAGGGGTTCCGATGCTCGGGAGGCATCATGACTTTTGTCAGTGGTTTGGGCTTATAGGAAATGGTAGGAGGACGAAGTTTGGAGCTTCTCTGGCTCTTACTACAGAAATCAAACTGACTGGATATCGACTGTGGTTGTGCTGCACTGCTTAGTGGCAGTAGCTCAGGATCTTTTGAAGCAAAGGTGCTATTCAAAGATGCTGCTTCTGCTACAGGTACTGAAGGAGGCACTAAAGCATTCTGCTTTGGGAGTTTAGTAGCTCTTGAAGTCTTTGGCAGAGAAGCCTGGTTAGTCCGTGAGCAACTGCTTTTTAGAACTGGTTTGGTTTGCCCCCCTCGAGTATTCATTTGGATAGCTGATGGGGAAAAAGAAGGATTAGAATGTAGTGTATTCATTTTTCTATCGGTTGGGTCTTTAGGTTTCTCTCTAATTTTTACATTCTTGACGGAATGTGCATTTTCCTCTGACTTTTTCTCATTTAATTGTGTATTTAAAGTGCTCAGTTCATCTAGGCTACTGGCACAGGAGCCATTTGCAGCATGTTGATATTCTTGGCCACCCTGCTGTAGATCGTCTTGATTGGGATGTTCACTGTGGGCCACGATGCGTGATGTTTTTGTTAGTTTTCCCTGGGTGAGGTCTGTGAAACGGGGAAGGAGACTGGAAGGCTGTAGTATTTGAGGCTATAGGAGAGAAAGTTGCAAATCAATAGACAGGGTTAAAAATCAATCAATAAAATACTTCTTAGTAATGGTTCTTAGAAACTCAACTTCTACATTAATATTTGCATACTAAACACAAGTAAAAATACATTCCAGACTAGTGCTAGAGCAAAGAAATAAAATCCAGCAATTCCAAATGAATCATGAAACGTAGAGACATTAATTGACAACTGTAGCAGAAACTAACAAGTAGCCTGAATAAGAAATTTTGCCAAAACTGGGTAATTTTTAAAAGAAGCTTTAACACCTGAGAAAGAATAATTTCACAAATAAAACAATATAACAATGCATAAGTGTGAATGAGAAGTTACTTTTATCATTCTGATTAGTATTCATATGGTAAAACTATTGATGGAATTCTGAGCATTTGAGGACAAAAAACTCATATTTTATAAATTTGCGTTCAAAATATTTCATAATACATTTCAAAAACTTACTTTTCATCAGAAGTTGGGATGAATTGATTATATGGTTACCCTAATTAGGTTATCAAGTTCAAATAGATTTTTAATAAAGGCACTGCATAACTATTTATACAATGTGTATTCTGAAATTCCTGATTTTACATTAAAGTCACCACTTTCTAGAAAACACGATAAATACAGCTGAAAACCATTCATAGTTGAAGAGTGGTTATACACTACTTTTTTAAATAATCAAGTAAAGGCATGAATAGCATGTGCACACAATGACCTATACTCACCCAGTTTCTCGGGTTATATAATCAGTGATAGCAGACTTGGGTTAGTTCTCTCCTTTGAACTCTGAAGGACTACTAGTCAGACTGAACCAGAGTTTTTTCTGGGCTGCTTTCATCCAAAGGTTTTGGATGACAGCTCTCATCATTCCTGCCTCTTGGCCATACCACTTAGGAATGCTACATGTTGAAGTTTAAGACATTTGGCAAGATTTGGAATTGGCAGAAGCGGCCTACACAAAGCATTGTTTTATTTTATATTTAATTGTACCAAAGGAAATACTGACACTTGTTTTCTCTTTTATTTATCCACTAATTTATCCACCGTTTTTATTTATCCATGAAAAACGTAAGTTTAATGAATCAAGAAATATGACTATGTCCCCGAAATTAATTTTGATTTTGAGTTGGATTCTGCATGATTATAGTTCCTCTCTCCCCTTCCTCCAAGATCAACAGAATGAAACTGGTATAACAAATAGTTCTATATTTTCTAGAGCACCACTTAGGTTGAGATATATCAAGAAATAGTTAATGTGACTTGTAATTGTAAGTGAAATCATGGCATTACAGTGGCAGATAGAAGATTACGTCTATTTAGGAATTACTGATTGAAATGAATATATTTGCTACTATTAATATGCTGATTCTATCTGGAGAGATGTGATGCTAGGGGTCTTACCAAAGTTGTAAGTGGGTGACTTTGGGGGCAAGGAGGGAATACCACAATTTGCAGAAACAAAATGTAGTGTTTTCCAGAAATTTGGGGTTTTAAAAAACACACAGAACAACATCCACCATAAATTAGTAACGTCATTAAGCAGCAGGAAAGAGGAACATGGGTATACAATAAAGCACATGCACAGGTACTTGCTTACACAAAATTCCAAAGCAGATGGATACTTAAATAGGAAAGGAGGGGTGGGAGGCACTGGAACCTAGCAGGAATGTTGAACTGTTTGGCAAGTACAAAGGAGAAAGGGCCAGTTTAGATGCACAGTACCATTTACAGCAGGGCTGTAGCCGGGGGGGGGGGGGGGTGTTAAAAAATTCAACCCCCCCCCCCCCCCAAATGTGTCAGGTTAAAAAATACCTGGTTTACTCATAAATTGGTTAACCAGATAAAATTCATGATGATCAGATAGCTAGCTTAAGGGAAAGGTGCTCAAATCAGCAACTTAAATTTCCAATGGATTTCTCCCTCTGCACAAACTCAGCATATGATCGTCAGAGCATTAATGGACTTGGAAAATAAACAATGACCTTCCTAACCCCTTTTCTAAATACCCTTAATAATCTAAAAACTCATGCAATCATTTCTAGAAAAATAGAACACAACATTTGCCCTGATAAAATATTGGTAACCATACAGATAAAACTATACAAAGAAATGTGAATACTGCAGAGTGGGGGACCAGAAAACAAAATGGACTACTCCCCTGCCCCCATGGTAAAAAAAAAATGGTACAAATCGAGGCAAGGGGAAACATGCAGCAAAACCTCACATACTTTAGAACAGGTATCCTCAAACTGCAGCCCTCTAGCTACTTGGGCCTCCAATTTCCAGAAGCCCTAGCCAGCTTGTTCAATGGTCAAGAATACTGGGAGCTGGAGGACCAAATTGCTGGAGGGCCGCAGTTTGAGGATGCCTGCTTTAGAATGAGAGGGATACTTTTTAATACCAAGTTTTTATTAAAATGTGTTCTGTATTTTGATGTACTGCAAAAAAAATGTACATGCTGTACATAAAAATGTACATGTCTCACATTAAATGTACATGCTGTACATTTTATGTATAGTATTTTAATGTACACCATGATTATTTCTCTGTTCATACACAAGACCAATTATTTCACTACTTAGACAATGCTGTCTTTGTGACTGTCAACCTCCCTTCCCTTCTGCTGTTGACCTTTAATCTAATGAACAGAATAAGCATGGTATAGAGGTTGAAAGGCTGGACTATGACTTTGGAAACTAGAGTTTACATTCCTGCTTGGTTATGGAACCTCCCTGACTGATGTTGGACATGTCATACTCAATCTCAGAAAAAGACAAAGGCTGTTGAACAAATCTTTCCAAGAAACCCCAGTAATAGTCTGGATGAACTACCTTAGGGTTGCCATGAGTCAGAAATTAGGTGCACAAAACCAACAACATACATCCTAGGATAAGGACATTGGTTCAGCTCTCCTTCTGACCAGGATTCCTGGCTTGCAGTCAGCCAGTTCACTACGCCCATCAACTTGCTATGGCAAGACATCCTGTTACATATTGGGAAATAAGCAACACATTGGCCTACTCTGCTGGAAAATAATACCTATATATATATGAAAAAGTAACTTAAGATGATCTGAACTTAAACAGTAGGGAGGAAAATAAAATTGAAATAATTGAAAGTGAAGAAAAGAGAGAAAGGGGCCTTTCAAGTATCTGAAAACCCCAATAAGGATAATTATTTTCAAGTACTTTTCTTTCTCCACTGCTCACCCCACACCAGACTCACCTATTCCTGTCCCATATTCTTTCCTGAATCCTGCCATATATAATCCTTCTGACCGCCTGTACCCACTTCTTAAAGTTTGTTTTTAAATCTCAAAGCTTCACCTCTCCATCTGTATTTTCTCAGATATGTAAAGTTGTTTCAAAAGGAACAGAAAACAATTTCATTCTACAATAAAATGCATTGTTTCTGAACCTTGGCCAGATGGGCAACACACTACTCAAACATGCTCTTATATTACTACTTCTTATACACCACATATTTCCCAATAGGAAAGGGGACAACATTCATGTATTTACCTCTTTAAACAACTCAAGATAAACTTCTAATTTCCTGATGTGTGTCTGACGCTTACATTTCTACAGACAATCCAAAGTAACAGGGTACATGCAACATTGTGTGTAGATCTACTTAAAATTTGACACACATTCAATTGCCTTATTACATGAAGCCGATGAAAGGAATACTAACCCACCACACAACTATACCAGACAGATTAAAAAAACTTGTCCAAATTGCTAAATAACTGTGCCTTGACATGATCAGTCTAGAATGAGGGAGTGCATAATTAGAGTAGAAGTATAATTCAGTCCTTTTACTGACCTATTGGGTCTATGGACCATAATAAAGGGTTGTGGTACTGTATCTACTGACGATCCTTTCTTCTCTTTCACAACTTCCTTTAACTATCCTCCATGTAGGCATGAAAAACACACCATTAGTTTAGAGCCATGGCACAACACTACATGAAAGGAGCCTATCAAAGAGAATTGCACGGTAAAAGTAATCTCAAAACATAGCTCCCCTTGCACAACTCAAGACATATATAACCCATTAGAGTATACAATTATTTTTAGCTGGTATGATTTTTATTTTATTCTGTTCTACAGTCATCAGAATATTGGCCTCCATGATCAAAAGCTTGTCATAAACTAATGGTTTTGTAACTTGGGGGGGGGGGGGCTTGCTGTATCCCAAGATGAATGGTACCCTGAGATTACTACCTGCATTGATTACAAACTTACATCTGAGAACTCACCTTGCTTTTAAGCTGTGCCTTCTGATATTTTGATTTCTAACTGAAACACAGAGGACCTCACTCAAATTAATCCAACATTCAAGTGAAAATACAGTACTCAAAACTTTCCTTCCTTTCACAATCATTTCATTTTGAAGTGAAATGGAAAATGTAACTAACTTGTAAGGAAAACACTTGTCCTTGTTTCTGCGGGGAGGGAGGAAGTTAACATTTATAGTTACAGCCTGCCCATTATTCAGAAAAAGAAAAATACAGCTGATTCATAGCCATTAAACAATGGTGGGGTGCATATAGAGAAAGGGAAGCCAAATATTTGAGTGCAGGAGGGAGTTGAATGAGGAAAACATCACTATATTGGTAAGACTAGGATGGCTCCCTTCTTTCTATACTGTCTTTGGTAAGTGAAAACTTTTTCTCCTCCGAAAGATTCTGGGAGCTTTCAATGGTGTCCTGTTTGCTGAGTTTTATACAATAGACTCCGTTAACCCTAACTCAAGCAACCAGAACTCTCAAGCAACTGGCAATTTTTTAAAGAAACACTTTAAATAAAAATTAAAATAAATTCAAATTTCTAGAAAAATGTAAATTTATCTTTATTGGCTTTTAATTATAGTAGAACCTTTACTTAAGAACATCCCAACTTAAGAGTATTTTGAGTTAAGAGCGGTTGCTTTTACATAATAGCAGCATTTTGAGTTGTGCTAGTGTCAAAGGGAGCATTAGCACCAGAGGGAGCCCTAGCGCAAGATCATAGGGCTTCAAGGGAGAAGCCTCTGTGCCGCATGGTCTCGTCCACTTTGGGAGGCTGCTGTCCGCTTTGCTCTTGAGGAACTTTAGGTTAGTTGATTTTGTTTGGTTTTTATTCTTGGTATGTTTTGGCTTCATGAAGAAAGAGAAGGGGAGAAAGAGCAAGGGAAGGAGGGAGGGAGGCTGGAATAAGTACAGTATGAAGAAAATAATGCTTCTGCCTCTTTACTTTGAGCTTCCTTGCCAGAACTTTGTGCTTCTACTATTGTGCCAGAACTTTGTGCTTCTACCATTTTAAAGTTGATATTTAATTTTATTGTTCCATGTGAATGTGCAGGTTTTGCCTTGTTGTTATACTGGCCAACACACATTTGTTGCCTCATAAGTGCTTTCTTGCCACAACTTTGTGCTTCTACCATTTTAAAATTGATCTTTCTTTTTATTGTTCCATGTCAATGTGCATTTATACATTATTTGTTATTTATAAAGTACATTTTCTTATTTAAAAACACATAACAAAAATGTGTGTGGGGGGGGGGGGGGTCGGGGCCTGGAATAGATTCATAGCATTTCAATGAGAACATTCGCTTTGAGCTAAGAGTGTTTTGAGTTAAACTGTTATGGTATCGCTGTACTGTATTTCAACATTAATATCAGGTCAATACAGGGTTTATGATATGGTACAGTATGGGATGTAGTATTCGCTCTTTTTTTAATATTAGCTCTCAAGCAACCAAAAACTACTTTTTTCCAGCAGCTACCAATCCACATGGGTGCTGGTTAACTGAGAGTCTACTGTATTTTTAATTGCTTTGTTTTAAATCATTTCAATATTACAGATAATTTGAATACATTTCCACACTAACTTTTTGTATGTTTTTACTTCTAGATTTAACTGTATTTGTTTTCATTTTTGTTAGCTCCCTTGGAAACCAATATTGGAGAAAAGGCATGAAACAATGAATATTAACACTATTACTACCACCACATATTCTGAAACCTATTTGGAGGTAAAAGTCTGGTTATGGCTTAGTGCCTGATGAAAGAACACTAAACAGTGCAGAATTCAAGAAGGAAGGGGGCAAGTACAAGGATCCAAATTAAAGTAAAATACATGGGAATACATTTTTTCAAATCTCCTGTACAAACATTCAGAAATCTAACTGTTTAAAGAAAAGTACAGAGAGGGCAAACAGTTGTCGTCCAGGTGCTCAGCACCTGCCCCTTTGCTTTTTCCTGCTCATATTACTGCAGTGAATAGCTATCTTTTGTTTCCCTGGCTCCTGACTTATGGTGTATTAGGGAACAGACAGCTGTGATAACAGAAGTTAATGCTGAAAAACAGTACAGATGAGAGGAGAAAGAAACCTAGATGGAACTGCCACTTAGTTACTTTCTTTGGTCCTGAAAGTAGTTTTTTGTAACTAACTAGTAACTTATAATTTATTCCTTTCTCCAAATACAAAATAAAAATGACAAAAAATATATCAAAAGAAGTAGTCCTACAGTTGGAAGAGCTTTCTCAATACAAAATGGTAAAGAGAGTAAAATATTTACAAACAAACTTATTAAATTGAAATTGAAATAAACTTATTACAATGAAAAACTTTATGCCAAGATAATTATGAAAATATGTGGAAAGACATAAAAGATTTACATAACTGGTAAAGTCCAAATCTCTATTAGAAAGTGTATCAGTAATAAAGATTAATATCTTTTCAAAATGGTATTTCTTTTTCAAACAATTCCAATTTTTATGAACAATCTTCCTTTCAAAAATTGGCAAAAAAGACTTTTGCTTGGCCATTTGAGAGAATGAGCTATAAGCCAAACAGGCCACAGTTCAAATGTAATTTAATGCATACATTCATTTGGTTAGATTAACAGCCCTGTCAATCATAACTCCTTTGTATTACAATTATAGATATAAACCAGCCTTCTTTATAGGGATGTTGTAAAGAGTGGCATATATAAAATGCATTAAACACCTAAAATAGCTTCTGCAGTCTAACTGAGAAGGTCAGTTAGCACAAATATGACATGTCATTTGGCTACATTTTACATCTACAATGTTACAAACAAAAATAATTTTACAATTGCAGCTTCTAGAATATGTTACTGGGTTTCTCTAGATGCATTAGTTAGAAAAGACCCAACATACCCTGCCACAATATAGCAGCATCCTGTGAAGATTCGTTCTACATGAGTTGTTGCGGGATGCTCAAAAGTAAAAAATTAAATGAAGAGAATCACTACTTAAGACACAGTAAACCATAATTTCAAATGTCTTACAGCTTCACATTTAGCTTGATGCCAAGGTGAAGAAAAAAATACAGGCATGAAAAATGTTGTGATTATCTTACTTATCACAGGTAAAGTGAAACAATGACTTTGATTTTAATAATTGCAGTTTTATTTCCCTAAAAATGTATGTGAGGCATGGAGCAAAAAAGACAGCTGCGTGCAAACTTTGATATACATGCACCATGCAAGAAGCAAATACAACAGTGAAGAAGTGGAAGGAGGAGATGGGAAGAAATCTGAAGTTGTACTGTACCACGCTTTATCATAGAAGTAATGGACTAACTCCTCAACTCCTTGCCAATAGCAAAATGGAAAGCAGAGACAAGAAAAAGACAAGGACAATGATGTCAGAGGACTAAGACACAACAATGAGCAATTGCCATGACCAAAGTGTACCCTCTCTTTTATTTACATGATTTTATTTACATGATGAGGTACATGTACCTATCCAACTTCTGTTTCAATGGGCATGTATATTCCTGTTTTAGAAGGATAAATATCCAGAAAATTTTAAGCACCTATTCAAACATTTAATTTCTACTCACCTTTGAGAGGATCTCAGCATTTACATTACTTATGATCAGTGGAAGGACTCCATCTCCACAGATTCTCAATTAACTGTCATCTAATTGTGCATGTCCAAAGTCTATCATAATGTCTCCTCCAAGTTTTTACAACTTATATTCCATCTGAGCGTTTTTTCCATTTAAGTGAGACAGAATATCTCCATATTCACAATCTTCTAAAATAATTTTAAATATAGCATTTATGTCAAATTTCTTTTACCGGCTTGCATCATTTTATTTCCAGACATCACAACAACAGTTTCAAAGAGACTGAAAAACCACACCTCTGATTCTTCATGTCAAGTGGGTTTGAGTGGTTAAAGTATTTTATTTACCATGCTCTAGGCCACAGGTGAGAATCATATAGATCTCAAAACGATAAAGTGCTAGTCCTCCTCACCAATGGCTATGCTTCCACTCCAATGACATCTGAAGGGCCAGATGACTTCCATCCCAGGTTTAAACACAGCAAGGGAAAGATAATGCCTGAGGCAGAAAAACCCATTGCCAATTCTAACATCTCCACATCCGCAGACATCACCCCTCACCCTTTAGCATTGACTGCAGCAACACAACAAACTTCGTCCACTTCCTGGCTGAGCAAATGTAATAAAGATTATATTCAGACTACTGTGGTCCTAACGAATAGCTTACATTTGTGGTGCAATCAATACTGCTACAATTCTCCCATACGGTATATTCTAGTACAATCAAGCTAATGGTTTTAATGGAGTTTGAGCATTCAGTAGACATTTAATGGACTCTAAGCATACCGTGTAGAGAGTGAAACTCCAATGCTCAATCTCTTCAGTATGTACTCTAATTTGCTATCAACAACATTAATTATTTTCTAACGCATAGATGTACTTCTTTAAAATACCAGAAATGCAGTCCAGTCCTAGGCATGTTTATTAAGAACTGTGACTGCATTTAATGGGACATTCATATTTACAAAACTACATCCACCCAGAAATAAATCCATGGAAATCAACAGGGCTTCTGAGTAAATGTTTATGGGACTGCACTGTGAATCTCAAGCAAGATAAAATAATGGTTGACTCATTCTTCTAATATTTCCATATGAGGTCTGTTTAAAACTCATTAGTTCTTTTATTTCCTCATGATGGTGGGGTATTTCCTAAATCTAGAAAAAGGATAAACTTTGCACGGATGATGCAACATGCATTCCTATCCTTACTACTACACAGGTTTCAAAGGCTGTGGTACTCAAAACAATCAACCACTGAAGTTCTGTGTAAGTCTCTCTAATACAAGATCATGAGTATTCCCATGAAAGCCAATCACCAGAACTGTTTGCACAGGCTCATTATTAATAGTTCAAACTGTACATCAGCTGTTAAATGACATTAAATAAAATGGCATTATTCTAGGTAAAATTTATTAACATCTAAATTGGAAACCAAAAATAATAATCTTAGAACAACATGTATACATTGGTATTGTGTAGATCATTTAAACATAATTGGGAATCTATAGTCAGCAGGCCAGATATGGCCTGTGGAAGTCCTTATAACGTTTTCTAGTATGTATCTTGCTACCCTTATTTCTGATCAGGGATAGGGGATTAAGGGATTCTTCCTCTTCATAGTGACATTAAAAAGATGATACCAAAAAGACTTCCCAAGGATGGGATTACTGTTATAGCTTAATTGTTAACTGGCCAGCATCTGAGCAGAACACTGTTTTTCTACTAGTTTTTCCCTCTCACCTTATTTTCTTTCTCTCTGTCTCTCTGTCTCTTTCTTTCTTTCTTTCTTTCTTTCTTTCTTTCTTTCTTTCTTTCTTTCTTTCTTATATCTTGTTGAACTGCATGCAGGATATACCTCATATTTATTATACATAAGCTGTTCTAGGAACTTTAAGTAATAATAAAAGTCTTCTATCTACTAGTGCATTAAAGTAAACGTAGATAATTTTTAACATACTCAGCAGTTCTACTTCTAGCAGCAAGGAGAAAATTGATTTTCCTTCCTGGAAATTTGAGCTTTACTACAAAAAGAGTTTAGGGGTTTTTTTTTTTAAAAAAAACTAACTAAAATTTGCTATTGAACAACAGCTATCCAAAAAAAAAAAAAAGCCTGAGATGCGTGAAGACCTCCACTTTGTTTGCTTTTAAAAAACTCTGGCTTGTTCTGTGAGCTCTAGAAAAGAAACTGAAGAGATGTCCCCTGACTAACTTCCTCCCTAAAACCCAGTAGTTTTTATCCTACAACACAGTAGGAGCTACATATGGATAAATCCAGCTTTGCAGCTACAGTTCCATACCCTGTAACACAGAAACAGGCTTTTATTCTGTTCAAATCAAAACAAAAAGAACATGAATATGCCTGGGAACTAAGCATCAGGTTTGCCTTGAACCTGCAGAATGTTAGTCCATGTATGCAGTTTTTGTTTATCTCCTAGACAACATCAAAACCTGTCTTACCTTCTAGTTAACATATTTGTATATTCTTTGAAAAACTGCAAATTAATAGCCAGACTAATTTGTTCTTGACATCCTGACAACTCTCTATGCACCTAAATAAGGAAAACAAATAGGATAGAGAATAGAGTTCCCTGGTACTGTACTTTGGATAAACACATTCTCAGTACTTTGCTTATGGTCTGAATTTTTGTTTATACTGAGTTCCTTTATCAGCATTTGAAACAAAGAAGGGAAAATTCTTACACAGCTAAAAACTGCATGCTACCAAATAGATTTTTCTTATTAAATTTGTTTGCTTTGTAAATTAGCTTTGGAGAGCACTGCTACTTTAAAACTGTTTCAACTATTAACCCATCAAGATGTTTGTATAAATTTAAGAAATTAACCCACAATAAACAAAGAAATACTATTTTCTATTACCTATTTCAGTAAAGTACAAATCAGCAAAAATAATGTTTTCTGTTGTGTGTTAAAGGCAATACAAAATATCCAATTTTAGTTCAAGCTGCTAATTAAGGAGTGATATTAATACATCATGCTTTGCTGGAAAAGCCTCTTGTTCCTTAGTGTGTTAGGCATATTTCTGGACACATTGCTGAGGAGGACACCTCTAAGAAAAACCATATAGCTGAAATAAAACACCATTTTTACAAAGGAAGCAATGTGTCATATACAGTTATCAAAGTATGATTTTACTGAAAAACATCACCACAAATATGCAAATATATTTGTATTAAAGCACATGCCAACAACATAAATGAACGTAACAAACACACACTTTGAAAAGCCAAGGGAAAGGGGGAGAAACAAAACAAGCGAGGTACGTGTTGCAGGATAGATGAAATAAAGCTTTCAGATTTTAAGATCTATTATGGAAACTGGTTTCCGAAGAGCTGTAAGTTGCAGTTATCAAGTAAGTGAAAAAGGGACTGGCGTTAGGTCACAGACCAGCATGTGCCGTATGTTTTTGCTTGGAAGAGCAGAATGCTACACAATGGACAGTGCGTGCAAAGGGGAAATTGCTATCGGAGCACAGTGAGGGATATGAGTGAGAAGTACAGACTCACTCTGTCTGCGTTGCGGTGGAAGAGTCCGAGGGATGCCCTGGAAGGAGCCCTGCCAGGGAGAGAAGGAAGGAGCAGAATACCCACCCTGTGCAGAGAAAGATGGGGGAGAAAAAATAATATAAAAAAGGAAATGGGGAAAAAACAGCACCAAAAGCCACATTGTTGTTTCGTTAACAAGAAATCCTTTTGAGCTAGGCCACCGAGAATTACTCAAAAGATCAGCAAAGTTATCCAAAAGGTGGACAGAGACTCTTTGCATTATATAAATTCGTTTTCTGGAAAACATCCTTTAGAAAAATATTAGAAGGGAATACTGGTTTATGCATTTAAAACAGATTTCCCAAATGTAATTCTATGCCAAAAAGCAAGAAAATAATCATTAAATCCATATTTTAACACCTTGTAAAAGTAAGTGGACTGTTTATCAATTTGTTAAAAAGCCACATTTTAATTAGGACAGGCTTCTCTAAAAGTCTTCTTTGAAACATGTAAATAGCAACAAATGACCTTACAATTCTTTTAACAGGAGCTATGTTGTTTCTTTATTTATGAGCCAAACAAAATTACTGTTGTTCAAACATTATAATCATGAAAAGTTTTATTTTTAGACTCTTTGACAAGAATACAACTATATCAGTGATTCCGCATATACACTGAATGATTCACTTTAAGATTGTTTTGCTTTAAGATTGTTTTGACATATACTCACTGATAACTTATCAGAAATAAACTACTGTTGAAGTATAAAGTAACCAGACTAATCTGAGATTTTCTCTACAAATCCAAAGTAAAACCTACCTTAAAAGAAAAGTGTTTCTTTCAAAAGGATCAGAAAAGTACTCCAGAGAATTCCAATTAAATTAAAAATCATGATAAGGGAAAATGTTTCATTTCCAGATAACTTTGGTTTTTAAAAATAATACTGCCCTATTGCTTTCAAATTAATTTTAAAATACAGTTACCTATACCTGAAAAGGGGAAATAATTTAAATCCTGGGGGGACAGCCACACAACTGCATGGATATTAGGACTTTTTTATAATGCTAATTAAGGTCAACTTGACTTCTAAATAGACACAAAGAGTAGCAGTAGATGATAGTTGCATCCAGGAAGATTGATATGGGAGTAGGTACTATAAACCTTAGCCCATGCATGGGCAAACTTTGGCCCTCCAGGTGTTTGGATTTTAACTCCCACAATTCCTAACAACCAGTAGGCTGTTAGGAATTGTTGAAGTCCAAAACACCTGGAAGGCTGAAGTTTGTCCATGCCTGCTTAGCTAATTCAGGTCTGAAAGTCCACTAGGTTACGGGGAAATCTGGCATTCCATTCCCTAAATACTGGAGGGGCATTTCAACCAAGAAATACCAAGTACTCTAGGCTATATTTCAAAGGAGGAACTGCAAAATCAGCTCTGAATATTCCTTGCTGAAAAAAAGCCCAAAGACATTCATGAGGTCATCATAAGTTGACAGATGACTTGAAAGACATAAACATGCAAGTGTGCACACACAGACACATTTTCCCAGTGAGTTGTGCTAAGTCAAAAATATTACACCTACATTCTGAACTATGTGCTGCATTCATATTACATCCATGATTAGCTCTGCAAAATGATAAGTAATCACAAGAAAGTAACAAGAGGGAGGTAACCTGCTAGTTCTGTAGAGTTTCTAGCATCTCTTATATTGTTGAACTTTCAAATAAACGTTTTTATGCTGCTGTTCCACATATTAAAATCTATTCAGACATAATACCTAGTGTGTTTAGTGTGATTTACTTCCAATATATGAACATGGGACTGCAGCTTCAATGAAATGGGAATATGAAGAGTTTGTTAATTTGAAACAAAAAAGTTTAGATGGTATATGTGTGTTAATTTGGTGAGGAAAAGTGAAGATGAGAAAATCATCAAAATAACTTTGGGGCCTATATATATGGATCATGCACATACTAAGTACCCTTAGACATGACAAAACACAACATTCTCAATGACTTTACCTGAAGTTGTTTTGAAAACTAGGTAGTACTTTTGAAAAGTATACCTATCAGTACAATAATAAGTGGAATAGATGGCACAGTATAGTAATAGGTTTACTCAAATACAGGTTGAGCATTCCTTATTTAGGAATAAGAAATGCTTCAAAATCCAAAATTGTCCACATGGGGGGGGGGGGGCGCTGTGGCAGTTTTTTGATGGTTCAATATATACAAACTTTGCTTTATGCACAAAAATATTTAAAGTATTATGTACAAAATTGTCTTCAGACTATGTGTATAAGATGAATATGAAATATAATTTCTGCATATGCAAGTTTCCCAAAATAAAAAAAAACCAGAAATCCAAAACACTTCTAGCCTCAAGCATTTCTAATAAGGGATACTCAACCAATGTCAACTCCTCTGATTGTCTACGGAAAGTTGCAACAAAAGTGATTCAGAGAGTAGGCATTTGAGGAATGATACCCAACTACCACCCTTTACTAAATGATGACAGGGAGGCTATGGAATTCCTGGTATCTGTTTTCAAGGGCAGCCTAGAAAGACTAGTAATTAAGACATGAACTATTGTCACTGATGTGCTTTTTCTAGGGAGGAGAACTGGCACATCAATAGGAGATAGGGAAAGACACTCCTGGTCACAGCAGCCCTGTGTTACAGTTATAGACCCCCACTTTTGTGGGTTTCACATTCACAGTTTTGATTCATTCATTCGTTGGAAAAAGCACTGATTCTTGAAGTTAGGAATGCCATGTGAACATTCACATAGCAACTCGATCCTCAGGAGATGAAAATTGGGGCTGTTTGGGAAGTGTATCTGCTACTAGTCTCTGTTCTGTTTAGTATTTTCTTTCCTTTTCTCGATAAAATAGAGATTTGTGGCACACAGGCAAGAGGAGGATCTGATCTAGTGCTCCTCCTTCTGTTTTCCATGTATCTCTGTTCCACCTGAACAACGCGAGAGGAGTATTTGGGGGAGGGGGGAGCAGATCCATCAGAGCCAGTTCTCTTCCGCTTTGCTCCATGTTTCTGGTCCCTTCAGTATCTTCCTTTCCTTCGCCCAGGCAAAGTAAAGGCTCATGCCATGTAGGAAGGGGAAAAGGAGCCAATTTCTGCAGGGCAAGTGAAGTGGAAAATGGGGCCAGCTCTCCTTCACCATCACTCCAGGGACCACAGCGATGGCACCCTATTACTCCTTCCCCAGGGTTATTTGCAGTTTTTCCACTTTTGTGAAGGAGCTGTACCCCTGACCTCCCTGAAAGTGGAGGGACAACTATAATGCTAGAGTCCAACAGCACAAATTTGAACTAATTGCATGCAGAACAAGTTGTAAGCACAATTCCAGCCTGGTTTTTCTCCTCTCCAGCGGTACTTGTGTCTTGTCTAAACTGACCCTTAATTTTTTCAGCAATATCCAAATCTAAACTGCAATGAATCCATTAGTTTTATCTAAGAAAGCCTAGAGATGTGATGTGACAATTTGCCACAAGTCCCTATTTTTCAAAAGAAAGAATAAAAACTAGATTATAGATTTCTAAAGTGGTGGGGTCCAGCAAAGGTTTTTTCAAACTGCTCCTTTAAAAGAAGCCGCTTTAAAAAAAAAAAAAAAAAAGCATTCCCAACCTCCACCACTCCACTGTGCATCTTTCTGCTGACATATGTGATCTACAGAAAAATAAGCCGTCTTCTTTCTCCTACTAATGTTTCCACCACCAGGCTGAACAAACTGAAATGCATCCATCAAACTGGACAAGAGTTTGTCATAGGTATCTCCAATAATGTAGTCTTAAAATGAAATCCATTCAGAAAGGGAAACAAGTGATTAAGTCAAAAATATTTTGCCAGTTAATCACTGAAAGTGTCTAAGTGCACCTCCTCATTACACTAAGGATTTGAATGAGATGGGGATCATACAACCCTTCAGAAATTGAGAAATTGATGCTTAGCATTCCACACTACTAGCTATGTGCTACAGAACTCTTGGGAATTGCAGTCCAACAACAACGGGAAGATCATGTGAATCCCAGTCCCATCTAGAATGTAATCACTCTTGATTGCTTACAAAAACTGTACTGGATGAAATTTAGCTGATACAATAAAGCAACGAAGAACAGATTCTATGTTGTTGTAATCATTGCAGGGAGAGTCTTAACGTGGGCTTTTGGCTGTGTCTGATTATGTTTCCCCAGATTCTTTCCACTGTTACTCTAGAAGTACTTTACTGCCTTAAGCTTGTCAGAAAACCAGTAAGTCCACGCTTTGCATTTAAACCAAAGGGCTCATTACAGTAGCCATAGCTGTGGATAACCTCTCAACTACATAGGTCAACCAAGGTATCTACAGAATCACCAGTTCTAAAGGCTGCAAAATACGCTGGAACATCCAGAAATCTTTCTAGATCGAAATTAGTTTCTAATGATAGATACTGGGAGTCCTAGTAAATCTAAATCTTACAAGATAGTGACAAGATCCTATCCTACTACAGATCATCCTGATTCTAGACAGTAAAAATAATCAAGGGTATGCCTTAACACACATCTAAAGTCAAACTGTAGTTGAAATAGTCGAGCAGAATCGTAGAAAAGAGCACAAGGGCCATCTAATCCAACTCCCTGCCATGCAGGAAAGTAAAAACAAAGTACTCCTAGTATATGGCTAGATGCTATTTAAAAACCTCCAGAGAAGGAGACTCCATAGCACTCTGAGGCAGCATATTCCACTGCTAGACAGCTCTTACTGTCAGGACATTCTTTTATGGTAATTTCTAGTCTTGTGCTTTCGGGGAAAACCTTGCCCTATTTTGTGTCCTAGCTTTCTTTCGGGGTCCCGATCCGTTTTTGGGAGCCTCCCGAACTTGGGAGGATTTTTTCAGATCGGGCCCCTGAAATTCAGGCCACTATTTTGGGCTGGGGGGGGGGGAGGCTTCCCACCCACTGGTTCCCCTTCCTGGAGTTTTTCTTACCTGGCATCTGCTGTTGCTACTGTGACGTAAGAGATACTGAGCTGCGGGCGTGATTTGGGCCTGCCTGGACACCTCGCTAGCCACCACACATGCCCCACCACACTCTCTGAGAGTGTATGTATGGCGGGGCAGGCAGGCAGACCTGGAGCATACCTGCAGCCTAGCACCAAGCCTGCCTACATGCAGGCAAGGAGGCAATTTTGGCTTGACATGAAAGCAGGCTTTCGTGTCGAACAGATTTCCATGTGGGATGGGGGGTTTTATTTCATGCTTCCAAAGAAATGGAAGACACGAAAAAAGAGGAACAGATGGTAGGAATGAATTTTGTGCACATGACGACTAGTAATTTCATGATTACAATGGAAACCATGAAATTATGAACTGCTCCTGATAAGTTGGGCGTAACACATAACAAAGCTAGCACAATTAGTTTGGTGAAACCAAAATCATTTATGTATTAAATATTGTTTTTGAGTTTAATTGCTTATAACCCATTTTGTTCAAAACAATGGGACATAAATAATGCAATACATAAATAATTTAGTATTTATATTTCTAAATGGGATTTTTTCTAAAGTAACACTGCATTCTTATTATAAAGGATAGATAAAAGCTTGATCAAAATGGGGTCAAACATTTTTTCCCTTGTTACACAATTAACGAACCCTAACATGTATGTGTGTGTGTATGCAAAAGATAGCAGCAGATAGATCCAGAAACAATAGAGCACAGCTCAGGAAAAGTGATCCAACACAATGAGGCTCCAGAGTGATTATGCTTGTCTTACAAATGGAGGCCCACATCAGATTTTATGGAGCTAATATATGGCCTTCTGTTACTTCATTTTATAGCCCATCTGCAATATAAAAAAGGTAAAGGCTTCCCCTGACGTTAAGTCCAGTCATGTCTGACTCTGGGGGTTGGTGCTCATCTCCATTTCTAAGCCAGCGTTGTCCGTAGACACCTCCAAGGTCATGTGGCCGGCATGACTGCATGGAGCGCCGTTACCTTCCCACCAGACCTATTGATCTACTCACATTGGCATGTTTTCGAACTGCTAGGTTGGCAGATCTGCAATATACTTTCAAGCTTATATGTATACATATATTATTTCTTATAAGCACAAATACAGAAATGTATTAAGAATTATAAAATGACATTCAGTAGTATAAATCATGTCTGTCCATTTTTAACATTTGGAAAGCAATTTCGTTTTTGTTCATAAACATTCTAGTATAGGTAAATCAAGATTTCACACAAAAAATCTCTTAGACTAACTTCAGATGACACTAAGAGAGAAGGAAAGAGAGAAGGTTCTAAAAGTTGTCTTCAATATAAGGGTCTCAACAGTTAAAATCACAACTTCTACATTTACTTAAATAATATAATTTGTTTCCAAAAAGCAGCTTCAGCAACCATATTATACTGTGCTATCTATTTTCCAACAAGGATATAAACACAAACAACCGCAAAAGAAGCTGAGATTCCAAAGAATTATGTATTTTTTTCGTATTACATTGGATAGCTAAGATCCATTGTAAATCCACTGCACTTTTTATGAGTTTGTCTTGCCTCTGGGCTCCACAATTGTCTTGTGTGCCACTTGTGCACACAAGGGTGAGTGAACTGCATTTTGTAGAGTTGGATATAGTTACAGATAGGTGTCTAGGGTTATCAGAGAAGGGAAGAGACAGCAATAATGAAGAAGTGTTGTATTAAAAACCAGTTAAAACAGAATTTTAAAAAATGAACTATGAAAAACGTTATTTTGTTTACAAACTGGTTCACAGAAATCACATACTGAAATGTGAAAAGTGTCTTCCAGTTGAGAATCTCCTGCACCAAGTTTGTCCATAAAGGAGACAAAGAAAAAAACAAAAACAAAGGAAAAAACCCAAAGCAGTATTCACGAACAAATCTTGGAAATGATACTGATTATCTTCAAATTTTGAATGTTGTATTGAACTATTGGGCACATATTGTATTAGAGGTCACACAACAACACACTATTTTAGGGCAAATGTTTCAGAGGGCTTTTATCTCTTTTTGCTGAGCAATTAAACAGCAGTACAGATCAACAAGGCTACAAGCTTAACTATACCAAGACTAGGTGTACTGATCCATTTCCCAGAAGCAAAACAAATTCTCATAATGCCTGTGCCACTTGTGGCATTTATCTAGTCTTGAAGTACATGATGTATAACAGCTATTAACAAACAAGCAAACAAACAGTAAACTCCATAATTTAGGACTCTATTGTAATAGTCACCAACTATTTTAAATTGTCTGCATTTTAAAGTTGCCATTAAAAAGCTGTGCAATTATCATATACACACATTTATAATCTGGACTCATGTTTAAGTCAAGGGCAGGTTTTGAAGTGAAAATTATGGATTTTGATTCAACCCATGTCGAGGAAAAAAGCAGGACATGGAACAAGCAAATATTTTCCTCTCTTTTGAAAATGCATAAAGGCAACACAATTAAAGAGAAAGAGAAGATCTGTTTAGTTGAGGGATTACAACTGGGAGGGGTAAATAGCATTGCTAATTTTAAAGAAATACAGACAGGGAAAGGAGATTATTTCAGTGTAGGTTACATTCTGTTACATAACAAACACTGATGAGTGATAATGTTCTAATCAGTATTCATCACATTTGCAAATAATACTGCTTCCAATATACCAATACTTAAATTCCAGAATTAGAAAGTAATTTCCTGACAAGATATCAGCACTTTAAAAATAGCCAAGGCAAAAATGTAATTTTGTAAGAAAAAATGGTACAGTATTTCAAACTATTCTTATGAGATTTGTGAAGAAAATGTCAACTTGAAATCATTACACTTACAGAGGATATACCTAAAATGAATTCAATGATCAGTTTAAATAATTTTGGGATGCTTGAAGTTTTGTCATTCTCTGTATGAACCAGACCACCATAATTAATGCAGGATTTTAGAGGCATTCTTCATTAGACTATTTAGGAAATAGAAAAGACTATAATACATCCTGCTGAAATAATTTCTGTAAGTTTCTAAGTGCAAATTTGAAAAAATGTAGCCTTCCAGAAGCTGGAAGTCTTATCAGCAGAACTAATGATGAGAAATCATGAAAACTGTACTTTAACAACTTCAAGAGGGCCACACATTCCCCTTTCTGGGTTTAAGCAGAGAGAACAGAAACAAAAGATTAGATTTCTCCATCATTATATGGTGCATATAATATATGAAATGGTAACATACTTCTTTAAATTTATACCCAAAAAAAATTAAATCTTTTTTTTGAAAGATGGGAATAATTTGAGAAGATAAACATACAAGTGGATCTGTAAAATTAGCCATCTTAAATAAAGAACAAAAAAATGGATCAACTACTCACAGCACTTTTTCTCCAGGATGTCTGTGTGAATTTGTCAGCAAATGTACACACAGCCCCTTCAGACCGCTTGCTCTCATTGCTGCAATTACACCTAATTGACTTCATGCACACAGAAAAGACAGATATTCAATGAATATGGATCTGACATTGAGATCCAAAAGCTGACTTACATAGGCTGAACTACAAGTACTTAATCAATATGAATATGAAGTACAGTATAGCATAATCACACCATTAAAAAGCTTTCCTGCAATAATCCGTTAGTAGCCAAAGCCTGTCTAAATAAAAAAAAATTGCCTTCTAGTGGATGGAGAGAGACCAAACTTGGCCTCCTGTGGGATGTTAATGTCCACTCATTTTACAATACAGTTAATATGATTCTGATTAAATATCACTACTTGTTACAAGTATAGAGTTGCTGTAAATTTTTAAACTACATGTTTGTAGCAAACATAAAGTGACTACACACTGTAATATGCTAAACGTGTATTGCAATGTCTGAATTTGAAAGTTCATTAAAAAAACCTTTGCACTTCCATATTCAGAACACATCAACATCACAAACCACACAAAATAGCATAATATTGATCCAAGGGTTCCAAGAAAGTCTCCAATTCACATTTGCAGCTCTTAAAAAAGTACATCTCCACAAAAACTCAAATACTCAGATATTAGGCTGTAACTCTAAGCAGCAGTAGTCAGGACAGTGAATATGGAGGTATGTAAGTTACACTTCAGCCTTAGCACACTAATGAAAGCCTGTAATGATTTGAATGTCAACACGGCTTCATATCAGCATGTCAAAAGGGTGCTCATTGTAACTGAAATCACCATCTAATACAGTCAGCTCCATCCTCTTCAAGACATCATATTCTGTCCTGTGACCTTCTCCAACTGGATGCTTCCAAGAAGATTTTGCTGAGCATCCATTATCTGAAATGCTTTGTCCAGAAGTGCTTTGGATTTTGACTTTTAAAAAAATTGGATTAACTATATTTGCATATACGTTCTCCAAGATATCTTTATAAAGGGACTCTAATCTGAAGATGAAATTCATTTATATTTGATATACACTCTATACAAATAGACTGAAGGGAATTTTATACATAGTATTTTAAATAGTTTTGGGCATAAAACAAACTTGGCGTATCAGAAAGCAAAGGGGTCACTATTTCAGGTGCCCATGACAACAGTTCTGGACTATGGAATATTTTGAATTTTGCATATGGGGTGTTCAGCCTGTACAACTGCCACAATTTCTAGTTATGTCAGTCTTTATGTCTGCTGTAATCAAAAACATTAGGAGGCTTGTACAGGGTATAACATACTGTACTTACAAGTCGATGTTCTAGTTGTTTGACTGTATCATCTTTTTTCTTTAAATCTTCCTTAAGTTGGGTGATCTCATTCAGCAAATCTTCAGTCTGATATATAAAACAAAAAACCCATTAATGATTTATTAAGAAAAGTACAGAAATAAATCTGTAGTTAGTGAGTAGGTTTGAAAGCTCCCACAGTGATGAAACATCTGTTGATAGGTTCCTAACAGGAGCGAATTACAGGGAGCGGTGTACGCCCATGTTCAAGG
The DNA here is from genome assembly GCF_035594765.1 of Anolis carolinensis. Lineage (NCBI taxonomy): Eukaryota > Metazoa > Chordata > Lepidosauria > Squamata > Anolidae > Anolis > Anolis carolinensis. The sequence goes on along the minus strand of NC_085843.1, from coordinate 168,203,959 downwards.
AGCTCCACTGGCTGCCATTCACCTTCTGGACTCAATTCAAGGTGCAGGTGCTGACCTACAAAGCCCTGAACGTTTTGGGACCCACTTACCTTTCTGACCGCATCTGCCCCTATGAACCCGCACAATCTCTTCGTTCATCGGGGGAAGCCCTCCTCTCGCTTCCGCCTCCGTCACAAGCGCGGTTGGTGGGGACGAGGGAGAGGGCCTTCTCCGTGGCGGCCCCCCGGCTCTGGAACGCGCTTCCCCGGGAAATTAGGCAAGCTGCCACCTTGGAAGTGTTCAGGAAGAGCCTGAAAACCTGGCTCTTCAAACAGGCCTTTGAAGAAGTACCGCCCACTGTTTGCTAAACCCTGGTACTAGTGGGTTCTTCTGACCAGTTGTTGGTTAGCTCTTTGACATAGCCTCAGAGTTCACCCCAGTTTAAGGCTCTTCCCATGACGTTGTAGCACCTTAATCTTCCTTCTTGTTTACAAGTTCCACTCAGTGCACTTTGCCCAGCTCATTTTATATTTTTATTGCTGTGTTTCTCTTGTTTTATAATGATTGTGATTTTTAATGCCTTTTAAATTTACTTGTGTTTTTGTAAAACCGTACACTGTATGCTGGTTTTATATCTGTAAGCCGCCCTGAGTCCCTCTGGGGAGATGGTGGCGGGGTACAAAAATAAAATTATTATTATTATTATGTTTTGATATGGTCAAAACTGACTAATCAATAAAGAGTTGAGTCTTATTGATAGGAATTCTTTTTAAGAAAAAAAATTGTTTCTAGTTTTTTGTTATCAAATATTGAAGTCATAAAGTACTAGGAACTTTTTTCAACATGGCAATACTGTGTCATTTTTGTTATACTGTATTTTCTATAACTTCATTTTCTTCATTAAAATCCCAATGGTTTTCTGAAAAATCACCAAGATGATATTTATTTATTTATTTATTTATTTATGTCATTTCTATCCCGTTTTTCTCACCCAAGGGGACTCAAGGTGGCTTACAAATCTGGCAAAATTCAATGCCAATAAACAACAATAAAATAAAATAAAACATAGAGCAATTAAAACAATTAGGCATTAAACAATTAAAAACAATATACCAAACTTGAAACATGTAAAGTGCTTAAATTCGTTCATCCAAAAGCCTTGCACATCTATAACTGGCAGTTTCCTTCTCTCATACTGCACTGAAAGTCTCTCTCTTTCATCTTGCCTTCCAAATTCAGAATGAAAAAGATTTCAATTTCAAATTTTCTATGATATTTCTTAGCCTGATTATCCTGCATTATAGAGTATGTCCTCCATATTTACTGTGGAAGAAGGAAACTGGATAATAATGAATCCTACAGAAATAATGTTATCTTCTCTAAGAATTTGCTAAGCCTTTCAGGGCAACACTGTGATCTTATACAATCAAGCCTCAAACCTGAGTGCATAAATCTTGTCCTAAAACAACCTCATACAAGCAGGGATATGGTGCTTTTTTCACCTGTATGCAGACACAAAGGTATTGGCACACTGTAATGCACTTAACTCCTTCAGTTTGGTGCCAGGGGAAGTGGTATCTTTTCAACTAAGAGGACACAGAGCAATAAATTTAGTTATATAGAGAGAAAATATGTGCAGATTATATATTGAATTCCACTTTCCTCTTGAACTATATATCCCATGTGTGCTATACCATCCTATTGGCTTGTGGGTGCTACCAATGAATAACAAGCTGCTTCACTGTGATTGTTCCTACATTCACAGTTTGAATCTGGATCAGGGGTGTGATTTAAGGAGATAAGCAGGGAAGGAAAAGTCTCTTCTAGCTGTACTTCTCCATCCCAATGATGTGTTTAGCAACAAACCAGGCTCAACAGTAGGAATGCTGCATTTATATGGTCTATAAACATTCAATTTTTCTACAAGTGCTAAAGGTCTCAGGTTCGTATCCGGGGAGCAGAGTGAGAGCCCGCTGCTAGCCCCAGCTTCTGCCAACCTAGCAGTTCAAAAAGATGCAAATGTGAGTAGATCAATAGGTACCGCTCCGGCAGGAAGGTAACGGCGCTCCATGCAGTCATACTGGCCACATGACCTAGGAGGTGTCTACGGACAATGCCGGCTCTTCGGCTTAGAAATGGAGATGAGCACCAACCCCCAGAGTCGGAGAAAACCTTTACCTTTACCTAAGTGCTAATGTGAGGTTAAAGGAAAGCAGAACAATTGGAAGATTTGGCTGCACTGGTCACTCTGCTTTCCCAAACTTAATATAGCAAGCAACATACCAAATAAACCTATCAAGCAACTAAACCAAAAGGGGCTTTGCTTGAACAATCACACTGACAAAACTGACAAATTGTTGCAGGTAAATAAATATAACCTCTAAATTATCTGCTTTAGTGAGACATTTACTTCAGCTTTTTTCACTTGAAAGTCTCCTTTCCAAAACAATAATAGTAATTTACCTTATATATTGGTTCAGGCTCTTGCAGTTCCGGGCTTGAAGGTAGTGAAAAAGTGATATTGTGGAGTGACACATTTGCATCGTTCTGTAAAAAAAACAAAAAAAACAAAAGAAACTCTCCATTTTTTCTTTAAGTCTTGAAGACATTTTTCAACTATAACTATAATTACTAATTATTCAACTAGTTTAGTCATTTTATACTAAAGAGAGTTATGAGATTTCCCGGTCAAAGAGGAACTTGTAAGAGGTTTGCTTTCAATGTTGATACTACAATCTTACTGGAACTTAACTAAAATGTCTAATCTTAGTATGTTTCACAAGTTTTCCAAAATATATAATGCTATATTTCGGCTAAAATACATGTGATACATTTAATATTGTTAAAGGAATAAAATAAGCTTGTGATTCATGAAAAGTAAATACAGTATATCACATATTTCAGTTTTCCACTATGTTTTAAATTCTTCCAACCCTGTAAAATCACTTGTTATTTTTCTGGAATTTTACATTGCTCAATGAAACATCTACCACAGAATAGCCTTTCCAGTGTCAGATGAAAACCCTTTTGTTCGCCAAAGACTTTTAACAATCCTGAATTTTCTTAGAACAACTTTAAAGGTCTAACTTTTTAAAATGGTTTCACGTTTCCTCAATTAAAAAGTGTTTTAGGGTATTTTCCCTATTTTAATTATTGCATTATATATTATTCTATGCTGCTGCACACCACCTAAATTGTACGAACCATACATGGCCAAAATTCAAAGACTTGTCATGTTAGTCTGGGATATCAATACGCCAAGGGATCTTGTAGTACCTTAAACCCACAGTTTAAAACTGTAGAATTGTCTTGTTTGTTCTTAAACTGGCAATAAGTTGACTGAAAACATGTTATGAAAGTAACATGACAGAAAGGGCTGTGCGCCTATGGAAAAGTTTGTCAATTTTTCTTCATTAAAGAATTAGGTTAACTGAACAGATTTTTAGATGCAGGAAGCCCAACGTTTAATCACTGATATTTCCTGAATTAAACAAATCAGGTGGCAAGTGATATAGCAGATGTCTGCATTAAATACTATACAGCTACTATGTTAGAATACATAAAACTGGAGGGGGCATCTGAAATAGTATATATCAGTTTTTCATGTTCTTAAAATCAGAAAATGCTCCATTACAAATGAACTGAAGAGTACCTAAACAATATTTTTAAAGTGTATTAACACAAAGGCATTATATAACCATGAACTGAAACATTTATGAGGGCTAAATTAAAGCATGTCTACATTTCCAGAGCCTCCTTAGAGACATCCTCAGTACTATAAACATTTTTTACCGACTTTACTTTTCTCCCGTGTGGCCTATACTGAATTCTTCGTAAATTGTTCAAGGTTGTTGAAAGAAGCATAATCTCTCTGACTGAAAGCTACATAGCTGCATTAAGAAACAAGGAATCCTGGGCTCTATTAGTCAAACGGGCATCATCAATGACATCACAAAATATTTATAACAGGCAGCATTCCTTTGCAGAATCACTAGGAAATACCATTTAAATTCACCTTAAACTTTGCCACTAATATAGCATAATCATTGTGAACAACAAAAATTAATTCTGAAGAAATTTAATACATCCTGACTGATGAGATGTTTTAATTCACTTGTTGTTATGGTTGAGCCTTATGGCTCCAATACTGGGAGACGTGGTCGTAAGACTCCTCGAGAGTCAGACTCTCTTGAGGAGCGAGAGAGGAAACGGCTGCGGGACATATTTGCAGAATCAACTGACGAAGACTCCTTTGAGGGTTTTACTGAGAGAATGGAGGAAGAGGTGGTTAGCTCAGAGGAGGATGACATGGAATGGACTCGTGTGAGGGAGGATTTGGGTGTTCCTGGTAATGATAGCATGGGAAGCGACTGGCGGGTTGCAGGATCGGACCCGTGGACGAGCTGGAGGGATGGAACAGGATCCACAGCTGGGGATGCTGTGGGGCGTAGTCAAAGATGTTTTAGCTCTGATGAGGATGATGATGAGGAGGCACCTGGAATTAGGGTAACAGCTGATAGCGATGAGGAGTTGTAACTGGCATAAAATGGGGTCTTGAATCCAGGGCTAATTGCGTTGGGCAAGGTAATCTGGACGAACGCTTGGGCTCTTGTTGGGAATTTCCTGAAGACGGGTGTGTTTCGTTTGCTGAATACGTAAGTTACCAAGGACACTGGGCATAGACGGCGGGAGGAACTGTGTGGGCTTTTGTTGTGCAACCTGTGTTTAATCTTATTAGCTTGGACCTCTGTCGTCTTCTTGACGGACATTATTTACCTACTCGGAATTGACGCTGGACTGGCTGACTGACTGACTGACTGACTGACTACGACCTTGGACTACGCTTTCTTTGGCTATCGGTGGAATTCGTGGAACCTAAGACGCCTGCACCTGGCTATCGACCTCGGACCAGATTGGGACCCCGCTGACCGCTGCAACCCTGATTGATGTATTTGGACCCGGAGTTCGCCCGCTGCACGGAGGAGTAACAACTTAGTTACTCAACCACAGCTGTTGAGTAGCAGAGAGGAATCTGCTGCCAGTATTTATGTTTTGTTGAATCTTTGTTTACCAGCTTTTGTTTGTTTAAAGTGCCAGGCTGAAGTAAGCATTTTTGGTTTAACCCGGATTAAACTCCTGTTTAATCCGGTTTATCTTTTGAACCGTTTTGAGTGACTTTTCATATTGAAGGCGAGTGTTTGCCTAGCTCTTTGTTTTTTATGAGCATTTTTTGGTTCTGTATCTTTAATAAACTGTGTTGAATCTTATCTGGTGGCGTTCTGTCTTTGACACTTGTGGCCTTAAGAATAGATGGTTCTCTCAACTACAGCTGTATTTAACAGAAAGAGAAGCTCAGGAAAAAGCCTAATTTAATACTAATACCAAAGCCAGTGCTACTACTACTAGTAATAATAATAGTTTTATTTCTTACCCACCTCTCCTTAAGAAGGGGCACAATACAGTTAAGAAACTCTTCATAAAACATAAGAGCCCTCAGTGGTGCAATGGGTTAAACCTTGTGCCGGTAGGACTGCGGACCCACAGGTTGGCGGTTCAAATCCAGGGAGAGCGGGTGAGCTCCCTCTGTCAGTTCCAGCTCCCCATTCAGGGACATGAGAGAAGCCTCCCACAAAGAAGGTAAAACATCAAGCATCCAGGCATCCCCTGGGCAACATCCTTGCAGACGGCCAATTCTCTCACACCAGAAGCAACTTACAGTTTCTCAAGTCACTCCAGACATACACACAAAAATCATATAACATGTAAAATACATATATTAAAATGTATTTGTATGAAATATCTACTTAAATTATCTCTTAAAATACGACAGCTCACTGAGCTGTGAAACCTTTTCCGGCTGGTCATTCTACAGTGTCTACTCCAGCCAGTCCTCTGGGTGACTGGCTGGAGTAGACACCCCACAGAGGACCTCAGTGACTTAAGGGGCGGATTGTACAAACCTGTATGCCAATGGATCTTAAAGTGTGCTACATGGAGTCCTTAGGGCTCCGCAAAGCATATTGAGGGGCTCTGGGATTTCCTCCTCCTCCTCCCTTCCCCTCTAAGCTTTCCTTCCTCTTTCCTGCTCCTCCCCCTCCCCACGCCACGCCTCCCTCGCTGCCAAAATGGCCACTGGGGTCTTCAACTGAACTACTGTTAGGTTTATGTTTGTTGAAATTGTTCTTCATTTTAAATATTATATTGTTCTTTATTTCCTTTTGGGGGGGGCACTACAAATGAGATATGTGCAGTGTGCAAAGGAATTTGTTCACGTTTTTTTTTCAATCTGCCACTGGCCTGGCCTGTCTGTCAAATTTTAAAATGTGTCAAAAAGTTTACCCATACCTGATATATATAAATTATATATAATATATAGTATATAAAAATTTATTGGGGCTCCACGAGAAACTTTTGCTTCAAAAAGGGCTCCACTGTTGAAAAAGTTTGAGAACCCCTGCTGTAGGCAATTATTAATTTATCCATTTCCTCCTAACACTTTGCAGGAAAGGTAATCAATATATGATGAAGTAATATGTGCTATAAAGATCTGTTTTAAGTATTTTAGAATTGATTTACCATTATTTAATTTAAAAGTATCCAGATTCCTTGTTCCACAAGTTCCCCATCACCAAATCTGTGACTTTGCACATTTATGCATGCGGTTAAGCACAGAGAGATCAGAGATGTAGTTCAACCCTTATCTCCATATATCTGTCTGTGCAAATGGCGATGAGTATAGGATCATTACTGTTATCAAATGCTAGAATCCAAGGAACACTCTAAATATAGAGTGGTGCAGGGGAGAGAATAACTTCTGACAGCATCCCCTTGTAATTCATGAAGTTTTATACTGAAGGGTCTCTGAATTTTGGATGTGAACCTGTAGTAAAGGTAAAAAGGATAAAAACAAAAATGTGTGTGTGCTTGTGCTATATTCATATAGTGAATTGGTTCTTACAATGAATTACCACATACAGTTTCAATAGCAACTACCATTAGTGATGTCGTGTGATGTTCTACTTGCAAAACAGACCCGCCCTGCTTACAGCATTCAGCACATTTGGAAAAACAATTCTAAATATCAGACGATTCTCAGAATTAGCATCCAACATGATGTGCCAGAAAAAAAACTAGAAGACATCATAGATTTCCTACTCTTCCTTGTATGTACTTTTCTCCTCACAGTAAACACTTTTACCTCCAAATCACAATCCAGAGAAAAACAACTTTTAAAATTTACTGCCATAACACAAGCTTTAATAACTGTCTCAGTCTAGCTTTATATTGTATGTTGAACTTACTGACCTGTTGAAGTATCCTTTTCATTTTTAATAACTGAGTTTTCACAGCTGTACAGTCTTGAACCATATGCTGAAGGGTCATTTCATCCAACATCACAGTGTTCGCCGGGAAACTTCTCAGAGGTGGATACAAGCTTTGTGCTGCATAGCCTTCAAGGTGTCCAACAGGAGGGGGATCTAAATAATTGCAGCTCCTGAAATATGTTTTAGGAAAGTTACCAGGAGATAGCCATATGAGGCTGTCACAGAAAAAAAAAGTTCTTATGCCATCTTAAAAACTAAGCATAAAATTTAATGGACTGAAGTCTATAAAGTTTTAAGCCAAATACAACTTGTTATCTTTCATGTTCCATAAGAATTTTGCCTTCTAGAACATAGTTATCCATAATGTGGCAGCAGAGGCTTTTGATGTGCAATACAGCTATGTTTTGAGAACAGTCTACACTTCAATGTCCTGCTTTGATAGGAAGCATATTCAGCCAACTCATGTATCGAATGATACTAACCTCATATCTAATTTACAATCTTGAGACTGTTAGATACTGCTCTGCTCCATATATTCTTCCATTAAGAATTTGTTTTGCTGCAACACGCAATAGAATCTTTTCAGTACTAGTAACCTTGGCAACTTCTTTCCTCAACAGTACATTGGTGCCAAGATTTCTAGCACTTCAGTACCAAACAAAAACCTATTTGCTGTAATATTTAAAAGTTTGTATACTTTTAGTTCATTCTTCCCTTTTTAAGGATGTTTCTGTTGTATATCATGTTAGTCATGTTTTATTCATCACTCTGTTATCTTCAAATGAAGGCTGGATGAAAAAAATAATGCTCACTAGAGTTGTCACCCAGACATATATTTGAGTGAAACAGATATTTAAATTAAAATGTATTTTATTTTTGTGGCATGTGTATGTGGCATACAAGATGAAACCTTAACAGTCTTTTTATTTTCTATGCAAATGAAGGAATAATGCTTTTTAAAAAATATAAAAAATCTCACATAGCAGAACATTTCAAAGAATTTGTTTCAAATAATGTATTGCTCACTTGGATATGTTTTTAATCAATTAAAACTTTATTTGTTCATCTGAAATTCACAGAAACCATTTCAATGTTAAACGAGTGAGCGATGATATAATAATAATAATAATAATAATAATAATAATAATAATAATAATAATACTATTTTCTAACCCACCCTCTCTCCCCGAAGGGACTTAGGGCAGCTTCCAAAGCAAGAGGCAAATGTTAAATGCCACATACAATCATAAAAACAGAACACTCTATAAATAATAACAAATGAGTAATAGATTAAAACACAAATAAAAATAGACCCCATGGGGGAAATGGGAGATCAGGCCTCATAAAGTGCATGAGCAGTAAATACTGTTTAAATATGAAATACAAAAGTATAAGATATATGTATGAAAGTGGCTTTCAGGATGTGCATACCCTTAAGAAGTTATAGCCCAAAATATTATATTCAAACATTTCAGAATACAGAATTCAAAAACACAGACATTTTAGTCTGGATAAGTATGCAAATAGATCGTTTAGCACCTTTCAGACTAACTGGAAGAAGTTGATGTGTACTGCATCTGAGGGAGGGTCATTTGATAGACTTAAGTCTACAAAAGTTTGTTCTTCCTCTCAGTCTCCAAGGTGCTACAAAATCATTTAATTTTGTTGTGCAATAGTACAATGACAATAAAGCTATTCTATTCTATGTATTCTATTTTGCCTTCTAGAACATAGCTATCCTTAATGTGACAGCAGAGCCTTTTGATGTGCAATATAGCTATGCTCCATGGAGTGGAGATCAAGCATGTTTATTCTTTAGAGTACAGAGTCAGATACCAAAAAGAGTCTGAACTAAATAAACCAACATTCCCATCCATACAGAAAATTAGTTAACATAGAGATGTAGGGCCTTCCCACTCACAACAAAACAAAATACATGTATTACAAGATGTTTCCCAGAAATGCAATGAAAATACAGAACACCATAGAAACGATACAAACATGTTATCTTTTAAGCACTATAGGTTAGGCAGGACCCAAGTTACAAACAAGAGTTTCTGTAGCTTTGTTCTTAAGTTTAATTTGTTTGTAATTCAGAATGGGTGCATTTCAAAATTCCAGCCAAGGATATATCTTTTTTTAGCTTTGGATAGCATAGGTAAAGGTAAAGGTTTCCCCTGACGTTAAGTCCAGTCGTGTCCGACTCTGGGAGTTGGTGCTCATCTCCATTTCTAAGCCGAAGAGTTGGCGTTGTCCACAGACACCTCCAAGGTCATGTGGCCGGCATGACTGCATGGAAAGCCGTTACCTTCCTGCCAGAGCGGTACCTATTGATCTACTCACATTGGCATGTTTTCGAACTGCTAGGTTGGCAAAAGCTGGAGCTAACAGCGGGCGCTCATTCCGCTCCCTAGGTTTGAACCTGGGACCTTTTGGTCTGCAAGTTCAGCAGCTCAGCGCTTTAACGCACTGAGCCACCAGAGGCTACGGATAGCATAGGGAAGGGTTTACACCCTTGTGTTTCTTTTGCTGTTGGTGCCTCTGTTCAGAAGATTTCACCTCACTTTCTGTCCCTGCGATAACTGGATTTTGAAAAATTTGTCTTGTTGTGGAAACAAGAAATGGTAAGAAAGCTGCAGTTGAGACACCTTTTCCTCATGATCACTTTCAGGAATGCATTTCCCTTTTGAGGTAGATTTTTCTCACTTTCTGTTGTCTCACCCCCATTTGTAACTATGAGTCAGATGTTTGTAACTCGGGGACTGCCTGTATATTTATTTATTTACTATATTTCTACCCCACTCTTCTCACCCTGAAGGGGACTCAGACAGGCTTACGGTTTGGCCACTTCAGTGCCACATTGCAAATACACAGTCTATACTAAATACACTCACTATTATAGGCCTTTGTATTTTAGCTAGCATGTTAAAAGCACTTACAAACATACAACAAATTAACTCATATGTGCTGAGTTAGCCAATATGCTTATACCCACTAGGAATAAGCATCATTGACTTATTTCTGGTTGGATGTGTAAATAACTGCTAAGTTGCTAATACACCAGGAAATATGCATATGTATGTGAGCTTAAATTCCATTAAGATGGGCAGTAGTAAAGGAAGGTGCGCTAAACTAATCCACTTCATGTTTAAATAGTATTTATAGAAAAAGGGGCATGATGGGAGTATTTTGTTAAATAAAGCGTCAGCCTCAGCTTCCTTTGTAACCCCTAATGTTGCTTCCTTTTCCTCTAAATTTGTATTTTAAGTTCCTTGGGGGTAGCAACCATTCTTAGGATTATTTTTGAAGTACCAAGCTACTCCAATGGCAGAATATAAAATTTACACACACAAAAATTTTAAAATATTCCTTCTTTGAGTACCTTACCTGTTAAGATCATTTTTGCTGTGGGCATACTGGTCAGGATGCCCAAGGTGATAATGGTCTTGAGCACTCCATCGTTGTGGCATCCTCTTCCACAAGCCCTCCTTCTGTTGTCTTATATTTCGCTCTTGCCGCTCATAACGGTTCATATTTTCACAATCCACTACAGATAGGAATAAATAGTTCAGTCTCAGTCTATAAACAGAAGTGTTCTCACTCAGAAATCCAACATAGCTGTCAGACCATATCAATTTCCAATTTCCAATGATGTACCTAAATATGTACAAAAACTGGAGTGTAGAAGGTTAGCTACTGGTGCTAGCTTGTTAGTTTTCTTTGTTTTTAATGAAGAAATAAGCTTGATGAGAGGTTTTAGTCACCATGAAAATCTGCACATAAAAATGTCATAGTAGACACCTTTAAACTAATATGATCCAACAAAAAATGCTACTTCACCAAAGCATTTAATTCTTCAGTCATGAAAGACTGCATTAAACCAAACTAAAAAATTTATTTAGCGAATTTAGGTACTTTTGGTTTGTTTTACACAATAATTTATTGTATCTGAATCTGAAAGTGAGTCAAATACTACTTTAATGTAAGAAGCCTCCTTTTTCAATATTCATATTACTAACTATTCAGATATTTTTATTACAGAAAGGTTTTAGAATATTTCAAGCTGAAACAGAAATGTTAGGGTTTTGTCAATATAAATGAGAAGCAACAGTTTGTTTTGAAAGTTGTATCTGGAAATTATTTATAAACTTGTAACAGCAAAGCCATAACACAAATTTCAGACAGAAAGTTTCAAGAAGCCCTTCAGGCTTTCCACTTACCCAAATACTTTCTCTTCACATTATCAGGCCCTCACTACGGGGAGCTTTTCATAAGTGAACAGTCTGCTATTCTGCCGCCTACTCAGACAGTGTTTTGCATAAGACAGTGGTAAACAGGCCTGGCTTCCTGCTCATTCTCTGCTTGCGTATTGCTGGGAAGGGAGCCCAGTTTGACCCTGTGATTTAGAACTACCATCCTCCTTCACTGAGCACATACTTGTTCCACTAGAACAATCACTATAAATAGAGTGCAAGTTCCTTCAGATGCCAAAATGGAACAAGAAAACAGGCCTATGAACTATTATATTACTTGATTGAGTCAATTCAAGAATACTAAATCATATGTAGCTTGCAAGGTGCATTTGAATGTCTTCATAAGATACTAGAAATCTTGCCCAGTTTAACAATTTTCACAGCTTAATCTAAAAATATCTGCAAGTATTTAAAGAAACTATTTTATACTTAGCTGGCAGAGCTTTTTGTACGAAGAGTTGAGTGCATTTAGAAAAAAAAATATTTGCATTACATAGAATACACTGTACAATACTGCACATTGAACAGCTTTTTAAAAGCTGAAACATGTGACATTAAGGACAACTGAACATACAGAAAACAGTAGAACTGAAATAAAATTTCAGTTTAAAACAAAATCAGTTCTGACATGGTGCTACAGAAAATTATCTAGCAGGGGTTGTATTTTTCCCTGAACATATATATGAGGCTGAGCTGCAGAATCTATTGCTGCTACTGATACCTCTAGGACAGGGGTGTCAAACACATTTTCATCAAGGGCCACATCTGACTTTGGTTGCCATCAAAGGGATGTTGAATCTATTAATGGAGTACTGGTGAATACAGAAAACAAACTATTTTTTCACAGTAGTCAGTGCTCTTTAGGTCCCCCCCCCCTCAATTTGAGTCCCCAGATGTTATTTAACAATAACTGCCATTATTTTTTATTATCTGCCATGTGGACTGGGATTGATGAGAATTGCAATCCACTTGTGGCCCTAGGATTGGAGAAATGTTAAAGGGCACTTTACAGTTAGACTTCATAGTCACAAGCTTTGTATCTAAATTCAAACCATTATCCTGATTAAGCAGAACTGCAGCCTTCCAAATGTTACTGTATCACAACTCCCATCAACTCTAGATGTCTGATGATGAGGAATACAGGAGTTGTAATATGACAATCCTGGAGTTTCACATGTCCTCTAGGAGTATCTCACATTCAGGAAGAAAAGACAATGAATGAGAAGGAAAATGCAAAGAAGGAAGAGCAGTCAGATACCAGCAGTGAACTGCAAGGCAGGCACCACCAGAATTGATTTACTAACCATTATCACAGGGTGTATCTTCAGGTAAGTCGACATCAAGCATAAGATCATCATCTTCCAGATCACATGAATCAAGGTTGTTCAAGATATCCTACAGGGGAAAAACATGCTATAAGTTGTATATATTTGAGCTGTTTTTCCAACTGAACAATATTTACATGCATTTTGAAATAAAAATGTTATGGTAATTCCAGCAATAAATAGTAATTAATTAGCTTCAAGCCTCTTAAAAATAATTCTCCTTGTTTCATACGGAAGTGCCAGAACGACTAGCTTTCTTTTCCTTTCATGGGCAAGCCCTAATATACGGTTTGTGCCTTCAGAAGATGAGTAAAATAGGTCTGAAATTGGAAATGAAAAAGTATAGGATCTTCCTGTACTATTCAGTTAGTCTGGAACATCTTTACAGAGATTTATAAAGAGGGAGGGAATAATTTCAACAATTTCATCAGATCATTTTGAAAAGTCTAGCCCCAGATATGGGAGCAAAAATGTGAACTCTGACAATATCTCTCTATGTACCTTTAAAGTCAATTTTCCAATTGAAATACATGGTTCCTATCACAATTTTACTCATTACAAATTCTATTTTACAGCAGTATGTATGTATAGGAAATATTCTTCACTTCACCTGTCTCCGATATCAAGCTGCGTTAAATATTAGAAGTAGTAAGAAGGAAGAACGCAAGAGGTCAGCTAGTAGAATTCAGTATAAATTAACATCTGAGTGATGCAATCCCTCATATTACCCTTAAGTACTGCCACAATGTCAAGTTCAATGATATCCTGTACTCAAGTGAGCAAAATAAAATTGTGGGTATGCTAATATGTTACAATTGTTACTTAAAACATGAGACATAATTACAGAAAAGTTTGGCTACTGACTTAAACAGTGGCACTGTCTCAAGATAATACGAATAAACTAATTTTAATACTGTATATGGAGCTTTAATTTATGGGGCTAACTTTGACCTATCATATCCCATATACAATTGTTTCCTGGTGCTAGCCATGAAGTTAACAACACAGGAATATCCATACCTTTACGGGAGAAAAAAGTAAGATGAACAGTTTAAAAAAAAATGAATTAACGTCACAACGAATGCTTCAGGAACAAGATGTAAAGGGTGGACATTAGGTTATTATTGAAGCTACCATGGTAATCATATTAGGTCAGAGATTAGTTCCAGCCTAAGAAACTTTCTGTCCAATCAGGAAGCAGCAGCCACTGACATCGCAATCAGCATCTCTAGTCTCTCTGAAGTCAACTAAACAATCACATAGTGAGAAACTAATGTTTTGAAATCTTTTGAAAGATACCACCTTCCCCATCCTTTCTTACTAACTCTGGAGAGCAAAAAGCTCTGCTTAACCCAATTACAACCCTTCCCCAAAGGAGGGAAGAAAAGACCTTGTAAGACCAGAGATTTATTCAATGGATGTAATATTCTCTATTTCCATTTAACAAGACATTTACTATTTCTTCACTGAAATTTCTCTTCAGGTCAGTAGTTGTGTGCTGTTCATTTATCTTTCTGGTGTCTATATTTATATACTATTTCTTATTTCTCTTCAGTTGTAAGATTTAAATACATCTGTCCTTGCCAGCTCCAGCTTAGTCATTTTTTGGTTTCCAGTTACATTCTTCCCATATTGCTTTTTATAGTTTTATATTTGTCCAGCGTGGCAGGGTGTGACACCTATGACGCTGTGTTATGCTTTCCAGCCAAAAACAACATCTAAACTTGGGGGGGTATATGTGCAGCTTTCATACGTTTGGAAGTTTGGAAGACACAAGTGTTTTCCTAGTTATGTGGGGTTTTAGCATAGTAATAAACTACTACCATTCATTTAAAGAATCTAGAAGGTCTCTCTTTTAAGCATTTTTAACATTTGAATGAAACATAGCTATTGTGTTGAAGGCTTTCATGGCCGGAATGACTGGGTTGTTGTGGGTTTTCTGGGCTGTACGACCATGTTTCAGAAGCATTCTCTCCTGACGTTTTGCCCACATCTATGATAGGCATCCTCAGAAATGCCTACCTGAGGATGCCTGCCACAGATGTGGGTGAAATGTCAGGAGAGAATGCTTCTGGAACATGGCCATACAGCCCAGAAAACTCATTAACAACCCAACATAGATATTATTGAATTGTATAACCACAAGCATATTTCAGAGCTCTGGAGTAGAATGACCAATCTTTCCAAAGAAAATGGTAAGAAGAGTACATAACAAGGCTTGTTTCCCCCAATTAAGAGGACTGCAACTCAATGTACAACTGCTATGAGAATGCTCAAGTAACAGAAAAATGGGAAATGATTTGAATAACAAAATATATGATGCTTACACTCAAATTTGAAGCAGACAGTTTTCTAACTGTCACTGCACTCAGAGAAGAGGGTTGTATGTAGAGGGCCCATGTAGGAAGGGCACATTCGTTTCTCCCTTCTATAGCTTCCATATGCCCAAAGAACCATAAAAGCATAGCTTAGAGAGCTGGTTTTAAGTTTGAAAGAGGTCTGTGAAAAATTCTAAAAATTCCAATGCCAATTCTAGTACCACAGTGTATTAATTATTAATACCCAAGCTAAAGGAGAAGTACTTGCAGTCTTTAAATACTTCAAATCACTACCATTACCAAACAACTGACACTTTTCAGGGAGTCCTGGCAACCTGTAGGAATGCTTAACATTTTATTCAACAACTCCCAATTGGTTGAAATGATTAAATATTCCAAAATTGTTGCAATAGTTGGGCAAACACCCTGTAAAATATCAGTAGGTTGATTTCTATTTAAAGGCAAAATAAAACAAATCAGGCAGAATTGAATTGCTGTATTTCACCAATACAATTAGATTTACAAAGGAAGGGCTTCCAACTGCATTCCAAGAGTTAAAATCTACAGAATGTCTTTGAAAGTTCTCAGTACACTCCCTTTCCTTCCTGAAGGGATCAATTCAAGGACTACCATCTGTGCATTCTTTCCAAACATCCCTGCAATCAGTAAGCACTTAAATGGTCAGAACCAAAGAAAATTATGTTTCTTGTACAAATTGTGATTCTAAATTAAAATTGCTTTCTTCACATATTTTTTAGGAATTCAAGTGAGTTAGTCTAGAATAGGAAGATACTTTTGAAAGTGCTCTGTGCTACAGAAAAAACAGAATATTTCGTTCCCTTAAGAGTTTACATGGAAGGCAGATCAAAATGAATGTGCAGATTTAAAAAACAACAGCAAATACTTTCTAAATTGGAAGAAAGGTGGTAAATATCAATCAATCAACTAACAGTTTTGCTTACGCAAGCAGTGTTCTGCTGCATTAAAGGAAGGCCCTTTCTACACTGCCATACAAAATCCAGGTTATCTACTTTATATTGCATTATATGGCACGATAGACTCGGGCCTCCAATGGTGCAGTAGATTAAACCGCTGAGCTGCTGAACTTGCTGACCAAAAGGTTGGCAGTTCGAATCCAGGGAGCGGGGTGAGCTCCTGCCGTTAGCTCCAGCTTCTGCCAACCTAACAGTTCAAAAACATGCAAATGTGAATAAATCAATAGGTACCACTCTGGTGGGAAAGTAGCAGCAGTCCCTGTAGTCATGCCGGCCACATGACCTTGGAAGTGTCTATGGACAACACCGGTTCTTCGGTTTACAAATGGAAATGAGCACCAACCCCCAGAGTCGGACACGACTAGACAATGCCAGGGGAAAGACTTTGCCTTTACCTAGACTCAGATAATCTAGTTCAAATCAGATAATGTGGATTATGTGATTTGATAATATGGATTATATGGTAGTGTAGAGGGGGCCTAAATTATATTCCAACAAGGAGCATGATTTATATTTTGTCAATCTTCTCTATTTATTTTATTTATTTATTACAATATTTATATCCCGCCCTTCTCACCCAACAGGGGTGGCTTACAATAAAACGCATATATAAAAATTATACAGTGCAATATAAATCAGTTAAAATTATTATTAACTTACATCGATATTCATAAAATACATTATAAAATACAGGTAGGCGTGTTCAGTTGAAAAAACTGGGTCTGTCGATTGAGTTCCAGCGTACATGATAATAATTAATGCTGCCAATTATTATTCAAAAGCCTGGCCCCATAACCAAGTTTTAACCTTCCTACGGAAGGATAGGAGGGAGGGAGCCTGCCTGACTTCAATGGGGAGGGCGTTCCATAGGCGGGGAGCCACTACTGAAAAAGCCCTGTCTCTCGTCCCCGCCAGCCGCACCTGTGAGGCTGACGGGACTGTGAGCAGGGCCTCATCTGATGATCTTAAGCTTCAAGGTGGATAGTAGCGGGTTTGTAAGTAAAAAAAAAAGAAGTATTTGTAAGTAAAAATATAAAGTTATCATAATGAAAGCAAAGTTGATGAAGCAATTTGTTTAAACATCACAAAATATGGAAACAGGGTAGTGTCAAAGGGACCTGAAAGTTTTATCAAGGACATAACAGAAAAATATAAAAGTTTGGTAACTGCTAGGTAATCAAATATTTAGCACAGTGCTAATTATGAAAAGTGTACGAAAACACAGTCAACAACAGTGCATCCCTAATTAAAACAGATTCCAAACAGCCCAAAATGGCCCTTCCGTGCTGTGCATTTTGATATATAATTAGAGAATAATACAGAAAGCACATGAAAGCAACCATTCCATCAAGACTTTAACATTTTAACCAGGAGAATATTATCCAGTGCTGCCACCTAGCATCTTTCCATGAATTTACCAGAGAAATGTAGGAACTTGTTCAGCAAAACAAGAAACTTAACTAGTTTTGTTTTTTAAAAAAAGAGTTAGGGGTTCTAGGATAAAGAATGATTATATATACATACACACACGCACACGCACACACTCACATGCACATATGTATGTTTAAACAACTTATTCATATACACCACAAATAATAAAACAACCAATAAGACAAATTAATTATTAATTGAACAAGTAGTAGAAGAATTTCTAAAAGGAGAATAAGGAATTTACAGAGAAGGTGTACTGCTTACATTTGCCTTTATTATGGAAAACACTGAACTGACATTCAACCCTTAATCAAATTTTGTCAGAAATGTTCTCTCACGTGCTTGGTCATATGAAGGTTAGAAAACATCTAGTTTTTACTAGAACGAGATGAGATGGCACTCATCCTAGAGTTCTAGCAAATTCAGATGTGAACTGCTGACATAGTATGCAATCCCTCTCTAAAACTGGTCCTGATAGCACAGGATTGTAATATAATCAGCAACATCAATCTCTGAAAAAGATAATTTCAGAAAATCCAAGAAATTATAAACTAATTTATTATCTTGCTCTTGTTAAATTATTATAGATTACAGTTTTTTGGGGGAAGGATTAACATATTGTTGTGCATCTTCAAGTTGTTACCAACTTATAAGGCAAATGTGTCATAGGGTTTTCTTTAAAAGATTTGTTCAGAGGGTTCAGTAATATATTTGCCACAGAAACCTCCTCTGTTTTCCTCCTTCTTTAGGAAAGGTTAGCCTGCATATTGTAAATAGCCATTATGGGAGGGATCCAGAGTTAGGATATCCCTTCCCCCTTCCCTTTCAGAATCTTCCCCAAGGGCAGAGCCTCTCAGCTAGATTCAACTGCAACTCTGGAAGTCAGTCATTAGACCAGGAAGTTTCAGAGGAGTGAAGATGCTAAAAAATATTCCACATCAAGGTTGATAGGCAATTGTTGATCAACAGAAGTTAAAATGTAGAATCAATGAATGTTTATCAGATAACATTTTGTACAATCTGTAGATTTGGTTTATTGTGGATTAGAAGCAACCCTGATTAAAAGTCTAATGTCTTTTGAGGCTCCTGACTTCAAATTTGTTGTGTGACATGTTATGAGACTTCTCATTGCATGAACATAGGTTGTCATTCTGACATGATACTATCTCTGTTAGTAATGTTTCTTGGACCACTGGGAATAGAATCCCTAAGTTTGTAAAAGGAACTACAAGAAGTGATTCCAGGACAGGACTCCCTCTTAGCATCTCAGAAGAGCCTCAACCACAGTGTCTTCAAGTGAGCACATGCCAGGTTGTGCTTTGCTTCAGAATATGCTTACTATTTCTTTAGCAAGTATGTTGTCCCACAGTACTAGTGAAAGTTGGTCCCTTGAACGGAATTGGATTATATCCATACTGATACCTGCTGCAAAGACAGTCACTTTTAATGGTCTATTAATTCTATGCTTAAAGCTTTATATTGTCCTGATGAATCCTTGCTGAAAGTTCTTAAATTTATACAAAGGATATCTATGCTATAATTGATGCTGCAGATGACACACAGGTAGACAAGTAAAACATCTCACGGGCCTGTCCATCTTCCTAACCTTTAGTGTGCCTTCTATAAGTAAAGGTAAAGGTTATCCCCTGACATTAAGTCTAGTCGTGTCTGACTCCGGAGATTTGTGGTCATCTCCATTTCTAAGCCGTAGAGTTGCCATTGTCTGTAGACAACTCCAAGGCCATGTGGCTGGCATGACTGCATGGAGTGCTGTTATACCTTCCTGCTGGAGCAGTATCTATTGATCTACTCACATTTGTATCTTCTATACTTTTGGTAGATACTAAACGTGACATCAAAACAGTAGTAATTGGAACATGATCCACCAGAATGTGTGACCAGTTGTGTTGCCAGACAGAAATAATATAAAATCTGAGATAACTAGGCCACGAGGGGACTGGCTTGTAGAATTCTTCTTAAACAGTACTTATGAAATTGCTTAGAAAGGAAGAAGCAAGAAGGGACTTTTGAAATAGCACCTTGGAGCTGTAAAGTAAGTCAGTGTCTACCAGGTGAGTGAGTAGTTTTAGTAATAATATTTTGATCCACAAGTCTCTCTCTTCCCCCATTCAGTGAGTAGCTGGAAGGAAACAGATCTGTGATGGCATCCTTATGAGCTAAGAACTTATTTTTCTCAATAGAAAGATACCCGACGACGACACCTGAATCCTTGAGCACATTTGCACCAAGATGGGGTTTATACAACGTTTGACTTTCCAAGAATATAGTATCTGAATGTAGTTAAATTCAGCTGAAAACTTCCCCTCCCTGCTGTTAGCCACCTGAAAATAGGAAACATAGTTTGAAGGAGAAATCCTCCCAGATCATTATCACAAAGGAGATCATCATTCTAGATGCCTAGGAAAAGTGCATCTGTTCCATCGTAGACTCTATAGTCTGGGATAAAGGTGGATTCAACTCCTTTTCATGTGAATTAATCCAAACTCACAATAGAGCAATGGCCCAGATAAATTATCTGTTCATAACCAGGTGAACGGGTGGCCCTTCTTTATTTGCTCCCTCCCTCCCTCCCTCCCTCTGACGCTCATGATTCCAACCATCTTCAATGTCCAGCAAGAGCCAAAGGGCACAATTACTTAAAATGACAAAGTTCCTTCAAGTCATGGGCAGGCAGAAAGGGGTTGGAGTCATCCAACATACCTATATTCATCTCATCCCTGTGTTTCTTAGACATGCTCATGGCAGTGTTGAGTGTATTCAATGTCTAGTCTTTGGGGCGAGTGTGTGGGAGGTGTGAAGGCAAGAAACTTAAAGGTCGAACCTAGAAAGGTTGGAAATATACCTAAACAAGTGACTGCCTGAAGAAATTGAATACATTAAACACTGACTTAAACAAAGCTGAAGGAATTGGCTAGTTGAAGGAGGTTGCTTTCTCACTTTAGAAAATTTGGCATTGGAAGACTTTAGTTCTAGTATAATTCAGAATACTGTAATGGGCAATTTATTAACATATCACTAAATCCACTTGCATCACTAGTACATTGCCCATGTGTAGTGAGTGCTAACAGGACTCAGGAATTTGTTCTACACCCTCTCCCTGCTTCCATTTTCACACAGTGCAATAGGACATGACAGGGAATAGAGATCCCTTTCTGTCAGGACCCAGGCTGCAGAGCACCAATAACCTTACACAGAGGCCAGAATCTATCTAATATCTTTATTAAAGAAATATATAAAGTCAATAAAAACAAGTGAATAATATAGTTCAGAAGCAGACCTTTCAGATGAGGTCAATTATAGTCCATAAATGTATTGTCCAATATAAGATATTAGAGTTCAAAGTTTTAATCCACTTGACCGAAACACACACTTTGCCAAGCAATAGTGTGGGGAAAGGACAGAGTCTTTAAAGTCCAATGTAGCTTGACAACAAGGCTGGAAAATAAACTTGATTCTTGGCTAGATCAAAGACTTGGAACGAGGCAAACATGAAGCATGAAGCATGAAGCAAGGTCCGTGGCAAAACGCGAAACAAGGCAGGCTTGGAACTTGATCCGGGAAGCAAGGAACTGGGGTTACGAAGTCCACACACGATCTCTCTCCTCAAGCTGATCAATTGACTCCGCAAGGTTCCCCTTGCGGCAAAACCCCTATATAGGGTCTCGTTTTCCCGCCAACAGAACACTTTCCCTAGAGAACGAGAAGCGAAACCCAACTCTGTCCAGATGCATGACTCCTTAGAATTTCCCAAGGGAAGCAGACCTAATCAGCTAGTTGTTTGGCAGCGATTCTCAGGCTCCGGCGATTAGCCTCCCTGACTCCTCTATCTCTATTATAATTGTCCCTCCTGGGAAACGGGGGGGGGGGGGGAGTTCTGCCCAAGGCCTGTTTGGCTGAATTCTTGAGGGCAAACATCCTCCAGGTGGAGAGGCTCCGACTCTGGCTGAACCGGCGGAAATCCCATGTTTTCCTCTTCGTCTGCCACAATAGTACTAGGAACAGGACTACAAGGCCCATGAGTCATCACACTTTCCAATTTTCCTATCCTCACCAGCTCTTCATTGCCTTGGATTACAATTCACTTATGATCCAAGCGATTGACAACTTGAGTGAATGCAAACAAATGGAACAAATCTATATAGAAAATTATTAAGTACAAGACTGACTTACAAGAAGAAAACACTGAAATCAAATTAAAATGTTTAGTGAGTTAAACAGTAACAAAATATCCTTCACTACATCAATTAACAATTACAAATGCCGAAGTAAGCATAATTTACTCAGCACACTGCTTAAAGTAGGCCATAAAACAATTTTTAAAGCAGGACAGCTTCTTTCCATTAGTAATGACACTCCCAATTTTTACATAGTATTATGAAGTATTACTACCTAGCATGCTCTAGTCTTTTGATTATTTCTGCTTTTCTTTTAGAATTAATTTATAGCACCTGGCTATTGGTTATCTGCTATGAGCATGTTTTTTTGTATTTTATATGCTTCATGATCTTATATGTTTTATATGCTTTGTATATATGTATGTATCTATGTTGTGCTAACCCTGCCTAGACACAAGTGTGTGCTTTCCACCTACATAACCGTGAAGCCAACAGAAAATTGAAAGTTACTTGGGAAGGCCAAGAACTCGAACACTGTTTCCATCCTAAATATCTTGGTGTCACCTTAGACCGAACACTACCATATAAGAAACACTGCATGAACACCAAGCACAAAGTAGCTGCACGCAATAACATCCTGTGGAAACTGACTGGCAGTGCATGGGGTGCAGACCCACAAGTAATAAGAACATCAGCCCTGGCCTTGTCTTTCTCAACTGCAGAGTACGCCTGTCCTGTTTGGCACAAGTCTGCCCATGCGAAGCAGGTGGACATAGCACTGAACGAAACATGCAGAATAATCACAGGATGCCTTAAACCTACACCTATTGATAAACTCCACAAGTTAGCTGGCATTGCCCCGCCTGACGTGCGACGGGAAGTTGCTGCTAACTGTGAGAGAAATAAGGTCAAACATTGTGAAAGCCACCCACTGAATGACTATCAGCCTCCTCCCACCAGACTCAAATCAAGGAAGGGCTTCATGAGAACCACCACTCCTCTTGATGTTCCCCCAGCAACAGCAAGGTTGTTCCTCTGGGCAGCTAAACCAGGCAATTCCAACTGGATGGCCCCCCAGGAAGGTCTGCCTCCAGGGGCAAACCAATGGGCAACTTGAAGTCCCTAAACAGACTCAGAAGCGGACTGGGCAGATCTAAAGACAACTTGGCAAGATGGCACAACCTGGAGGAATCCTCCACCTTGTGTGACTGTGGAGCAGAACAAACAACTCCTCATATGTATGCTTTCCCACAATGCCCTGCCTCATGCATGGAGGAGGAGTTGTTTAAAGCTACGGACAATGTGGTTGCTGTTACCCACTTTTGGTCCAAAACTATTTAGCTGTTTGTGATTCCTTTATTTTATCACTTTTAAATTTATTTATTATGCAATGCTTTTGACACGAAATAATAAAATATATGTTGTGCTTTTATTGTGTATTACAGGCTTGGTCCCCATGCGAGCCGCTCCAAGTCCCTTCGGGGAGATGGGGCAGGATACAAGAATAAAGTAGCTGTTGTTGTTGTTATAATGTCTTTTTGTTGTTCACATTGCACACCTTACCGGATATCAATTGCACTTTGAATTCTCTTTTGTTTATAACACATTACACAAAGAATTGAGATAGCAGGACAAAGAATTGAGTACTTACTATACTATTCATTTCTGAAGAGTCGTAACTTCCACATGGATGGATGCTTCCAATGGGCTCCAACCCTTCTTCATCCCACATGTATGTCCCATCCGAGCTATCAGATGGAGAAAGTTCAAAGGAAGAGCCAGCTCTGTAGTCCATGTCAGAGGAAACCACATTGTTTCCAGCTGGATGCTTTGTACTGTCACTCCTATCATCTGTTATTTAAACAAAAGCAAATAAATCTGAGCTACAGACTCATATTTGTTTGTTCCAGCATGTATATGCATACTAAAGGGAGGTTCACATCATACTAAAAATTGCAATACAGTATGATCCCCACATTTGTGAGAAAATATGTTCCTTATATTGGGAGAATACACAAAACTGTTGATAACAGCAAACATTATTGAAATGCAAAATACTATAGAGCAGTGGTTCTTAATCTGTAGGTCCCTGATGTTTTGGCCTTCAACTCCCAGAAATCCCAACAGCTGGTGCAATTTACAAGTAGCTGAGAAGTCCTGAATTATTTCTGCTTTCCCCAATTCCTGAATATCTCATGTTTTACATTGCAGCATCTGACTATGTTGCTTTACAAGGTGATTTATAACTTTCATACAGAAGAGCTACACAGCTTCAGAGGAATGAACTGTAGTGTTAGAATTTCTGAGAGATTTTTTAAAGTTCTGCATTTCTGTCTGGAACCTCCCCTGTGGGCTCCCTGGAAGTGCATCAAGACATAGGATAGGTCTAAAACAGTGGTTCTCAACCTGGGGTCTCCAGATGTTTTTGGCCTTCAACTCCCAGAAATCCTAACAGCTGGTAAACTGGCTGGGATTTCTGGGAGTTGTAGGCCAAAAACATCTGGGCACCCCAGGTTGAGAATCACTAGCCTAAAGGCTGCGCCATATAAATTGATTCTAAAATGGGCTCAGGGAGTCAAAAGGGTTGAAAACCACTGGACTGAAGTTTGTCAGGAGCCTCATCTTGTTGCCAATCTATCAAAAACTCAGTAAATCAGACAGTAAAAGACCAAGTGCAGAAGAATTTCAAAAATATGATAACGGGTACAAACTGATCCCATTAACCCTTAGAATCATTTTTTTAGAAACAACTTTCTTAGAACTATTACACGTATATCTTGTTAATGAGTGTATAAATCATCAAAAGTGAACTGGAATTAGTCTAAGGGGACCCATTTCACTGGCAGAAATGAGGGAGGAACCTAAGATAATTTTATGTTGTAAGAATAGTTTTACAATTAGTACATGGAGAAACAGTATATATACACTGCTACCTGCAAAACTATTAAATTCAGTGTAAGCATACTAGCTCAGATCTTGCAGGGGTGCGAAACTCATTTTCACTGGGGGCCACATTTGCCTGATAGTTTCCTTCAAAGGACCATTTGTAATTGTATAGATCTAACTATACTGCTTTGACATTGAAAACCTTACTATACTATTCATTTCTGAAGAGTTATAACTTCCACATGGATGGATGCTTCCAATGCGCCCCAACCCTTCTTCATCACACATGTATGTCCCATCCGAGCTATCAGATGGAGAAACGATATGGCAAGCCAGAGTCACCCCATAGGTCTTGCATTTTATTTAACACGTGTGTACTAGTGTAACATTGGGTCAAGATCCAAGTCTTTTAAAATTGGCTTAAGCCAATTTATGTTGAAGACTGCCTAAACACTTTTAAAAGAAATGGAAGATTTTACTCCTTTGTTATTCACAACCTAACTTTCAATCCTATAAATACCCTCTCCAAAATAAGTCCAACTGAGTTCAATCAGGCTTACATCCTGGAAACTTCAACCCAGGAAATGAGAAACAATGTACAGGGACTGCAGCCCATTAAAAGGCAAAAGAATGGTGGCAATACCTTTAAGGGCATCACATGAATATATTGTATCTTATCATACAATTAGATCATATTCTTATATTTTAAAAAACATAACCACACATATTTACCGGATACGTGTCTATCCATCCATTCATCAGAATTACAGTTGGTTTTTTCACGTTCTTTAAAAGACACATGTTCTTCTAACGATACTCTACTCCCATGCTCCAGCTCTTGAACAGGAACATCCTCTTCTTTGATTCTTATTGTTCTATTGGGATCTTCTAAATCTATGAAGTCATCACTAAAGTCTTCACTCAGATCATTTTTTTCAGAAGAGGACAAGGAGGATATAGATATTTCATCCACATCACCGTCCATGCATATTTTACAGCCACTTTCTCCAAAATTATTATATACACTTTCTCCCTCTTTTGTTCTTTCACAATCCCCTGCACCAACACCTCCAGCAATATTGATTGAAACTGAGTCCTCCACCGCATGGCTTCCAGTATCTTTACTTGTATTTCCATCCACAGGGATCTTTCTACCCAAATGCTGATTGCTAGGCTTCAATAATGAAGGGCGCCCTGTCCTAAATCTGAGAGAAGGTGCCTCTCCAGATCCATTTGATAGTTGCTGTTTCTTCAAAGCAGGGGGGACTAAAGCAGAGTATGTTCTACCAAACCCATACCTTAAAGGTTCATTACTATTGGGCACATCCAGCTGCCGTAAACTTCTTGACAACAGATTTGATCTCTGAGATGTTCTAATAGCTAGGTGTTGGTTTTGATAAGGCCTTGTAAGATCCACAGCTCTATTAAAAGAGTGTGACCTGGTTAAGGATGCAGGGGGCACAAGAGAGCTTTGAATGGAATGTGAAAAGCTTTGTGACCTAATCATTTTTTCGCAAGAAGATTTAACACTGTCTGTTGACATTGACAAACTCTCCCCTGAGCTGCTCCTTGAAGCAGTACAATTTCCTCTACCCCTCTGAAACCCTACAGTTGACCGATTTCCACAAATTCCATTTAAGTGTGATTTTGAAGCGTTAAGTGCCGAATATGAAGTCCTGCCTAACAATGTACTTTTGGTAAATGTAGCTGTACTAGAAAGCCCAGGCAAAGACTTTTGGTTTAATTCTTCTGAAGATGAAACAAACATGTTATTTTGTTTTGCTATTTTGGAAAAGGAGTTTTGTGAACCCACCCTGAGCACTTCTTTACCAATTGCTCTGTCAGACTTAGGACACTTTTCAGAATCAGTCAATCTTTCATTGGAACTTTTATGGGAGCCAGATTCATTACTGATCTGATCACCCAGTTGGTACTTATTTGATTTTCGCCAATTAAAAGAGAAGGAAGACATATTAATAGTGCCATTGTGCTTGCTGAAGTTTTTATCAATGCTCTGAGTATTCCCTGATAAATTAAGAGCTGTTCCATTTGAAACTGTCTGTAGGATATTCCCAGCAGGTTTTGTTCCATACTTTGGCAACCTGGAGACCAAGGTTGTTCTGATATGATTTTTCTCTTCCATAAGCTATAGTCCATCCATGAGATATAGCTCTGTAAGTCTCTTTCGATCTACAGAGAGAAGAGAGAAAAGGAGATTACTATTAGCACACATTGAAACGTTAAAGAAAAAACAGATTGCTTAAAATAAATGTGATGCCATAAAATCTTAACCATATATATATATATCTATACATTCATGTTGGATAAAATTTGTTTACAAGGGCAAATATTTCAACTGGAAACCAACTAAATCTCCTAAATGCAACTGACTTTGCTACTGTTGTTGAGGAGGAGAAGGGAGAGAAATGCAAGCATTGAAACATAATAAATATATGGTATATATTGTATGAGACAAGCAGCACATTTACACTGACCATTCTTGTGCATGAGCATATTCTAGTGTAAATCACATCACATTGCAAAATCAGCTCCAGAGAATGCAGATAACTGTGCAGACACACAAAGCACTCCACCGATCCACATATGTGCATATGGGCAGGGGATATTGGGGGGGGGGGGGCGCGCAGGGACCTGCATTTTTCCTGGCTGTCAAGCCACAGATATTGAGGATCCTGGAAACAGTTCAAGGTTAGCCCCTGAAATTTGTGTAATCACCATCCAGGCCTCGAACCAGTCCAGCAGTTCTAATGTAATCATCTACACACCAAAACATCTTCTTTCTATACCAGTTTCAAACTAACCTAAGCAGTCAGTGTAAATATGACATCAGTGGTGAATCTGGTATAAAATTTCACACCTGAGATGTGACCTGCCTGGGTGTAGGATTTATCACAACAAACAGCACACCCAAAATCTTCAGATTATAGCAGATAAAAATCCTTGGTTTCACATTAAGGCATCCTTTTTACCTTCTAAGAATCCTAATTCAAAATTGAATGTCATTCTCTTAACAACTAGCCCTGGTGCTCTTGTTGAGAAGGCACTGCTCTTTGGTGATAAGTTTGGTCCCCATGCAGCTATTCTCCCAAGAAAATTTCTAAGACTTTCAGGAACTCTTTGGCAATAGCAGCACCTTATCCATACATTTCTGAGACAGTAAGAACCACAGAAGCATGACATTGTTGCATTAGCTGAATATATCAAACAGGTAGAATACACTCAGCCGTTTCAAATAAAAGTGAACAAAATTGTTTTTCTGAATTCAAACACAGGAAAACTTGATCAACTAGTATCACTAAAATCTGACACACACACACACACACACACACACACACACACACACACACATATATATATATATATATATATATATATATATATATATATAAATGTAAAGTGCATTTTTCCCATGGAGTAAACAACAAACCTGACCTAGCAAAGATGCCCTATGTATAAAGCAGCCAGGCTTTTAAGATGCAAGATTTCCCTAGGTATAACACAGCCAGGCATCGAAGCTGCAAGGCTATTCAGTGCAACAAAAGATTAACCTTGATAGAATAGTACTCTGTACTATTGAAGTTGACCAACCAAAGATTCCCCTAGGTAGTAAGCAGACAGGCTTTGAAGTAGCGATTGCAATTCTAGCAGCCCAAAAAACCATTCCCCAAGAACGCAAGTATCCAGCCTTCCAAGCAGCAAGCCTATTCCTTTGTATTCCAGCTCACCAAACAAGGATTCCCATAAGAAGAAAATGGCCAGGCTTTGAGGTTGCAAGGCTATTCACTGATATTCCACCTGGCTAACAAAGCATTCCCATAAGCCACAGCAATGTGTGAGTGGACACAGCTAGTGTTCTTATAAAATAGTAAATCCAATTACTGAAAAGGACTTAAAATTATGGATAGGTTGACAAAATGAACTGTATACTGTCAATTATTACAATTTCCTTCTAAATAATTATAGAATTAACTTATGCAACTATGAAAAATTGAATATTTGGTGACTTTTTAAATACCACTTAAAATTGAAGAATGAATATGTGAATAACCAACAGTATAGTGATATTTGTGTTTTGAATAATATACTGTAGTTTCATTGTTTTAAATTCTGCACATCTATATTTTCTGCTTGTACAAATGGTTTTATGCTCTGCTATGGGCTGATTTATCATTTATCAGATCACTAAATTTAGTATTATGTTCTAAATATGAAAGAGATAATTGAAAACTAGAAATCCTTACCATAATCTTTTACAGAAAATGTACAGGAATTGGCTGCAAAAATACATTTATATTTTAGAAAATAAATTTATAAGAAAAAGGGTAAGAACATATTAAATTTCTTACATTGATATATATTTTCTTTCCACAAAGCCTTAACATTCTTACTAAAGAAAGTCAAGCTTTTCAAACTGTTTACAGTCAAACTGCAACAGTCAAATCAATCTCCAACCAATATATTTGCTGTAGTTTCCAGCTAGTCATGACCTACATCTGTGCCTGTGAAATATAGGTCACATGAAAGAGTCATTTCATTTAATGAAGCTTTGCAAACAGCCAGTATTCATCCATCTCCAATCTGCAGCAGTTCCTTCTTATATTTCTACCAGTTACCTTCCCCTCTGTGGAATTATGCTAGCTACACATCAAAAAAATATAAAGACAACACCCAACATCCACATTAGGATACAACTGAGAGGCTACTGCAACCCTATACCTGAATAAATGAAAAGTGATCACATAGCCGTTTTTGCCCACTTCAAACAACCATAGATTTCATAGGCAAGGAATACTCAAAGGTAGTTTTTCCAGTTTCTTCCTCTGAAATACCATCTCTAGCACCTGGCATTCATTGAGACTCCCATCTTAATACTAACCATGCTTAGCTTCCAAGATCAGATATTTTATGCCTTGAGGGTAGTTACTTTTTAACAGCACTGTTGATCACTCTAACCATAAACTTTAAGTGCCTCTCTTGAAACAGCCTTCAATTATAATGTTGCTGAATTTCATTTATTAACCAACAAAAATGCACAAAAAACAAAATCCAAGTTTTTGAAGCTCAACTTCTTCATTGGGTTCAACATGTAAAAAAAAATCATACAAAAGAAAAAAGAAAGGAAAAAAAGTTGATACTACTGGAGTTGCAGTTCTGAATTTTGTATTAGATGTTGCCTCTGTTGAAATTCAGGTAAACTAGAAAGACTTTAGGTTACAGACAGGGGCTGCTCAACTTTAGACCAAGTGGAACTAAGACAAAAACAGTAAAATTTAAATTCCATTAGCAGCAGAAAAGTAACATGTCCTGTGAACCAGGGCATCTATGTCTTGTGAAGCCAAAGTTTGGCTCTTTTTTGGATTTTGTGTTATTTTGTTACATAGCCAACACAATTACTCCAAATATGTTTTCTTGCAGAATTTCATGTGTGTATTAATAAAGAAGTCAAACAATCCTTGACTCAAACTTCAGTTTGACTTCTGTTACTAAAGAAATTATAACCTTTTATATTTGAATATCAATGCTTGATTTACTAAAACAATGACAATAACTATTAAATGGTTCAATAATTTATTTAAGCTGTTCAAAACAAAAAAGTTTTGAAAAACAAAATGAAAGACTAAGATTGTGCTCTGATCTAACCACAGACACTTTTCTTCTTTAAGCTGCAATCCTAAATACTTGTATCTAGATGTAAATTCTACTGAAATAGTAGGTAATTAGGTATTCAGGATGGTGAAATTCTCACTGTTCCCTTCAACGTTATATTCTCCATTCCTGCCCCAAGTTTGTTCTACTTCAGGCAAGTACAAAACCTAAAACAGAAAGACAATGAGATACATCTAACCACTGATTACATGTTTCCCTGTACTATGAATAGAAACGTGGTGACTATTCAAAATGATTGCTCACTAATTATTCCATATTCCACAAAAACAAAATCATTTTAGCAGTGGGAAGAGTGTTGTAGCATTGTGTACCTTCAACTGCTCTTGTATTTTTTGTTTTACATGTTAGAAAAAAATTCACAATTGTACGTGGCTTCTGTATCTAGAACAACTGAATTGTACTGAGCAATGCATTAATCAAATCTATGTAGTTTTGGAAAGGCCTGACCTTTTAGAAATCATAACCTTTTGGAAAACCAGAATCTCCATAGCCTTTTAGAAAAAAATGGCATTCACAACCATTTGAGAATCATAATCTTTTGTAAAAGTGTTATCTTTCAGAGAAGAGCCAAAAACTCATTTTTGAGTAAAATCTTCCTTTCAATGATATATCATCACATGTACTTATGCAAGACAATTTGGTTTTCAGCTGTTAGATTGATAACCTAGTTGTCTCTTATCTGTTAGGAACAGAGATTATGCTGATGCACAAAATATTGCAATTCTTCAGAAGAGTTCTTTTCAGTGTCCAAAAATATATCTACTCTCTCATAAAACATCTTGTTTCTATATCATGCTCTCAAGAGACAAAAATAAAGTAGACTTCATTAAAAGTAACATATTTGGTTTACTTACAACCTTCATATATTCAGCATACAGGTACATGACTTGTCAATCCAGTTACAGATAGGATTTGAAGTAGCTTCTCTGTGCAGATAACACAGGGCATATTTCTTACAATCAACAGCAACATGAGTTTGCTCTTGACAGTCTAAAAGTCTAATCAGTCTCTGTGTTCTAAAATGGAGTCTGAGCTCTCAGGAGTCCCAGATCTGATCATGTGGTCTACAGCCCTTCCCACAACCTCAAGAAACATAGAATAAAATGAAAGCTGCATACCAACACATACATATACAATACAGTAAGCAAACAGAATCATATACAAACAAATTACTAGTGGAGGCTTGAAGAAGGTTGCTATTTCCAACATATAGGAAGCATTTCCACTGACCACTTTTAGTGTTGTGGAGCCTTATATCAGAAAAGCCTGTATAATTTTTATGCCAGAAGTTATCTTGTAAATCGCCTAGAGCATCGTGGATGGAGGGCGATTAATAAGTAATTAAATGATGATGATAAATGTAAACATTTCTTCGGAATAGTAGGCAGCAGCCAAATCACTGCCTGAGGATTTAGAATTGGACTACACATTTCTTCTTTAGGCTCTGAGAAATGTGAAGTAAATGTAATAATTTCCCTCCCTCATGCCAATGCTTAATGTAATTCTCAATGTCTCCCTATGCCTATTCTCTTGTAACTGGTCATTTTGTTGAAAACATGATAAATTTAATGCATTTGGAGTGATCTAATTTTGGAAAAACTACTTCAAAGAGATAAAACTTTACTGTTAGCAAAAGACTGAAAACCTCATAATGGTGTAATATAATACATGTAATAAATATTACAGAACATCTGTACTAATGGGTTCTTAGAAGTGTAACTAATCTCCCTAGTGAAACATGTTTGCTCAAAACTACTGGACCTCTAAACACAATTCTCAAGGTAAATAAGAGTGAATCAAATCCAGTTAGTCCTAACTAGAGTAGACCTCTTCAATGAATGGGATTTATTTGTTTACTTTTCATTCAGTTGTGTGTTTATTTGGATCATAAGGAAGGCTGAGTGAAGGAAAATAGACACTTTTGAACTGTGGTATTGGAGGAAAATTCTGAGAGTACCTTGGACCGCAAGAAGATCCAACGAGTCCATACTCCAGGAAATAATGACTGGTTGAAGTACTTTGGCCACATAATGAGAAAACAGGAAAGCTTAGAGAAGATAATGATGCTGGGGAAAATGGAAGGAAAAAGGAAGAGGGGCTAACCAAGGGCAAGATGGATACATGGTATTGACCATGAAGGAGCTGGGGGTGGCAATGGTTGACAGGGAGCTCTGGCATGGGCTGGTCCATGAGGTCACGAAGAGTCGGAAGCGACTGAACAAATAAACAACAACAGTGTGCTTATTCTAGTTGAGATCAGCAATTGAATTTAGACAAGTGTTACTTTCTCTGTTCACTGACAGTGCTGCATATCCATGTGCACAGTTGTCTGTGTAACAATTCTGAATTAAACATAACATTAACAGATGAAATTTAGTATTAGATACATTTTCATGAGATACAAGCTTTTTTTTATCAAACACTAGCTGTGCCCAGCCACGCGTTGCTGTGGCTTAGTCTGGTGGTGTTGGTCAGTCTACATTAGGTTGTATTGATGCTGTGACCTCCACCCTTCTTTATACTCACATTAGTAGTAGTATTTGAAGTCTGTTACCTTCTTCAATTTTTGTGTTGATTGATAATTGCTTGAGATCCCTGTTGTCTTTGGTTTGTTGTTAGTTGTAATGTCTGATTCTGCTGAGTGCGGTTTATATTTTTATTGTGGTACAATAGTCTTTTTTTTGTTTTGCCTGTGTAGCTGTTTATTATTATTATTGTTGTTGTTGTGGTCATGAAGGTTGGATAAGTTAGATGCTACTGTATTGTTTTTTGGAGGCCCAGTGTAGCACTGACTGGCCTCTCAGCCTCAGTGCCTGGCTGTTTCTTGCCTGTGATGGTGTTGATTCTTCTGGTTGTTGTTGTCATTGTTATTATTGTAATTG
The DNA here is from genome assembly GCF_035594765.1 of Anolis carolinensis. Classification (NCBI taxonomy): domain Eukaryota; kingdom Metazoa; phylum Chordata; class Lepidosauria; order Squamata; family Anolidae; genus Anolis; species Anolis carolinensis. The sequence continues at coordinate 168,170,741 of NC_085843.1, read as the reverse complement.
TTTTTTTGGAGGCCAAGTGTGAATGTAGGGATTGGGGAGGTGGATGAGTTGTGTTGTCAAATTTTGTATTTGTTATCGTCACAATGCGTTGTTGTGAGTTTTGTGGGTCCGGATTGTGGTTTTGTGGTATGGTTGTGTTGTTACAACTGAGAGGCAAGGCTTTTGTGTTGTGTTGCCAAGTTTTGTATTTCTGGGGCGTTTAGTTGTGTTGTTATCGCATGATGCGTTGTTGTGAGTGTTGTGGGTCTGGATTGTGGTTTTGTGGTGTGGTTGTGTTGTTGTAACCTGGAGGCAAGCCTTTTGCATTGTGTTGCCAAATTTCGTATTTCTGGGATGTTTAGTTTTGTTGTTATAGTCACTGCGCAAACAACTTTATCATTTTATATATATAGATTATGGATACCATATAGTCAAGATACAAGTGGGCAAAATTTATTCCAATGGAAGAATAAAACAACAGTTGTGTGTCATCAGCAACAGGATACAGAACTACTTAATTTAAAATGAAAATGTCATACATTTTAAAGCTGGGAACACATCCTACATTATTAAATCAGGAATTACTCATTCATATTCAGAGTCAGGTGGTTTATTTACTCCTATTTCATTTGCTACATCAGACTCACCCTTGCTTCCCCAAGATTTCATCTCTCCACAATAATGTATTTTGGGACCATATGACCCTCCTTGGATTTTTCCTTTGAACTGCTTGTTAAATTTCAAATTTGGGATATGTCAAATTAAATGTAACAGAATATATGAATAATATATAATAACAGCTAGTAACTATTAAATTTTATCAAAATGAAATGGAAGTAACTCATAATAACTGAAGAGGTTAAGTATGCCAAAAGCTTGAAGCAACTACTGTATTAAAATGCCCAACTATCAGCTAGTAGGAAACTTAGCTCTTAGAATCAGTTAAATTATATCATTATACATTGTATCCAATTAAGTGTATCAATAACTAAGTTGTTATAATGGTTGTTTCAACGATGGCGACATGAGTGGGGGGAATAACAGGAAAACAGGGGAAATGGTTCAACCCTTTCAATCTCTCTCTCCCCCCCCCCCCAAAATAAATAAATAAATAAATAAACTATCGTTCACTGTCTTAAGCTGCCTTGTGGTCTCCGCCCGGATAATAAAACAGTACCATAACCTGCTTCCTTTCAGATAACATAAGCAATCAGAGAGAGAAATTTTGGATGTTACTGATTTCCCGCCAGAAAGGATCATATGAAGGAAATTAACATCCTTCTGTTTTAGTTTCCCTCGGGGAGAGGGGGCGGAATATAAATAAAGTTTTATTATTATTTTCAGATCCCTAGTGCATACAGAATCCTATCATTATAATTTGCCATTACTGAAGCAAGTTCAAAGCATTTCCACCGGATCTATAGATACAGAAAAAGGTAACTGCAAAACTGAAAGTAAAAGGAAATGAAAGAAAAGATTCTGGCACCTTAGTTGCCATAAATAACAGTGTTCCAGTGAGATAAAGTTACTAATGAAGCTGTTACTTTGGGTAGATAAAGGTTTCATGCTACAGGCCACGGAACTAAGTTTTTTTTACTATGATTCCCTCTTCTGAAACATTTGCTATTTTAGAAAATCTTATAACCAGATCCTTAAAATGCGGTGTTACACATGTTTCTCAAAAAGAAACCTCATTATGTTCAATGGCATTTGAAGGTGCATATAGGGGAATGCAGCATTACAGTGCAATCCTGTGCATCTTTATTGGACATAAGTTCCATTGCATTCAATAAAATATATTGCAAGTGTACTTAGAATTGAAATGTTAAGGTTCTCAGGAAGCTCTCTTTAGCAGAAAACCAATAAAAGAAAGAAGAAAGAAATTGAGGCTTTAATTATTATAAATCAAGTTGTGCCTTATATATGGACAATATATCAGACATGTAACTTTAATTGTCACTGGAAAATTCACTTCATCTAAATTAACACAATATACTTTACTTCAGAGCACTTCTTCAAATAAGGACAATAGGACACTACCATCTCCAATCTATCAACCAGTTCTATCAGCTCACTTAATTTAATGAACAGCATTATTGCACTGAACATTCAAATTAAGTGGAACATTCACTTTGCATCTGTCATACTAAATGCGACTTTGAGTCTTCTTGTGGAGAGAAAAAGTGGGGTATAAATAAACATAATAGTAATAGAAAAAGAAAAACTGATAATGAAATGGTGTTTCTAAATTAAACTTTCTACTATAATCCAGGAAGGAAAAAGGAAGAGAGACTGACCAAGGGCGAGATGGATGGACAGTATCCTTGAAGTGACTGGCCTGACCTTGAAGGAACTGGGGGCAGTGACGGCCGACAGGGAGCTCTGGCATGGACTGGTCCATGAAGTCACGAAGAGTCGAAAACGACTGAATGAGTGAGACGATGACTATAATCCAGAGATACTGATCTTTTCAAAGGAAGAGGGCAGGAGAAGTTGTAGGCAGGTATGTATCTGTTTGATCTAGAGATGTTATCTGAGGGATCAGCCGAACTGATAATCTGCAGCAGCAATGACAGCTGAAATCAAGCTCTATCCTGAGAGAAGGGTACTTCAGAATGTGATGCATTAATAAGATTTTGTGGTTCAGAGTAATGAACTATGAAGGTAATAATCCAATGAGTATAAAGATTGAAGTTTACAATTACGGTATATATTGTATAGATACTAGAGTAGGGCCCAGTATTAGTTTCAATTCAAAACGATCTTGACAGACTAGAGAGATGGGCCGAAACTAACAAAAAGAAGTTCAACAGGGACAAATGCAAGATACTTCACTTCGGCAGAAAAAATGGAATGCAAAGATACAGAATGGGGGACACCTGGCTAGACAGCTGTACATGTGAAAAAGATCTTGGAGTCCTTGTGGACAACAAGTTAAACATGAGCCAGCAATGTGATGTGGCTGCTAAGAAAGCCAATGGGATTCTGGCCTGCATCAATAGGGGTATAGCGTCTAGATCCAGGGAAGTCATGCTCCCCCTCTATTCTGCCTTGGTCAGACCACATCTGGAATATTGCATCCAATTCTGGGCACCACAGTTGAAGGGAGATGTTGACAAGCTGGAAAGCGTCCAGAGGAGGGCAACTAAAATGATCAAAGGTCTGGAGAACAAGCCCTATGAGGAGAGGCTTAAAGAACGGGGCATGTTTAGCCTGCAGAAGAGAAGGCTGAGAGGAGACATGATAACCATGTACAAATATGTGAGGGGAAGTCATAGGGAGGAGGGAGCAAGCTTGTTTTCTGCTGCCCTGCAGACTAGGACACGGAACAATGGCTTCAAACTACAGGAAAGGAGATTCCACCTGAACATTAGGAAGAACTTCCTCACAGTGAGGGTTGTTCGGCAGTGGAACTCTCTTCCCCGGACTGTGGTGGAGGCTCCTTCTTTGGAGGCTTTTAAACAGAGGCTGGATGGCCATCTGTCGGGGGCGCTTTGAATGCGAGAAAAGATGTTTACTTTTTGGAAAAACTATTATTGAAGTAAACTGCTATTCTATGAACATTATGTTCTCCTAATGTGCGTTCTTTTTAACTATACTTTGTCATTGCTTTTTAGCAATTGTATCATAATCAACATGACACATCAACTGCTTTTGTAGGTATTACTGCTGCAGTTCTGATTTGGCCCTAAAAACATTGGTCTGGCAGCATAAACCACGCCCAGACACACCAGACTCTTTCATCTAAAAAACCAGAAAGTCATTGCAGCCTAATCTGCGCAGAGTCAGGTACATCTAAATATGATGATTTCAAAAAATTCCAGTGTATTCTGTGGTCAAGGGCTCTGTTAATCTTACAGACCTACTAGTCATCAACTTCCAAGAAAGGATGTAAAATTTCAAAAAGATGTCCCACTGCATTTGTCCTGAGTCATACCAGAATGAATTTTCTCACTGATAAAATATTCAGGAAATGTCCTTTGGTAGACATCTGACATTATGTAAAAAAAAGTTTTCCCCCTAAATATTTATGATTAAAAACTTAAAGGCAAACCTATTATTCGCAACTGACAAACACATTAATTTTAACTATTATAAAATATGTATTACATTTCATGTTTAGAGATAAAACAAAATTGAACATATAGTTTGTCATTTTCATCTATAAAATCCGTGCGTCTGCAATTGGCATTATCTGCTCAATAAAAATATATATTAACCAAACAAACTTATTCATTAAGTTTAAATCAGACTTCAACTGTATGCTTCTGCTGCAGAAAGGCTGTTGCATAGTTGTTATCGGCAAGACACTTAACTCTCTCATTAAATGCCTATCCTATATGAGAAGCCTGAAAAGTAACACCCATTTGATTGCCCCAGTAAAATTTCCTTCCCTCCAACAAAAGCAACTGAGCATGAAGATCAAATTGTCCTCTTCACCTCAACAGCAATTAAATAACATAAGTTGTGCTACCATAATTAAGTGCCAACATCATAATGAGAACTCTAAAACAGGCAGTGGTGATGTGGAGATGCTATCTATTACAGTTTCATCTCTTGAACACTCAGCTTCACAAATTTATTCTAATTTCCAAGTACAGTAACTTCCAGAGCCTGTGTTTGACAGTGATTTGCAAATTTAGACCTTATTGCAAAGTACAGTTAAGTGAAAAAGTTGATTTGCAAACTAGCTTAGAACTACGGTTCAACAGCCTCTTAACAAACTGTAGCCTGAGAACCTGCATTTTAAAAAATCGGCTCGCCATTTCATATGAACACAGCCCCTGTCTCTTACATGTGGATTAAATTGTCTGAAGCCAACCCCTCTCCCTACACCAGCTGGCAGGAAGCTGAAAGGATCAGTGAGCAGAGAGATTGTTTTTTTAAAAAAAAAATCAGTGAACTTGTACAGCAAAAAAGAAAAGAAACCCCAGGAAAATGGGAGTAGCAATAAAGAATATTGTTATGCTATTTCAGAAATTTTCTCAGAATGGACTGAATGATAACAAAACATGGGGTTTAGTTATTGTTATTAATTCATTCTGCTATATGCTAGGTTTAGAAACTGTAATTGTTTCATAGATTCTAAAGTGACAGGGGAGGGGCATGGGGAACTCTGTTTTCCTCCCCAAGACGACAAATTCACAATGAGCCACTATATTTAAAAGAAAAAAAAAGGGGGGGGGATTAGCACTACTTTATTCACTGTCCCATGGTCACAAGTAACAGCATCTGTGGAATTTTAATCAGTTCAAGACCAAAACAATATGCCATCTGCCCTCAAACAAAAATGGGTTAATTCATACACACTGCTGCATACATAATACCCCCAGACAGAATGGAAGTGTCAGACACTGAGACACTCTTACCAGCAACCCAAAGCAACAAGACCGCCTCCTGCTGTAACTTAATGATCAAACAAAGGGAGAGAGGCCAAGAAGTAAATGGCCTGCAATTCTTATATACTTGTCTTCTCAAAAATAAGCTCCACCTTTTAAAATGGGATTTACTTCCAAGTAAGCCTTTTCAGTATTGACTTCTCTGTTAGGACCAACTAAAGGCTTAACTCATACTAGAACTAACCCTGTCATTGTTGCAGTGTCAGACTTAAATATAGGGAAAATAATGTAAATACACTTCACAGGGCCCTTCCATACAGCCATATAACCCAGAATACAAAGGCAGATAATCCACAATATCTGCTTTGAACTGGATTATCAAAATCCACACTGTCATATAATAGAGATCAAATTGGATTTTATACAGTTGTGTGGAAGGGGCCACAGACCTGATGCAGATCCCTGGGTTTAAGAGTGATGAAGTCTCCCAGGTCAATTTTCCAGATGGTTGTGACTGAAGTTTTTCTTTCTTTCCCAAATACAATCACTGGCTAGGATGGCTGATGTTTACATAGCAGTACACATTGTGAGAAAAATGTCACCCAGGGGCTGTCCGCTCCTTTTTTTTCTAAAACGTGCCACAGGCCATCTTCTCGGCCTGGGATGAGGCAGGGCGGAGGGTCACGATGAGAGAGGATGGTGCAGCTGTAGAAGCAGAGACAGCAGCATCCTCACTGCCTGCAAGGGAAGAGAGTCACGGGCGCGGTGCAGCCAATCACACCCACTGAGACACCAGGAGATTTGAAGAAAAGGGAGGGGGAGGGGATGTGAGAAAGGGGGGAAAGGACTGAGGAGATGAAGAGTGGGGCCAGGAGGAAAGGGGGAGAGAGAGAGGCAATAATAGAGTGAAGAGGAGGGAAAGGGTAATAAGAGGGGGTTGGGGGTCCAGGAAGAAATGAGAAGAAGATGAGGTTGGCAAGGAAGAAATGGCAACGGAGGAGAAGGGGGGCAGAGGGGAAATGGCAATGAGGTGAAATAGCAAAGGAAGAGGACAGTAGGAGGTGGAGACCAATAGGGAGAAGAAGGGTGCAGGGAGAAGCATCAATACGAGGGGTGGTGGAGGGTAGGGGAGATATGGCAATAAAAGAGAGATGAGGGGGAAAGGGTTAGAGTTAAGAGAAGAGGGAACAGGAGAGGAATGGCAATGAGGGGGAAGAAATGGGGAGCATGGGGAAAGGGTACTGGGATGAAACGGGGTCAGGGCAATGTCAATGAGGAGCAGAAATCGGCAGAGTAAATAATGAGGCGCCTTTCTGCTGACTCAGTCCTAGGGAGGGGGAAAGGGAGGGGCGGGGTGAAAGGTCGAGGTTCCCACAGCATTGGTTTGGAGCATAGGAGAGGAGCCCTTCTTGCCCCTTTCCTCAGAGCCATTCCGTGGATGTATCCCCCCCCCCTCTTTCAAACACTCACCGCAAGGGCAAAACGGGCGGGAGGAGAAAAGAAGCGCCTCACGGTGGAGTGGACTCCCTCCCAGCTGGGATAAATGGTACAGAGGAGGGCTCTCTGTCTCCCTCTCGTCTCAGAAGCCCGCCTTCCCCTCAGACTCACACGCCCCGGAAACTGGCGGCCGGCCTCTTGCCTCAGCAGCAGCAGCAGCGACTGCTGCCGGGCAGCGCGGGGCTGACAGCTGACGCTGACGTAATGCGACACGCACTGCGCACGCGCGCCGTCGCTGTGGCCTCGCTTTTGTCCTTCCTCCTTCCCGGCTGTTCTCCTCCCCTCCCCATGAGCAACGCACAGGGGTGCGCGCGCACCTTCCCAGCGCGAGAGGGCTTGGACGTTGCCCAGCGACGAGACCACGCGCCAGCCCCCCTCCCCTTCGCACGCTCAGCCAGATCCTCACGTTTTGAACAAGGCTCCTCTCTGGCCCTTTTCACTTTCTGTTTTAAGTCTAATTTGATTTAAGTCACTATATATATAAAACCCCGAATATCAAGGCAGAAAATCCCACAAATGGGTTATTTCGAGTCTATACTGCCATATATTCCAGTCCAAAGCAGAAAATGTGGGATTTTATTCAGCTGTGTGGAAGGGACCCCGCTCTCCTTTCTCTCTTTCGCCAACGACTTTTCCCGCTCAAATTTCAAGACCAGGTCTCTTTGGGCCCTGCCACACAGCTGAATAAAATCCTGCATTTCCTGCTTTGCACTGGAACATAATGACAGTGTGGACTCAAATACAGTAGAGTCTCATTTAACCAACATAAACCGGCTGGCAGAACGTTGGATAAGCAAATATGCTGGACAATAAGGAGGGATTAAGGAAAAGCCTATTAAACATCAAATTAGGTTATGATTTTACAAATTAAGCACCAAAACATCAAGTTATACAACAAATTTGACAGAAAAAGTAGTATTGAACTACTCTCTCTCTCTGTTTCTTTCTCTCTTTCTTGCTTTCTCTCTCTTTCTTGGCCTCTTTCTTTCTCTCTTTCTCTTTCTCTCTCTTTCTCGCTTTCTCTCTCTCTGTCTCTGTCTCTTTCTTTCTCTGTCTCACACACACACTCTTTCTCTTTCTGCCTTTCTTTCTTTCTTTCTTTCTTTCTCTGTCTCTTTCTCTCTCTGTCTCTCTCTCTCTCTTTCTCTCTTGCTATGTAGTAATTACTGTATTTACGAATTTAGCACCAAAATATCACAATTATTTCAAAACATTGACTACAAAAATGTGTTGGATAATCCAGAATGTTGGATAAATGAGTGTTGGATAAGTGAGACTCTACTGTAACCCAGGGCTCTTCCACACAGCCCTATATCCCAGAATATCAAGGCAAAAAATCCCACAATATCTGCTTTGAACTGGGTTATTTCGAGTCTACGCTGCCATATATTCCAGTTCAATGCAGAAAATGTGGAATTTTATTCAGCTGTTTTATTCAGAATTTTATTCAGGGACCCCAGATCAAAGCAGACTTTAAACTGGGCCCTTCCACACAGCCATATAACCTAGAATATCAAAGCCAAACAACCCACAATATCTGCTTTAAACTGGGTTTTCTGAGTCCACACTGCCATATATTCCAGTTTTGGTTTTTTTGTGTTAGGAACAACCTGAGTTGCTTCTGGAGTGAGAGAATTAGCCGTCTGCAAGGACGTTGCCCAGGGGACACCCGGATGTTTTTTTGATGTTTTTACCATCCTTGTGGTTGCCCAGGGGACACCCAGATGTTTTTTGATGTTTTTACCATCCTTGTGGGAGGCTTCTCTCATGTCCCCGCATAGAGCTGGAGCTGATAGAGGGAGCTCATCCACGCTCTTCCCCGGTGGGATTCAAACCTGGCAGCCTTCAGGTCAACAACCCAACCTTCAAGTCACAAGGCTTTAATCCACTACGCCAGGGGTCCTCAAACTTTTAAATCAGAGGGCCGGTCCACAATCCTTCAGACTGTGGAGGGGCCGAATTATCATTTGAAAAAAACAAACGAACAAATTCCCTTGCACACTCTTCTTCTTTACTCGTTCAGTCGTTTCCGACTCTTCGTGACCTCATGGACCAGTCCATGCCAGAGCTCCCTGTCTATGCACACTGCACATGTCTTATTTGTAGTGCAAAACAACAACAACAATGAAAGAACAATACAATATTTAAAAATGAAAAATTTTTTAACCAACATAAACCTATCAGGATTTCAATGGGAAGTGTGGGCCTGCTTCTGGCCAATGAGATAGACAAGTTAATTAGGATTGTTGTTGTTGTGTGCCTTCAAGTCATTTCAGACTTTGGGTGAGCCTAAGTCTAAAATTAATTATTTATTCATTTACTACAATTATTTATTACATTTATATCCCGCCCTTCTCACCCCGAAGGGGACTCAGAGCAGCTGTATGTACATACAATATATTATATTATTAGCATAACATAATATTAGCATTATATATTACTATATTAAACTATACCACTATACTGTAATATTATATGTAATATACAATTAATATAATTATATGGTATTATTATTAGTATTATATTGTATAACATTATAATATTATTAATATTTTATGTATATACAATATATTATTTAAAATGATATAAAAAATTATATTATAAAACTGAGGGCGGGGGCCATGTAAATGACCTTGGAGGGCCGCATCCGGCCCCCGGGCCTTAGTTTGGGGACCCCTGCACTACGCCATCAGGGGGCTCCTATATATTCCAGTTCAAAGCGGATAATGTGGGATTTTATTCAGGAGCCCCAGTGGCGAAGTGCGTTAAAGCACTGAGCTGGAGACAGAAAAGTCCCAGGTTCAAACCCCGGGAGCAGCGTGAGCGGCTGCTGTTAGCTCCAGCTCCGGCCAACCTAGCAGTTCGAAGCGGCGCTCCATGCAGTCATGCCGGCCACATGACCTTGGAGGTGTCTATGGACAACGCCGGCTCTTCGGCTTAGAAATGGAGATGAGCACCAACCCCCAGAGTCAGACATGACTGGATTTAACGTCAGGGGAAACCTTTACCTTTACCTTTTTTTATTCAGCTGTGTGGAAGGGGCCCCAGTTCAAAGCCAATATTATGGAATTTTTTGCCTTGATTTGGGGGTTATATGGCTGTGTGGAAGGGCCCTGAGTCCACACTGCCATATAAACCAGTTCAATGAGGATTTTAGGCAGCTGTGCGGAAGAGGCCTAATTCTGCAGTTTTCGTTGCAATTTCTCCCCCAAAACATGTATACGCTCTTAGCAGGAATAAAGATTCCAACAGGTTTGCAACTCTGCTTCAAAGACGAAATGTGAATGCCTTGCACAAAATTGTGGTTAAAGTTGGAATTTGTAACTGATTAAATTTTTACTAAAACATTTATTCTTCAATGTACGGACAATCTCCGAGTTACAAACATCCGACTTACAAGCTACTCATAGTTAAGAACGGGGCTGAAACAACAGAAAGTGAGGAACACCTTCTCTTCGGAAGGGAAATTAACCCCTGAAAGAGTTATCATGGGAAAAGATGTCTCCACTAAAATTTTCTCAACAGTCGCTCTGTCAGCTCCAGCTCCATGCAGGGACATGAGCGAAGCCTCCCACAAGGATGGTAAAACATCAAAAACATCCCGGCATCCCCTGGGCAACGTCCTTGCAGATGGCCAATTCTCTCACACCAGAAGCAACTTGCAATTTCTCAAGTTGCTCCTGACATGAAGAAAAACAGCAAGCCAAATTTGTCAAAATCCAATTCTCACAGGGACAGAGTGAGAGGAAATCTTCTGAATGGGTACAGACCACAAAACAAACATCACTGAGGACACGCAGGTTACAATTGGCTACTACTATTCCATACATTTCATGATGGTGACAACTTTTCAGATATGCCTCATTTCGCAGTACAGTCATTCAATTTTATTAGCAAACTTTAGATTACACCAATTCTTTATAAAAGATACAGACACTTACATATATTGATTTAACAAAATTTCTGGGGATGTAACGTATCTCTTGAAAACCGTACATTTATTGTTTTTTTAAAAAAAATGGTTTGTAAAATGATAATATACATTTCCCAGTTTTTTTTGTCATTTGTGAGTAACAATATGGATGTACAAGACTTTTAAGAAATTTATTTATTTCGTGTCAAAAGCATTGCATAACAAATACATTTTAAAAATGATGAAAAAAATAGAGGAAATCACAAAACAACTAAATAGTTTTAGACCAAAAGCGGGCAACAGCAACCGCATTGTCCGTAGCTTTAAGCAACTCTTCCTCTGTATATGAGGTAGGACATTGTGGGCAAGTATACATATGCGGAGTTGTTTGTTCTGCTCCACAGTCACACAAGGTGGAGGATTCCTCCAGGTAGTGCCACCTCGCCAAGTTGTCTTTAGATCTGCCCACTCCGCTTCTGAGTCTGTTCAGGGACTTCCAAGTTGCCCATTCTTGGTTTGCCACAGGAGGAAGACCCTCGTGGGGGGCCATCCAGTTGGAATTGCCAGGTTTAGCTGCCCAGAGGGACACCCTTGCTGCTGCTGGAGGAACATCAAGAGGAGTGGTGGTTCTCATGAAGCCCTTCCTTGATTTGAGTCTGGTGGGAGGAGGCTGATAGTCATGCAGTGGATGGCTTTCACAATGTTCAACCTTATTTCTCTCACAGTTAGCAGCAACTTCCCGTCGCACGTCAGGAGAGGCAATGCCAGCTAACTTATAGAGTTTATCAACAGGTGTAGGTTTAAGGCATCCTGTGATTCTTCTGCATGTTTCATTTAGTGCGGTGTCCACTTGCTTCGCATGGGCTGACTTTTGCCAGACAGGACAGGCGTACTCAGCAGTTGAGAAAGACAAGGCCAGGGCTGATGTTCTTATTACTTGTGGGTCTGCACCCCATGCACTGCCAGTCAGTTTCCGCAGGATGTTGTTGCGTGCAGCTACTTTGTGCTTGGTGTTCATGCAGTGTTTCCTATATGTTAGTGTTCGATCTAAGGTGACACCAAGATATTTAGGATGGAAACAGTGTTCGAGCTCTTGGCCTTCCCAAGTAACTTTCTGTTTCCTGTTGACTTCACGGTTACGTAGGTGGAAAGCACACACTTGTGTCTTGGCAGGGTTAGGCTTCAGGTGGTTCTCTTTGTAGTAGCTGGAGAGGTCTTTCAAGGCATTAGTGAGTTGGTTTTCAACTGTTTCAAAATCTTTCGCTTGTGTTGTAAGGCCAAGGTCATCAGCATATATAAAGCTCTTTGTGAGTGGTGGTAGTGGCTGATCGTTCGTGAAGATGTTAAATAAGGTCGGTGCAAGAACGCTGCCTTGGGGTAAACCATTCTTTTGCCTCCTCCATCTACTTTTCTGGCCCTGAAACTCCACATAGAAGCTGCGGTTTTCTAGGAGGGTCTGGACAGTTTTTGTAAAATCAAAGTCCCGGGTGATATGGTAGACTTTATGCAGCATTTTTCTATGTTGCACCGTGCCATAGGCTGCCGTAAGGTCCACAAAAACTGTTCCCGTAATGCAGCCTTTCTCATAGACTTCCTCGATATGCTCAGTCAGATGAAGAATTTGACCTGTACAGTTTTTTCCTGGTCTGAAACCTGCTTGTTGTGGAATAAGCTTGGGTTCAATAACAGGTCCTAGTCTATTTAATAGCATCCTCTCATAGACTTTATATAGATGACATAAGAGGGAGATTGGTCGGTAGTTCCTGGCATTGGAGGCATCTTTACCAGGTTTTAAAATGGCAATGATCTTAGTTTTCCTCCATGCTCTGGGAATCTGTTTGTGTGCCAAGCATTGATTGTAGAATTTCAAAAGCCAGTTTTCAGCTTTGGCCCCCAAGTGTTTGATTTGCTCCATCATCAGGTCATTTAGGCCAGGTGCTTTACCAGTCTTACATCGCTTGATGGCTTCTCTGAGTTCTTTCAGGTTTAGAGAAGACAACTGGTGGGTTTCAAATTCTGGCACCCTGTTGATTTTCATCTTTATTCTGCTGCAGTTGGTTTTCCCATTCTGAATTAGCTGGTGAGCTATCTGATCTGGTGTCACGTTTGCGTGTCCATGATTGACCAGAGGGTCACTATCCAGGCATCTCAGCAATTTTAAGAAATTGTGTAACACTAATAAAATAATTACCATTTTAATAAGATGCATGAGGTGGATGAGATGAACACAGCTTTAGAATGTTTGGTGGAACTTTAGAGAAAGACACTCGTGTTTCATCATCAAGCATTTTTAAGCATCCACATTTCAGTAGCATTGCTTATTTCACTTAGGACCCTTCCACACAGTCATATAACCCAGAATATCAAGGCAGAAAATCCCACAATATCCACTTTGAACTGGGTTATCTGAGTCCACACTGCCATATATTCCAGTTCAAAGCAGAAAATGTGGGATTTTATTCAGCTGTGTAGAAGGGGCCATAGACTGAGATATGTCCCCTTATGTTTGCATGACATACTTACATACTACAGTCGACACATTAACAAATGGGTCGAGACACACAGGTTGAAAACTCTGGGCAGTTCCAGACAGGACTTTAATGCGGGCCCAATTGGGTTTAATACATTGATTGAATTTATTTTGTTAGTTTTTGATACTGAGAACGTATCATTCAAAAACTTCACGTAAGTGCTAAAATTCTTTTAAAAGAAATACAGTAATATATAAAGCCTATTGCATTTCCTGTCAATTCTGTTTTTAAAAAACTGGTTATATTATGTCACTATTTTTTTCAAAAAACGGCATTATATGGCAGTGTAGATGAGGTCACTGAATCAATGTGAATTTATTAAGTCAGCATTTGTGTAAGCTCAATTGATTCAGTAAGTCTATATGGGACTTCTAATTTGATTTAAGTCACTATTTTGTTTTTTCATTGGTTCATTTTAAAATGATTTAATTTGAAGGTCATTTTATAACTTATCAGTGTTGAGATTTATTGCTTCATATTATAAACTGCTTATAATGTACAGCCTTGAACACCAACTTGGAAATGTATTAAATAAATGAGATCAAATACATTTTTAAAGCAGCACTTGGTGGTAATGGAGAACATTTGAAATCCAACTGCTTTGCAGGCGTCGAGTGGCAGCATTTTCAAGAGGATGCTAACTAATATTGAAGAATACTGAATTCTCCTTTCATTTTTCATTTGCAAGTGAGACCACATCTGATTCGATTTTGAAAAAAATCTGTCTTTGAAAATGCTGAAGAGACAAATCAAAGTAAGCATTTATGTGTTTTTTCTTTTAATTAACTGCTTTCAAAGAAACAACTTTCTTGAGTCAGATTTTTTTTTTTTTTCGTGTCAGGAGCAACCGGAGTTGCTTCTGGAGTGAGAGAATTGGCCGTCTGCAAGGACGTTGCCCAGGGGACGCCTGGATGTTTTGATGTTTTTACCATCCTTGTGGGAGGCTTCTCTCATGTCCCCGCATGGAGCTGGAGCTGATAGAGGGAGCTCATCCACACTCTCCCCAGGTGGGATTCGAACCTGGCAGCTTTCAGGTCAGCAACCCAACCTTCAAGTCACTTAGTCCACTACGCCATCTGGGGGCTCCAGTCAGATATTAACAACACATGACAACATATGCAGAAGATTGGAGTTTAGATTGAAGTCATCGTAACTTTCTTTTTATCATTCATCTTTTTGCATTCACATCAATTCAAAAATCTAGAAAGCTAGGCTAACTGAAGTTGTTATGACTAGCATGACCCATTGATTTCATCAGGAGTTGTATGTGATTGAAAGTTGTCTGGATTTGATAGGAATGTGTGAATTTTTTTCTGTATTTCCCCTTGACTTGATTCAAATCTTCTTTAAAGAATGTTGTGTTTAATTCGAAAGCCAATACATAACCATAGTCACAAATAGGTTCAACTGTTGCATGTGAAAGGAAATGATATTGAAAAGTTTACAGTTTCAGAGCATGATGAAGGGCAATCCATTTCTAATATTTCCTGCATATTATGAAGAGCAAGAATAGATGTGGCTCCTCTTGCAATCATCTGTGAGTCTATGAATTTTAATAATCTCTGACTGAAAACAATTGTGGACTGAATAACTAATGCCTGAGAACTGAAATCATGATCAGCAGTGTAAGTTGCTATTGTAGGTATATGGCATATAATGTTAGAAAAAGCACTTAGGTTGGAAACAATAGAGCAGGCGGATTGTTCTTGATTGTGCATTTGGCCTTCTTCCATTTCTAAATTGCTTTCTGTTATCTGCTCAGAAGTATTTTGAACCACAGACTGTAAATATGAGTTGTACTATGAGTTGTGCTCTATATTTTTATATCCACTAGCATCCTTTATCCCCCCCCAAGATTATGAAATACAGTAAACGTATTGAGATGAACAAGACATTGAGTGTCTCAAGCGAACACTGGTTAATTATGTATGGCCAGCTGCTTTGGCTGGCTATGATACATTTGTACCAGATGAAAACTGGAAAAGAGGGTAAGCAAGGGAGGCAAACTGCAGATCTGCATCATTTTTGAAGGTAATTTCAAGGTTATTTTTTTAAAGGGCAGTAGCATAGCATTTCAACAGTTTTAAATATTTGGCAGTAACATAAGGATGTTTACTCATAATAATCCAAAGCATGTAATAATTTCATTTTGTCATCAATGTATTTTTAGAGAAAAGAGCCTCTTTGCTTATCTTTGTGTAAAAGTGAAAATAATATACCATTTTTGCTGATGAATAGCCATGCTTTTGTTTTCTCTTTAAGAAAAACTGCAGGATGGCAGAGCACGACAGGAGACAGCATACAAAGGATTAATTCAGTCATAATTATTCTTGCCTAATAAACCATGGTTTATAAAGGCTACTAGGGTTCTTTGAAAAGTCATGAATCTTGCTGTTTCACTGTAAGAACCAATGGGCATTGCAATTGACTTTCCACTTTTCCTGGAAGCATTGGAGCCAGAATACAACACTAGAGCTTGTCATGCATGCACTATAATTGCCTCAATGGTTGCAAAGAGACAAGGCAGTGAGGGGGACAGCTCCTAGCCACCTATTGCACTGACTCAAATGTTAGCCCTATTTCTCACCTGCTGTTGATTCCAAAAATTGCACCACTGTTCCCCTATCAACTCTAGTTTTTGAGATACAGAATGTATGTCATATACCAGTCTTCATCTATTCACCCATAGAAAATCATGATAACTTTCTGTGGTTGAACTATAATTCCCATGCTTTAATAAAAGCACTCCTTGCAAAGATGTTACAGAGTGGAGAAGCATTTGTTTACTTTTCTGTTCAGTGCAGAATGTGGAAAACTTAATTTCCTCCTAGGCCAGCTATGGGCCAGTTCACGGTCCCTCAGCCTGTTGGGGGGCCAGACTATAGTTTGAAGAAAACATGAATACATTCCTATGATTACTGCATATGTCTTATTTGTAGTGCAAAAAACATGAAAGAAAAATATATAAAAGAAATAAAGAAAATGTGCTGGAAACAAGAGAGAGAGAGACAAGGATGTGATGCCACCTAAGCAGAAGGCAAGGCTTAATCGGGGTGAAAGGACGCAAGAGGCTGCATCTCTCTTTCTCTCCTCCCGAGGAGCCCGCCTTTTCCGGGGCCCCAATCCCAAAGAAGAAAGGAACAAATGAACGAAGAGAGGAAGGAAGTCAAAAAAGGGAAGAAGAAAAGAAGCAAGAGAGGGAGGGAGGGATGCCTGGAGAGAGGGCCAGTGGAAATATGAACAGGGGCCACAATTGGCATCCAGGCCAAACTAGATAAATTCTTTCTTGTTAGAATGTGAGTTTTACATTGAATGGCACATTCTGAGTAATTGTGGTTGATGTCTAATGTGGCATGTTTAATGACATCACCAGGACTCATCCCTATGACATTACTAAGAACTGCCCACCATGACATCTAATTGGGTTACCCTTGAGTGCCATGGTTTTGCCCTGAAAGCTCAGGTTCTGAGTTGCTCCTGAACTGGCAACCCTAAGTGTCAGGGATGGAATCTCCAATTCCAGGCAATTGATAGTAGGATGGGAGGGGTGGCCATAGATAACAAAGGCAAGCTGTCTTCTAAATAATGAGTTACTAAACCAACACTGGTATATCTGAACTAGGTCAAATATATTACAACAACATTGTTGTGGGGAACAATGTTGTTGTTTCCCTTCCCTTTTTAATTACACATTGATGTGAGTTGTAGGCCAAAAACATCTGGAGTGTCATAGGTTTTTAAATCATTGTTAAAATCGTTCACAAAAATGACATGGGATAATTGTGTTTCTTGTACGCATTAAGGTCACCAGCAAAATATCTATGATCCCAGGCCCTGCTCACGTATGGAGCTACACTTATGATCTCCACCCTGAGGTCATCATACAGACGTCATGATAAAGATACAAAGAAGGCTGGAGACTGCAGTAAAAATGTCTCAACTTGACAAGCCCAATACTTTAAGAACTTTCTCTGTGTAAGATCTCTGCAAGTTGTATAAAAAATTTTTTATTTACTCATGTTTCCTCCTCCAAAATGATGTGTTTTAAGGATGAATATGTTAAATCTGCATTCCTGTATACATTTACTCAGAAGGCAATAAGCTGTACTGAATTCAGTGAAACTTATGATTCCACTATAAATCCACTCAAGTAATTATAGGCAGGTAGATTATAAACCAAAAATAAATGCCTTGAAACATCTTGTATTTTCTTACAAGAAATGTGTTTTAAAAGATATGTATCATTAAATGCTTTCTGCCAGTGTACTATCTGCAACTGCCATTACACACGATGACACTTTTAAGTTCTATTGATTACAGTAGGAGAGATGTACATATATGCTTATCACTCTCTGTAGAATCAATGGAGCTTGGAAAAAATTAAGCTGGGAGGCATCTAGTCCTAAATAAATTATTTGTTTGGCCACCGATGCAACAAGGAGAATGTTTTGCATTTTTCTGAGAGTAAACAGAGGGGTTCATGTCTGGGATACAAAGCTCCATTGAAAGTCTCACACAACTCCTTCATAGTTTGTACAATAAATAAATCTTGCAGTAGTCTCTAGGATTTTGCCATCTGGCAGAGATACTTGATAAACTTGTGTGCTAATAATAGCTCTTGATTATTTGGAACAAAACAGAGCTTATTGAAGGTATTTATTTAGACTGCAACTCCCAGAATTTCCCAACACATTCTCTGCACCACTGTACCATTAGAATTTATGCAGTACAGGTTCAGCATCCTATATCTAGAATTCCAAACTCCTGAATACTCCATCAACTGTCCGCATGATGCTTGAGATAGTATACCAAATGGAACAGGCATCTAAGACAGATATTTCTTTGACGGCAGCATGAACCTACTACTGAGCCATGTTGAAAATGGTTCATTGTAGTTGGGCCCAACAGC
The DNA here is from genome assembly GCF_035594765.1 of Anolis carolinensis. NCBI lineage: Eukaryota > Metazoa > Chordata > Lepidosauria > Squamata > Anolidae > Anolis > Anolis carolinensis. Next base: position 168,152,573 of record NC_085843.1, on the reverse strand, counting down.
CACCCCATTTGTCCTGTGTCACTGCTGGCTACAGGAGCAACACAGTCACCTATTTGATCCCGAGGCCTTTTCCTTCCTTTTTCCATGTCACATGATCCACAAAGAAGGAAGAGAGGAGGGAGGGAGGAAATCCCACTTTCCTTCCTCCCATCTTCCCTTGGGGATCATGCAATTCAGCAGTAGGAAAGAGAATTTCTCCAGGATCAAAAAAAGTAGCCAGCAGCAATACGGGCAGAGGGAGCAGGAGGGGGCAGCTATCCTCTGTGCCCATGTTGCCTGAGCCTGGGAAGTGCAGAATGGCTGTTGAGACAGCAACAGCCAGTTCCACTGTTGTTCTCTGGCTGGTCCCTAGCTCAGGGAAGGACTGAACTTCTGCTTCAGGAGTCAGGTTTCCCCGTAGACTTAGCTTAATTCATGGAGAAAGCCTCATAATGTGGTATTTCCCAGGTTAAGATGGATCATTATTATGTATCTGCCCAACCCAACCTTTATGGTCAATGTAGATGGGGCCAGTGACATCTTTGCTTTCTGATGGTTCAGTATAGGCAAACATTACTTCACCCACAAAATTATTTTAAATACTGCGTATAAAATTACCTTCAGATTATGTGTATAAGCTATATAGGAAATGTATTTTTTAGACTTGATGTTAATCTCCAAGATAGTTCATTGTGTACATATATGCTAAATATTTCAAAATCTGAAAAAATACAAGCTTTTTGGATAAGAGATACTTAACTTGTTCTCTGAAAAGCGTTTATCTGAATTCATGTGGCATAAGGCATACATTCTCCATTTCAGCATTATGCAGTGGTAACTCCTTGTATTGACTGTAGCTTAAAACACATTATTTTCATGTCATACATTTTATATTTAAAACACTTAATAAAATTATTACTATCCAGACAGTATCCTGACAACTCTTAATAAAAGGGTTGTCAGGATACTGTCTGGACAGTAACAATTTAGCTTGAATGTTCCTTTGAACTAGAGAATGAATATATCTCATCATTCCTGATGTGGCTAGCTACAGATCCTGTTTATTTTTGCATCCATCTTCTCTTTATCACACATGTTGACATCCTTTTCAACTTGAAACATAAGGTGACAATATCCTAAAATCCTCAAAAAATAGGGCCATTTATAATTCTATCTACTATGAATGTAATCATTGGGTATTCCACATTTTAATGTGTTGTCGAAGGCTTTCATGGCCGGGATCACAGGGTTGTTGTATGTCTTTCGGGCTGTGTGGCCATGTTCCAGAAGCATTCTCTCCTGACGTTTCGCCCACATCTATGGCAGGCATCCTCAGAGGTTGTGAGGATGCCTGCCATAGATGTGGGCGAAACGTCAGGAGAGAATGCTTCTGGAACATGGCCACACAGCCCGAAAGACATACAACAACCCTATTCCACATTTTGTTAGAATGTAACTTTCAGCTTTCACCACCCGTGATTATGTTGGCTAGAGCTGCTGCGATATGCACTCTACCAACATTTGGAAGCCTGCAAATTCTCACTAATTGTTATGTCTTCTTCTGAGAAAGCAGCAGTGCAAGAGTGTATAGAGAGGGAAGGAATTCAGCACACCTGCAGGTCCATGTGGAATTTTACATGTCTGTCCTTATGTGTGCATCTAGGTGTCTAGACCTTACGATAGGCTATCCACCACACTTGTCTTTGAAGGTCATATTCCCAACTCTTATCAATTGTCCTTGAACACCTCCCCACGTGCAGATGTTTATACTAACTGGATCCTGAGAAGACACAGATTCTTCCGTATTTTCTCAGGTTTTTACAGTCTTGGAACTAACAAAGCTTGTCAAACATGTGTGAAGTTGAACTTCTCAAACATGCATAGAGATAAAGCACACAATTAATTCCTTTTTACAATAATCTTCCAGTTACCTTCCCATAAAGAGCCCAGGGAGCAATTATGGGTAGTGTATCAGACAGTTACCATAAGTTTACACAAGATATCAGAGTATCCTTCAAACATGACCAAGAATAAACCTTTGATGTAATGGCTGATGCAGTCAACTAGCCAATGCAGTTAGACTGATTGATAGCAAAACCTCAAGATTTAACTATGCATTATCTGTTATTATTTTTTTCCAATAATTTGAGTGGAGAAGAAGATAGTTGACACTAGTGATCTCTTATCTCATTGGATAGATGGAACTGACGATAAGCTGGACAGAAACTAAGGTGATAATAAAGGAGAGAAGGTGAGGTAGCAGTTAGACAGATTCTGCCAATCTCCAGATTACAAAGCAGTGACTGACAAGCAGCCTCCAAGCCAATAATGCTGTTCTTACTTGATAACTGAAGTTTCCATTATGATAAAAGGGCCGGGCTTAGCACAGCAGGCTAAACCATTGTGCTGCAGAAAAATCTTACTGATCAAAGGGTCAGCAGTTCGAGCCCAGGTTGCGAATGAGCCCTCTCTGTTAGCCCCAGCTCACCTACCCACCTAGCAGGGTTGAAAGCAGAAATGTGAGTAGATAAAAAGGATACTACTTTATAGTAGGGAAGTTCTAAAAAGGCGCCTTTAAGGACATCGATCAGGAGGAGCTTCTCAGCCTGGAAGATGGAGTGACAGCACCCCGCCATGTCCAGAGTCGAGCACAGTCTCCAAAGATGCCAGAAATAAGATGGGAAAATCTGCCTTTACCTCTTCTGTGTTGTCTGTCCTTGTTAATTGTATAATCGGCATTGAATATTTGTTGTATATGGATTCTGTAAAGCCGCTCTGAGTCCCCTTCGGGGTGAGAAGGGTGGAGTATAAATACTGCAAATAAACAAACAAACAAACAAATAAATAAGGGGGAAACTGCTAAAGCTATATGGTTTAATATACTACTTACCATGTAATATGATGTGATGAAATGAATGCCTTAACAGATCTTAAGGAACATATGAAAGAACTTGATGAGCCTGTAAAATATGTGCTATTCTATATGCCATTATGCCATGCAATGGAATGTAATACAAACCAAGAACCCAGATATTTCCATATCTGTGTTTCTCTTTGAAGAGACTGTATATATTTGCCTGTATATGTATGTTTATACACACACACAAAGTACATCTAATGAATAGCTGAATAGCCTACCAAAGCTTGCTAATCATCTCATATAAATATCATGCAATTCCAACACTTAAGAATGATTAAGTAGAGTGTTGATTTTAACTGTGGCTCTTTTAGCCACCATCACAAGTTGAATGTTTAGGCAGCTAGAGGCAATAAACATGACTCTGGACAGAAATAGGTAGGCTGACAAATAACAAAGGACCCTCAGGGCCTCAATTTAAGAAGATGTGGTTGCTAACTATGCCTGCTTCATTTGAACTGCTAATTAAGCACACAGCTCCCTTCATTTCCCATTGAATTATAACAGCTGTGATATAAAATATTTCTATACTGCCCTTCATTAACAGATATATTAAAAAAACATTTTAGGGATGAATTTCATCAAGGGTCTCAATGTGATGCGGCAGCTAAAAAAGCCAACAGGATTCTGGCCTGCATCAATAGGGGTATAGGGTCTAGATCCAGGGAAGTCCTGCTCCCCCTCTATTCTGCCTTGGTCAGACCACACCTGGAATACTGTGTCCAATTTTGGGCACCGCAGTTGAAGGGAGATGTTGACAAGCTGGAAAGCGTCCAGAGGAGAGCAACTAAAATGATGTAAGGTCTGGAGAACAAGCCCTATGAGGAGCGGCTTAAAGAACTGGGCATGTTTAGCCTGTAGAAGAGAAGGCTGAGAGGAGACATGATAGCCATGTACAAATATGTGAGGGGAAGTCATAGGGAGGAGGGAACAAGCTTGTTTTCTGCTGCCCTGCAGACTAGGACAGATTTATGTTCCTCACAATAAAGGTAAGGGAAGATAACAATAATTGGACCGAGATTCTAAAATATATGACAGCCGCAATACAAGCCACAATAGCCCAAGGATGGAGGGATGAGACAAAATGGAACGTAGAAATTTGGTGGTCTTATATATCAGAATATATAATCAATGATTTCATTAATCAAAGGAAAAGAAAATATACAAATTGTCTAAAAGAACCTGACTGGTTCAGGAAATGGTCAGTCCTAATTAACAAAATAGATGGAGACGAAAGATACAGCACCTTGAACCAGGCGTTCCACACAGTTAAAATGATACAATGATAATATATTGAACTAGCTGTGCCCGGCCACGCGTTGCTGTGGCTTAGTCTGATGGTGTTGGTCAGTCTACATTAGGTTGTATTGATGCTGTGATCTCCACCTTCTTTATACTCACATTAGTAGTTGTATTTGAAGTCTGTTACCTTCTTCAATTTTTGTGTTGATTGATAATTGGTTGAGATCCCTGTGGTCTTTGGTTTGTTGTTAGTTGTAATGTCTGATTCTGCTGAGTGCGGTTTATATTTTTATTGTGGTACAATAGTCTTTTTTTTGTTTTGCCTGTGTAGCTGTTTATTATTATTGTTGTTGTTGTGGTCATGAAGGTTGGATAAGTTAGATGCTACTGTATTGTTTTTTGGAGGCCCAGTGTAGCACTGACTGGCCTCTCAGCCTCAGTGCCTGGCTGTTTCTTGCCTGTGATGGTGTTGATTCTTATTGTTGTTGTTGTTGTCATTGTTATTATTGTAATTGTTTTTTGGAGGCCAAGTGTGAATGTAGGGATTGGGGAGGTGGATGAGTTGTGTTGTCAAATTTTGTATTTGTTATAGTCACAATGCGTTGTTGTGAGTTTTGTGGGTCCGGATTGTGGTTTTGTGGTGTAGTTGTGTTGTTACAACCGGGAGAAAAGGCTTTTGTGTTGTGTTGTCAAGTTTTGTATTTCTGGGGCGCTTAGTTGTGTGCCAAGTTTTGTATTTCTGGGGCGTTTAGTTGTGTTGTTATAGTCACGATGCACTGTTGTGAGTTTTGTGGGTCCGGATTGTGGTTTTGTGGTGTGGTTGTGTTGTTACAATCGGAAGGGAATGCTTTTATGTTGTGTTGCCAAGTTTCATATTTCTGGGGCATTTAGTTGTGTTGCTATAGTCATGATGCGTTGTTATGAGTTTTGTGGGTCCGGATTGTGGTTTTGTGTTGTGGTTGTGTTGTTACAACTGGGAGGCAAGGGTTTTGCATTGTTTTGCCAAGTTTTGTGTTTCTGGGGCGTTTAGTTGTGTTGTTATAGTCATGATGCGTTGTTGTGAGTTTTGTGGGTCCGGATTGTGGTTTTGTGTTGTGGTTGTGTTCTTACAACTGGGAGGCAAGGCTTTTGCGTTGTGTTGTCAAATTTTGTATTTCTGGGGCGTTTAGTTGTGTTATAGTCACTATGCGTTGTTGTGAGTTTTGTGGGTCCGGATTGTGGTTTTGTGGTGTAGTTGTGTTGTTACAACCGGGAGAAAAGGCTTTTGTGTTGTGTTGTCAAGTTTTGTATTTCTGGGACGTTTAGTTGTGTGCCAAGTTTCGTATTTCTGGGGCGTTTAGTTGTGTTGTTATAGTCACGATGCATTGTTGTGAGTTTTGTGGGTCCGGATTGTGGTTTTGTGGTGTGGTTGTGTTGTTACAACCGGGAGGCAAGGCTTTTGCATTGTGTTGTCAAGTTTTATATTTCTGGGGTGTTTAGTTGTGTGCCAAGTTTCGTATTTCTGGGGTGTTTAGTTGTGTTGTTGTAGTCACGATGCGTTGTTGTGAGTTTTATGGGTCCGGATTGTGGTTTTGTGGTGTGGTTGTGTTGTTACAACCTGGAGGGAAGGCTTTTGCATTGTGTTGCCAAGTTTTGTATTTCTGGGGTGTTTAGTTGTGTTGTTATCGCATGATGCGTTGTTGTGAGTTTTGTGGGTCCTGTGTGGTTTTGTGGTGTGGTTGTGTTGTTACAACTGGGAGGCAAGGCTTTTGCATTGTGTTGCCAAGTTTTGTATTTCTGGGGCGTTTAGTTGTGTTGTTATCGCATGATGCGTTGTTGTGAGTTTTGTGGGTCCGGATTGTGGTTTTGTGGTGTGGTTGTGTTGTTGTAACCTGGAGGCAAGCCTTTTGCATTGTGTTGCCAAATTTCGTATTTCTGGGATGTTTAGTTTTGTTGTTATAGTCACTGCGCAAACAACTTTATCATTTTATATATATAGACTAGCTGTGCCCGGCCACGCGTTGCTGTGGCATTGTCTGGTGGTGTCTGTATTTTATAGGCAGTGTGGAAGAGGCCTAAGTGAGGCCTAAATCTGCCTGTCCCCTGGGCTGAGTGGGTTGCTAGGAGACCAAGTGGGCAGAGCTTAGCCTTCTAACTGGCAGCAATTGGACAAAAACAATTATTCCTCTCTCTCTCTAATTAGGACTTTATTTTTCTTTTCTTTTTGTTGTATCAACCTAGAGCCGTGAATGATGGATTGTGTTGTCAAATTTCGAGGTTGGGTGGCCTGTAGTTTTGTTGTTTTGTCCGCTGCCCTGATACCATCACTCTTTTATATATATAGATTGCTGTTCCAGGGGGGAGGGGGAACGGGGGAGGGGAGGGGGTGGGAGTTACATTCCAAAGGAACGTTTAAAATGTCATTTAAGCATTACTTACTTTTGGTATTATGTATATTGAAATAAGACATGCATCGCTAAAATTTTGTTAATTGTTGGAATGTAATAAAAAAATTAAAAAAAAAACAAGCTGGAAAGCGTCCAGAGGAGGGCGACTAAAATGATTAAGGGTCTGGAGAACAAGCCCTATGAGGAGCGGCTTAAAGAGCTGGGCATGTTTAGCCTGCAGAAGAGAAGGCTGAGAGGAGACATGATAGCTATGTACAAATACGTGAAGGGAAGTCATAGGGAGGAGGGAGCAAGATTGTTTTCTGCTGCCCTGCAGACTAGGACACGGAACAATGGCTTCAAACTACAGGAAAGGAGATTCCACCTGAACATCAGGAAGAACTTCCTCACTGTGAGAGCTGTTCGACAGTGGAACTCTCTCCCCCGGGCCGTGGTAGAGGCTCCTTCTTTGGAGGCTTTTAAACAGAGGCTGGATGGCCATCTGTCGGGGGTGCTTTGAATGCGATTTCCTGCTTCTTAGCAGGGGGTTGGACTGGATGGCCCATGAGGTCTCTTCCAACTCTACTATTCTATGATTCTATGATTCTATGAAATAACAAAAACATTTTAATAATTGAGCTAATCCTACAGGAGAACTCTTCTCTGTGCCAAAATCCATTTTAATTGCAACTTCACAGTGATATGATGACAAATGAGCAAGAAAGAAAGTGCTGCTGGAATGAGGTATGATCCACAGTAAGCAGGGGATCTTTCCAAGTTCTGGTTACATCTTCAGACCCCTGGTAGACTTGCTTTAGTGTTCCAGTCCCAGATCTATGTCACAAAATGTATCCATAATGAATATAATTGATGTAATGTTGAAAACAAAAGAAAGCAATTTAAAGATAAGATGCATATTTTAATCAACTAACCTTTCCCTACAGTTTTCCAGGGACCCACTTCTGCCACACATTTGAAAGGACAGTTTCACATTACCCCTATTCAAATGGGATTGTCTGTGTATTTGCTGAGATCATTTCCAGTTCCTTCTCTAGATAGAAAAATGTGTTCTCCCATAATCATTGTACTCAAGGCAATTATAAATATGAACTGATAGAGGCAAAGCTTAACAACAAGCTGTACAGAGAAGGAAGTTGCTAGGAGTATGCAGTAGGTTACTTGTTAGGTGCCTCTGTTTGAGATTACATTAACAGCCCACAAGGAGCTTTGATTTGACAGCTCTTTTGTAGCCACTTAGCAGTTCGTGCAGCTGTGAAACCAAATTGAACTCTGTGTCTTGAATATTAACCAGACAAAGCCATTTTCAGAAACATTTAGATGATTCTTTCCTAGCTACAACACCACTAGCCTAGATATAGTACAATGTGCTAAAACTATATCCAAATCAGAGACCTAAAAACAAAGATAACAAATATTCAAAACAAATATTGAAGTTTGGGAAATAAAATATCAAAAATAATAATAGACAAAATGAACAGTTATTTTTACTTAAATATATTATTTTAATAGCATTGAAACACATTTCACCTATCCTTAAGTGCTATTTTCCTTATTTGAGTTTTCCCTTCAGACTGTTGCTAGGTAAACAATATGGATCTATCTACATTAGTATCCTTTAAAACAACAAAAGCTTCAGAGAAGGGAGGTGTAGATCAAGAAATTGACACCATGCATTTAAACAACCACTGCTTGTTTATCACATATTTGGATAAAGAATGTACTGTTCTTTATAGTATTCTTTCTCATTTTGCAGCCTTGAATCCCAGAGGAAGAACTATGAAGTCTTTAGACTTCTTACTGATTTCTGTTCAAACAAATGCACAATGCACCACAAAAAACAATAATGTGCCCTCACTACTCTTTATAACCCCCAAATGCACCCACCAAGAGAAAAATAAGTGATGCTTCATCAGAATCCCAAAAACAGAAAGGATGTACTGTCACAGGTGGAGGATTGCAAAAGGATGGTTCCCAACCATGGATGGTTCCCAACCATGGCACGGCCCATCCTCTTTTTCCTGTGCACATCAACTCAGTGAATGGATGATGGCGACAGTGATCTACCTGGACTGTAGACTGGTCTGATTTGGACTTGATCAAGCTTACTGCACTGCACCAACATTTCAGAATACTACGGATTTTCCAGCAAACTCTTAAGCGTTCCCCAAATTGTCCTGAAGCAACACAAAACGTGTTTAACCCAGGATAACCTGTAATACTTATCAGAAATATTTGCATTTCATAAGAGTTAGTTCAGAGGAAATCTAAATGTTCATGCCCATGTAGACTCACCTTCTGCTAACTTATTCCCAGTGTTGCCTAAGGCCTCTAGAGTTGCTCTGGCCTAAAATAGCTCATTGTGTTATCAAGAATAATTGCCATAATCATGTTCTCCTCCCTTGGCTTGTGCTTCCTCTCATTGCACAGTGGCTTTGAATTAAAAAAAAAACCCTTGGCTTGCATTAATCTGAAGCTTTTCGACACATTCAAATTAAGAAACTAACTAAGAGCCAAGATTTCCTAGTTTGGACATAATGGGTTTTTTTCCTAATCATTATTTGCTTGCATCAGTTTTAACATAGAATTTTATATAGTATTTAAGTTACATAATTTATATCTATTTTTGCATGTCTCTCAAATAACAGTTTTAAAGGGTGTCTGATAAATAGAATGAATATATATATATAAAGAGAGAGAGAGAGAGAGAATGTTTTATGCTTTCATTTTACAATTTAGAATTGTGGATATGCCAAAAATATAACACATCTCATTAAAGTGAGAACCTCCAAGGAAGCCAATATTCTGACTAGTCTATATTATATTATTCTGGTGATTTTTTTTATGAAGAAGGATAATAAATGCCTGTCTGGAGCAATTTCCACTCTGGAAAATAAGTTTGAAATAGGTTTGTAATGATATAGCTATTAAAATGGAGATTTCAAGTTCTCATCCCATCATTTTTTATTTCGCAAAAGGACTGGGAAGTGCTTAGCATGCATATGCCGATTTGCAAAATGGGAACAACTTGGCTAAATGCTTTATGAGGAGGTATTTCTGCTGGCTAATCAGCCTCTGTTAAAACATTTACAATAAATTCCTTAACATTCTTTCAGAAAACATTTAACCTAGTTTCTTCCTTGGTTATGACCATATTCAGGGGGTGAAACAACTTCCTCTGTCCCATTTTTACAATCAAAATCACAGAAATGTCCCCTGTCCTTGGGGAGAGGGAGGGAGTATTCAATAATATCCAATTGCAGCTTAACACAGTAGTCTAGATATGGATTTGCATCCTCAGTGAGGCCAAGAAACATGTCTGCTGGAACTCAAAGGGGGAGTCATATTTATGTATGAGCGTCTTGTGTTGTCAGCCACAGAAATGCCAATTGGAGCATTTACCCAGGGAATAATGTAACCTCTAAACTTGAATTGTCCACCCAATACAGTCATTTGACTTCCGCAGGCAAAAAGAACTATAAAGAGACTTCTTTCACAATTTAGGCCTTATTTGAGCCACACAATCTTTACCATTCTTGTGCATTGCAATGTGTTCTTCACATACCCTGCAATATTTCATGAAAACTGGGAAACATGTGACTAAACAAAATTAGGGTGTGGCCAAGATGCCAAAAGTTATTACTGATGGAAAACACATAAGCAAGGACAAGCTTCTGCAGTCTGCTTTCACCTGAGCCTACCAGGAAAGGCAAGAGTCTATCCTCTTCTCTCCTTTCCTCTCTTCTTTCCCTGATTAGTTAATTGAGTACAATCTCCTTTTGCAATTTGAATTCAGAAACAATTGAATTGAGACAAGAACAAAGAAAGAAAATGGGAGGAGACGAAACTGAGGAATGAAAAAAATGTTTAAAATTGAATGATAAAAGATTAAACAGAGCTGTCCCGACCAAATCAGAGGGGGATGATATTGTCTTCAGTATTCTCTTCAGTCCTGATTTCTTGCTTTGGCCTTGGCATCATTCTATAACCTACTCTCATGATTGATCCTATATCCCCATCCCCTTGAGATTTAATCTTACTTTGAATTTTAAATAGATGTGCAAGTGGGGCAGTGGCAACAGACACTTAATAGCCAGTCAAGTTCTCCTTTAGTTCAGCAGATCAGGGAAAGGTCAGACCAGGAAGAGGAGCTGAACACAGCTTAGATATCTGGCATTTCTCACTCTGTTTATGGAAGTCTTTGTTGAAGAATTTTGAGCATCACTTTGCTTGCATTCCCATTCTTGGTTTAAATTTTCTTTGATTTCTTGGATCTTGTAGAAGAGGTCTCTTGGTCTTCCTTTTTGTTGGCATTGTTGTCTGTTATTTCTCTGCTTAGAGTATTATCATAGTTCTTCTTCATGGGTACAAGTTATTGAACAGTTGCATTCAGGATTCTATTTCTGTTACCTTTTACTTTTGCTTCTCATTTGTCCTTAGCTGCCTCATCTGTGATTCAGCTTTGGTCTTCTAGGTGTTTTATACTTCAGCGTTGGACAAGCTGGCCAGGATTTCTGGGAGCTGAAGTCCTCTTTCTTTTTAGCTGCATATAGTGTGGGTTTGGGGGGGGGGGGTGTTGGCCACTAACCCTGATAATGTCTCCGGCTTGAATCCAGAAGTCAGTAGAGTGTTCTTCTTTAGAATTACTTTATTGTTCATATTAATTATTCACAGTCTGTGCCACAATCTGCCTCTGAACTTGTTTTTGCACAGAAAGCAAAGCTTTTTCATCTTCTGCTTCCAACTAAAAGGCCCATTTGATGTCTATATTACCAATCAGTTGATTTCCATATATGCTTATATACTGTAACTTCTTCGGTTGCTTAAGGAATGTGTTTGCAATGAACAAACCTTTGCCCTCACCGATTTCATTCAGTCAGTGTCTTGTTTCATGCCTTGATCTTAGGCCAATTTTTCCTACAATGTTTAGTTTTTCCCTTTTGTATTTTCATATTCCAGTTGCCTATTGTTAACAAGAAATAATTTTTTTCCTGGACTTTCTCATAGAATCTTTCATTTTTTTCCTTGCATGCCTTTGTAGTTGGAGCAAAAAACTTGGATTACATTTTTCCTGAAATCTTATTGACATGATTCAGTCAAACATTTGTGTTATAACTTTTGTCTGCTTTTACTATGGCTGGATCTGCACTGTTATATCCCAGCATCTTATCACAGATTATCTTCTTTGAACTGGATTATATGAGTCTACACTGCCAGATAATCTGGGATGAGATCTTCAGATATAGGGCAATGTAGATCCAGCCTGAATGCCCTTCTACACTGCCATGTAATACAGAATATGAATGAAGATCATTCACATTATCTGCTTTGAACTGGATTATCTGAGTCCACACTGCCAGATAATCTAGTTCAAAGCAGATAATGTGAATTTTATACAGATGTGTGAAGGGGCCCAGAGCCCTAATCTAGTGTTTGAATCACTACATTACAATCACTCAGAGAAGATTAGCAGAGGACAAATACTCATATAATTAGGGACACAGATTAGCATGTAAAAAATTAATAGCTGTATATGCAAGTCAACAAGGTTGGGCCAGCACCTAGCTTCAAACTAAATATTTTGAGAAAGAAGTCAGGTTCACCATGCAGTAGTGTGTTGAGCTTGTTTTTTTCACATTTGCCTGCTCTAATGCTACTAGCAGCTTCCCTCTCTCTCTCTCTCTCTCTCTCTCTCTCTCTTTGACCTCTCACTGATGCAGATGCAATATGACAAATAACAGGCCAGAGGAAAAGCATTCACCTGGAACTGTCTTTGGAACTACTGCATTTATATGCAATGAGGCATATCTAAGTGGTATACAGAATGAAAGCAATTTCCAAAGCCAAAATGTTGAATACAAGGCAAAAGATTCCATTTGTCAGTATTACATTTCCACTTGTTTAATGTGTACAATGGGTCTGGCTCTTTGCCAGTTTTATTTGTTTGCTTGTTTAGCAATCTATTTAAAGCAGCAAAATGCTGCAACCTAGGAAATCATGCTTGGCTAATAAAGAAGAATCTACATAAATCTGAGTCTATGAGATCTGGGGAAATCATGTAAAAAATGGGTAATTTTTTTAAGGTAGGTGAAGACAGTACAATGGTTTCATCATTGAACTATGACTCTGGAGATGAGATTCAATTCCCCGCTGGGTTACCTTGGGTGAGCCACACACTCTCAGCCCCAAAGAAGCCCATAGGGTGGGTCACATTAGGGTCACCATAACTCAAAAATGATACAAAGGCATACAACAACAAAAAGGAACAAACATGAGGAAGGAAAGGAGTGCCTTCAGTGATATTATCCTGGTTGCACAATAGGGCTGAATTTTATTATTTATTTATCTATTTATTGCATTTATACCCCATTTTCAAAGCAGCTATCCAGAAGAATCTGTTTTGCAATGATGCCGATTCTTTCTTTCCTATAATTCCTGTTTCACATTGCTAGCTAAGAACTTCTTGTTAAAGCATAATGGCTCCCCTTCTACTTGTTTGCATGGTTTGATATTTCATTGTGGACCTCATTAACACCCTTGAATAGACAGTGACAATTTCAAGACTTTACTTTCATCTGGAGCCAAAATAACATTTAAATATGGACAGAGGGGAAATGCCTTTATTCCAAAATTAATCCAATTTTCAACAAATCTAAAAACATTCAAATAACCCTTTAGCCCCCATTGGCACAGCGAATTAAAGCACTGAGCGGCTGAACTTGCTGACCAAAAGGTCACAGGTTCGAATCCGGAGAGTGTAGTGAGCGCCTACTGCTAGTCCCAGCTTCTGCCAAGGAGTTCAAAAACATGCAAATGTGAGTAGGTTGATAGGTACCGCTCTGGCAGGAAGGTAACGGTGCTCCATGCAGTCATGCCGGCCACATGACCTTGGAGGTGTCTACAGACAACGCTGGCTCTTTGGCTTAGAGATGGAAATGAGCACCAACCCCCAGAGTCGGACACAACTGGACTTAATGTCAGGAGAAAACCTTTACCTTTACCTAATCTTATAGCAGCAGACCAAGTGCTGATGAAGCCCAGCATCCAAAGAGCCAACCAGGTACCTTTGAGAAGCAGCTGAGTCTGAGCAACTGGTTGTCTAAGGATACTGCCAGTACTTTCAGTACTGAAGATAATGGTAGACAAAATAACTGATAGGCATCAATTATCTTGCTCTCTGATTCTCTAAGCAGTTATAAAAAAGAAATGTCCAAATTGGCAACCAGCACATCATGTTCATTGCATAGCAAAACATTAAATAAATAAAAAATAATAATTTTCACCGAACATACATTACAGGCGCACAACATGTCATTCCCCAATTCTGGAGAACAGAAACAGGGCTAGGCATGAGAGGCAATTTCATATTAAATACAAAATAATTTGCTCAGCTTGGAAGGCTATATTGGTTTCTTTATAAACTACAGAGGGGAACAAGGATGAAACATGATTCTCTTTCTCTCACACACAGAGGAGTCAGAGGAGAGCCTTTGCTTTGTTTCGGGTTAATGGGATTACTTTGCAATTCTCAGATAAGAAGATGGGACAGAAAGCCTAGCCAAGCTTTGATGTTTTGAAAATTCTTTCCTTCATTGTTTATGATTTCAAAGCACAAATGGCTTGCAAACAACTGCCATCCACAAGTGGAATCTTCCATAATACAGGATTGCTTGATAAAAAAAGAAGTACTGTAATGTACTTCATGAACCCTTTAATACAGTGGTTCTACTACTGTCCTAGGACATTATGCAGGCAAGTATCTCTTTTTCTCAGTCTTTCTTCTATAACATTATGTAACAAAAAAAAAATCTGTTCCTGATTTGAAAGTGTTATTTCCTGTCTAAGTGTGCAGAACTTATTTTGAAAGTAGTTGTTATACTCAGGAAACTTCATTCTTGTGGCTGCCACAAACTATGTTAAACTGATTGAGACTCTATGGGATATTCATTGAAAAACTACAACAAAAATGTGCTGCAGTTTAATAAACGTTTTCTGTGTTTTTATGATAGAACCAATTAGGAAATGACATTTCTAACATGAACAAAAATCATGTTACATAGTATAATGTAAGAATGTTATTACTGGTCTCCTTTGTAAAACAGCTGAGGTGGATGGATTAGTTGAGGCATTACAGGGAGCAGTCTTTATTTCTCTTTTGTTTGTTCTATGATACCCATCGGCCTCCACTCAGCACAGCCAATGGTAGAATACTGTGGGACCTGTACAAAGCATCTCAAGAGCTAAATATCTTGGTGTCACCTTAGATCGAACACTAACATATAGGAAACACTGCATGAACACCAAGCACAAAGTAGCTGCACACAACAACATCCTGTAGAAACTGACTGGCAGCGCATGGGGTGCAGACCCACAAGTAAAAAGAACATCAGCCCTGGCCTTGTCTTTCTCAACTGCTGAGTACGCCTGTCCTGTCTGGCAAAAGTCTGCACATGCGAAGCAGGTGGACATAGCACTAAACGAAACATGCAGAATAATCATAGGATGCCTTAAACCTACACCTGTTGATAAACTCTACAAGTTAGCTGGCATTGCCCCTCCTGATGTGCAATGGGAAGTTGCTGCTAACTGTGAGAGAAATAAGGTTGAACATTGTGAAAGCTATCCACTGCATGACTATCAGCCTCCTCCCACCAGACTCAAATCAAGGAAGGGCTTCATGAGAACCACCACTCCTCTTGATGTTCTTCCAGCAACAGCAAGGGTGTCCCTCTGGGCAGCTAAACCTGGCAATTCTTACTGGATGGCCCCCCACGAGGGTCCTCCTCCAGGGGCAAACCAAGAATGGGCAACTTGGAAGTCCCTGAACAGACTCAGAATTGTAGTGGGCAGATCTAAAGACAACTTGGCAAGGTGGCACTACCTGGAGGAATCCTCCACCTTGTGTGACTGTGGAGCAGAACAAACAACTCCACATATGTATGCTTGCTCACAATGTCCTGCCTCATGTATGGAGAAGGAGTTGTTTAAAGCTACGGACAATGCGGTTGCTGTTGCCCACTTTTGGTCTAAAACTATTTAGTTGCTTATTATTTCCTTCCCCCCCCCCCCCCCATCATTTTAAAATGTATTTATCATGCAATGCTTTTGACACGAAATAAATAAATCTCAAGAGCTAGCTTCACCATTCCAGGTTTAGAGACATACATTTTATCCCTCTGTCTTTCAAAAAAAAAAAAAATCCCCCCCCCCAATGACTGAGACCATATGTACAATAGTTCAATGAATTGGCAAGTTCATGTGAAAACAACCAAAGAGGCCCCTTTTCAACTGATAAGTCATGTGGAACCCCATCCAAAACTGGTTGACACACCTCCATCCCCAGATTAGGACCTTTGATGGCAAGCACCTCTGTTTTGTCTGAAATCAGTTTCAATTTGTTTTTCCTCATCCATTCCTTTCCCTCCTCCAGGCATTCGTTCAGAGGAGACATGCTATCCTTAGCTGGAGCTGTTTTTGAAGGCATGGAAAAATATTTGGGTATCATCAGCATACTGATAACACCCCGCCCCATGCCTATGGATGATCTCTTCCAACAGCTTCATGTAAATATTAAAAAGCATTGAGGATAGAATTACTCCTTGTGCTATGGCACCACATAACAGCTCCTTTTTTGAGGAGCAGCTATCCCCAAGCATCAACATCTAGAACCTGCCTGAGAGGTATAACCAGTACCACTGCAGCACAGTGCCTCTGATTCCCATCCCCTCCAGGCATTCCAGAAGGATACCATGATTGATAGTATCGAAGACTGCTGAGAGCTCTAGAAGTGTATATTGTATGCAATGTGGCCAGTGCTAACTACATTAAGGTAAAGGTTAAGGTTTCCCCTGATGTTAAATCCAGTCATGTCTGACTCTGGGGGTTGGTGCACATCTCCATTTCTAAGCCAAAGAGCTGGCGTTGTCCATAGACACCTCCAAGGTCATGTGGCCAGCATGACTGCATGGAGCGCCCTTACCTTCCCGCCGGAGTGGTACCTATTGATCTACTCACATTGGCATGTTTTCGAACTGCTAGGTTGGCAGAAGCTGGAGCTAACAGCGGGTGCTCACTCTGCTCCCAGGATTTGAACCTGGGACCTTTTGGTCTGCAAGTTCAGCAGCTCAGCACTTTAACACACTTCGCCACCGGGGCTCCTAACTACATTAGGATTTGTACATTTAAAATAAGATTGATATAAATACATTTTTTTACAAAAAGTTAATGGGACAGCGAGAATAGATGTTTCAAAACATTACACAGTACAGAAACAAAATATTTTCTTTACATAATAATAGAACTAAATAATGTCAGTCCATTTTACAGGCGAGTTGAAGGAAGAAAACCATTTCCACCATTTTTGCTGGTTATTCTCCTTCCCCCTTCCCATGTCTCCATCGTGGAAGCAACCATGTTTATGTGGTTGTTTCCACGATGGGAACATGAGTGGGGGGAATAACAGGAAAACAGGGGAAACTATTTTCCTCCTTTAATTCACCCACCATCCCTGTAAAATGGACTATTCTTCTCTCTCTAGCGCTTTCTTGTGGCTTCCACCTGGATAGTAGAACAGTACCATACAATTTAATAAACAAGAAAGATTACTCATTGTTAGTATGCTTAAATAAATATATGTAATAAAGAATTCTATGATCGTATAACATTACAATTTAGTACAGTAAAGTCTCACTTATCCAACATAAACGGGCCAGCAGAATGTTGGATAATAAGGAGGGATTAAGGAAAAGCCTATTAAACATCAAATTAGGTTATGATTTTACAAATTAAGCACCAAGACATCATGTTATACAACAAATTTGACAGAAAAAGTAGTTCAATACACAGTAATGCTATGTAGAATTACTGTATTTACGAATTTAGCACCAAAATATCACAATGTATTGAAAACATTGACTAAAAAATGTGTTGGATAATCCAGAATGTTGGATAAGTGAGACTCTACTGTATAGACAAGAATGACTACTTATCATTAGAAAATGAAATATCCCCCCTCCCCAAGACTCTTTAAAGCTGTGAATGGAAAGGTACAGCCTTGAGACCATATGTGGTCCTTGAAGCACATTTTTGTGGTCTCATCTCCTCTAGATTCTGAATAGTTCCTGCTGGAATATTCTAGTAGTGGTAATCCAATATTTAAAGAGGTTTGGGGGTATTTCACATTATTAAAAATCACACATTTTTCAAACAAGAAAGTATAATTAAGAGGATTCCCTGCAACTTTGGGTTTGGGAGCATTTTAGACAATCCACATAGCTCCTAGATGTAGCAGGTGTAGACCAGAAAAGTAGTCCACACCTGCTACACCAGTTTTGTAGGAGCATATGGGAACCAAAAGACCTTTCAAATATAAATAACTGATCTGTCAAGTAAAGCCTTCTATATTAATTTGCCAATTACATTTGCCAACCTAATTTATACAGCTTGTCCTGTATAAATTACATAAGTCATTGTTCCATGACTTACATAAGTCATTGTTCCTTGAGGCAGAGTATATGTTTGCCTTATGCTCCCACCACTTACCCTTTTGTTTTGGTCTGCATCTTGGAGCAGCTTGATGAACAGCTAATCCATAGAAGGAGGGAGGGAAGGAGGGACGGAGGGAGTATGAGATTGCCCATTTTGTGGCATACAAGTATTTCAGATTTATCCCATTTTAAATCAAAAGCCATAAACTAAACACACCTAGCCCTAAAATTATGAAGATGCATTGTAAATATTTGCAGATGCAAAAGTTACACTGGCCATAATATAAGGATTAAGGCTGGAACTACACTGCCATATAATTCAGTTTCAGAACATAGATTAACTGCATTGAATTGGATTATATGAGTCTACACTGCCATATGGAGCCCCGGTGGTGAAGTGTGTTAAAGCACTGAGCTGCTGAACTTGCAGACCGAAAGGTCCCAGGTTCAAATCCCGGGAGCGGAGTGAGCGCCCACTATTAGCTCCAGCTTCTGCCAACCTAGCAGTTCGAAAACATGCCAATGTGAGTAGATCAATAGGTACTGCTTCGGCGGGAAGGTAAGGGCGCTCCATGCAGTCATGCCAGCCACATGACCTTGGAGGTGTCTACGGACAACGCCGGCTCTTCAGCTTAGAAATGGAGATGAGCACCAACCCCCAGAGTCAGACATGACTGGACTTAATGTCAGGGGAAACCTTTATCTTTACACTGCCATATAATTCAATTGATCTGTTTTCTGAAAATAAATTCTTTAGCCGTGTAGATTCAGAAATTGGTTCGATTAATCAGAGTACTTAGCATGGATTCATAAATTTGGAAACTCATCTCTAAAGTAATCCACATTATGTCACATGCATGCTTCAAATTTATATGCTTTCTTTTGCAGAACTTATACTGATATTGCTGATCATGTTTAGGGAATCCACAAATTTAAGCAAGGGGATGTACTTATTGACTGGAAGTCTTTTTCACCACTGATTTCTATGACTTCAGCTGGCACTGCAAAGTGCCTCAAAGCCATTAGGGCTCGAAACTGCTCTATCCGTTTTAGAAAATGAAAGGGAAAATTCTCAAGAAGCTGGACCTTGCACTCAAGACAATTTGTGATTGCTTGCCACACTTACAGTATACACATAACCTCTTTACAAGGATTTAAACTATGGATCCTCCCTGTCTTTAGTGCATGTGTGGCACCTGTGCACAGTTTTTTTTATTATGCAGTATCAGCCAAACACAGTAGAACCATATATCATGAGATAGCAGAAGGAGTGCCAGGAGTGAATGACAATAGGTTAGTATTTTTCCATTCACCTACCCTACAGTACAGAGTTCAGGTACTAATTTCTCCATCATTTCAACCAATTTATATAGTTTTCTAGTAGTTTTTAGTAGCTTATTTTATTAAATATCTGCTCTACATATTGTAATTTGTCCCTATTGGTAAAGGTAAAGGTAAAGGTTTCCCCTGACGTTAAGTCCAGTCATGTCTGACTCTGGGGGTTGGTGCTCATCTCCATTTTTAAGCCGAAGAGCCGGCGTTGTCCGTAGACACCTCCAAGGTCATGTGGCCGGCATGACTGCATGGAGTGCCGTTACCTTCCCGCCGGAGCGGTACCTATTGATCTACTCACATTGGCATGTTTTTGAACTGCTAGGTTGGCAGAAGCTGGAGGTAACAGCGGCCGCTCACTCCACTCCCGGGGTTTGAACCTGGGATCTTTCGGTCTGCAAGTTCAGCAGCTCAGTGCTTTAACACACTTCGCCACTGGGGCTCCTATCGGTAGGATCACACAAAGCTGAAGCTTGGCTCCTTGACTGTCACTATTGCCTACATCCACTTTCCCCTTAGTCTGATGTTTGTAACTTGAAAGTGTTGTGTGCCTTCATGTTGTTTCCAACTTATAGCAACCCCAAAGCAAAACTATCATGGGGTTTTCTCAGCAAGATCTGTTCAACGGGTTTACCCTAACCTTCCTCTGAGACTGAAAAAGTGCGGCTTGCTCAAGGTCAGCCAGTGGGTCTCCTTGCTTAAACGGATATTTGAACCCTTGTCTCCAGAGTTATAGTTTATTAGTCAAATCATTATACTGCACTGACTCTAAAGTCTTGAAGGTCACCCTGTTATCAAACACAACCACCCACACCCCGAATAAAAAGGGAAACATAGTTTTACCACCAGGGGAGTCATAGTTTCCCAAGGACAGAGGGCCAAATGAACTACAATGGCAACCATCCCTACAGCTTCCTTTGAGCCTCCTGTGACCAGCAGTAGAACCCCCTCCAACTCCATAGCCCACAATCCCCCCCACACACACACACACACCCCGGCTCAGCAGTTCAGCCTGAGCTGATCTGCATCTGTGAACATCCATAGCTCTGCTGCCTTGAACATCCATAGCTCTGCTCATGGCCCTACTCACTCGTATTCCAACCAAGTTGTAGCCTAGACTGCTATAGTGCATCATACACCTCCATTTCCAGACTCTCTACTGTACAAAGTATCTTTCTATATTTTTTTCTTTTTCCTTTTATTCAAATGTGCACATAAGAGCAGAGGAATACATTAAAATAAAGCAGAGAACCTCTTCCATCTTGCATGCAGCCATGACAAGACCCCTCTCATTTCACCCTACTTCTCCCTAGGAACCTATACTGAAACACTACATGAACTCTATTTTTATCTTTCCTGTTACTTTATTTTATTAAAGTACAGTAGAGTCTCACTTATCCAATGTTCTGGATTATCCAACGTAGTCTGCCTCCCGCCCGGATCCACAGCTGTTTCTCTACGCAGCAAGAACTGAACTTTTTACGGATTTAACTTCAGACAATGTTGTTACTGTACGTGCATTTTATGCAGTTCTATCTGGTGGTACAGTGTGTTAAAGCGCTGAGCTGCTGAACTTGTGGACCAAAAGGTGCCAGGTTCAAATCACGGGAGCAGAATGAGTGCCCGCTGTTAGCCCCAGCTCCTGCTGACCTAGCAGTTTGAAAACATGCAAATGTGAGTAGATCAATAGGTACCGCTCTGGCGGGAAGTTAAAGGTGCTCCATGCAGTCATGCCGGCCACATGACCTTGGAGGTGTCTGCGGATAATGCTGGCTCTTCAGCTTAGAATTGGAGATGAGCACCAACCCCCAGGGTCGGTCACGACTGGACTTAACATCAGGGGAAAACCTTTACTATCTTTATTTGTAGTCAATCTGTTAGTAGCCAATGTTTTTGTAGTCAATGTTTTTGATCAATTGCAATGTTTTGGTGCTAAATTTGTAAATACAGTAATTACTATATAACGTTGCCATGTATTGAACTGCTTTTTCTGTTGATTTGTTATAAAACATAATGTTTTGGTGCTTAATTTGTAAAATCATAACGTAATTTGACATTTAATAGGCTTTTCCCTAATCCCTTCTTTTTGTCAATCATTTTCGCTTATCCAACGTTCTGCCGGCCCGTTTATGTTGGATAAGGGAGACTATGGTGTATATGAAATTGAAGGCAGACCTATATGAACTCTAGTAACTTTCATGAGCAATCTTAGCCATTCCAGATATTCTTTCCACACTCTGTGTGGGAATCAGAGATGAAATATAATCTGTTGGACAAAGAATCTCCCTGCATGCCAGCGGGAGGCCATCCGCATGCCACGCAGAAGTTTCCCTTTGGTGATCGCAGCTATCCGCTGGACAAAGGCTTAGGAAGAAACTTTGATTGCACTCCCATTACCAATAGAAATTTGTGGGACCTTTTTTTTTTTTGTCTTCCCGGCAGGGGAAGATGTCTGAAAATCTAGTGTTCATTGGCTTTACATCCAGGACCCAGTATCTGCATAATCCCCCATTCATATTTTCAGACTCTCATTGTCTTCAGCATTCCATTGTTACACACCCAGGGTGGACACCACCTCCAGGAGACCTCTCCACCCCCGAGCCCACCTCCACTGGCTCATTGGAAGCCCTAGGGCTTCCCTGCTCAGATGGAAGGAGATCCCTGGCTGCATCATTGTCTCACCAATCAGCACACACACCAGCTAATTTCCACCTCTCAGCAGTCAGAGGCCTGGGAAATGCCATCCGTATTTCTGGCACTGGCTAATCAGGGGAATGGGAGGGAATTTTAAACCGTAGCAATGTTAATGCATGAAAACTCTTATGTATAAAAATGCCTACTTTTTGCTTATGAGTTGTGCCTGGACCCTTTGAGAACTCTCTGCTGTAAAGTGTCCTCCGCAGAATACATAAATTCTATTGTCATTTGCCTTCAACCTGGTGAGATTCCTGATTCCTGACTTAATACATTCACAGTTAGCTAAGCTTGCCAGGTTCTTGAAAAACCTCAAATTTCCAGCATCAACTCTTCAAATGCTCTAGCTGTTGCTCAAACACTACAGTAGAATCTCACTTATCCAACATAAACGGGCCAGCAGAATGTTGGCTAAGTGAAAATGTTGGATAATAAGGAGGAATTAAGGAAAAGTCTATTAAACATTAAATCACATTATGATGTTACAAATTAAATACCAAAACATCATGTTTTACAAAAAATCAAGAGAAAAAGCAGTTCAATAAGGTAAGGTAGTAATTACTGTATTTACGTACAGTAGAGTCTCACTTATCCAACATAAACGGGCCGGCAGAATGTTGGATAAGTGAATATGTTGGATAATAAGAAGGGAGTAAGGAAAAGCCTATTAAACATCAAATTAGGTTATGATTTTACAAATTAAGCACCAAAATATCATGTTATATAACAAATTTGACAGAAAAAGTAGTTCAATACGCAGTAATGCTATGTAATAATTACTGTATTTACGAATTTAGCACCAAAATATTACAATGTTTTAAAACATTGACTACAAAAATGTGTTGAATAATCCAGAACGTTGGATAAGTGGAGGATGGATAAGCGAGACTCTACTGTACTTCCAATTTGAAGTTGGCTTCCACAAGGTGGGGAACTAATTTGGCTTGCCATTTTCAACTTTTGGTTGTTCTTTTTTCCTATAGGGTTAGCGCCCCTTATCCAGCAGGATGATTTCAATTCAATATGGACTCTGTTTTTTTTTTCTAGACAGTCCAGCAAGATAGCTGTCATTTGAATATTTTATTTCATTGAGTTTTGTGATAACCAGAGCAATACTTAAGCATTGACACTTGGATTTTAAATATCAACACAGTCTTGGCCAAATTACTAACTCCATACTAATTAACAGAACACCAAGTCACCAAATTGTTTTTCTGCATTCATGAGCTTTTATACTATCACGATCTCTCCCTTCAACTGTACTGGAGAGAAAAAAATTTCAAATCTCTTTTTATGATTGTATGTCCCCTTGGGAAAGTCAGGGAAAGTCAAATTGGTGATTTGTTTTTCTTTATTGTATTTTTTACTGTAGCATTAAGAAAACCTTGATTTAATCTGTTTTAATTAAATTCTTGATTCAATTGGATTCATTGTATGGTCTTCCGCCTTTCTGATGAAAATGAACCAATCATCTCTAGAGTCAAAATGTTTTGTGCAATTGCATGTACTGTTTTGCAAGCCTGTGCAAAAGTCATCTCACACACATGGACACACCAATGTGGAAGTGAAATCTGTCTTCTTAATTTGATCCATTGTCTGAAAAATTACCTAGTTTTACCTTACTTTTCTTTTTATGGTGAGGGCAAAAAACTGTAATGAAGGTAGATTAAGACATCTCTTGCTTGAATGTGTTCTGTTGTCTATATGATAGTAATTATTTTTAAATGTACATCTGTATGTATGAACTAACATATACACATTTTATACAAATGCACATTTTTTAGGCAAAGTAATTCCCCCCCTTTGATGTCAAAGGCCCTTTCTACGATGCCATATAAAATCCAGATTATCTGCTTTGAACTGGATTATATGGCAGTGTAGACTCATATAATCCAGTTCAAAGCAGATAGTGTCAATTATCTGCTTTGATCATCTGGGTTATATGGCAATGTAGAAGGGGCCCATGTGACCATGTCAGAAACAGTCCACCCCTGCTCCTCCTCCTAAAATAACTTCTCGCTTAAGTAATGGGGATCTCTCAATTTGTATGTTGGAGCTTTGCCAACAGCACTGCTCCTTTAAAAACTTTTTTAAAAATTCTCAATATGCAAAGGAAAGGAGAATAGAGCTAATGGACACATTATCAATATCAACAGGAAACCAAGTCATGATCATTCAGTTTCTTCCTTTTATTTCACTGGAATCCTCTCAAGGGAATCCTCATCAGCCAGCAAGCTTCTCCTGCTGTAAATGAGACACTTCCGTCAAGTGCTTTTTAGGAAATGGAGACTAAAGCAGTTTCACTGAATTTAGGAGAGTCAACCCACAAGGTTGTGTATCACACACTGTCCAGTCGCTACTGGGCAGAGTAATAGTCTTCTATGTTATCCAGAACTCAGAAGAATTACGTTTCTGAATTAGAATTCTACCCCCAAACTCCCAGTGGCAAGCTTTCAAGGAGATGCATTGTATTCAACCAATATTCTGAAAGTGTATACTGTGCCCAAATACTCTAAATACTCATGCCTTAAAGGTACCAGATTGCATTTGATCTGGAAAGATAAGCAGAATCAGCTCTGGTTAGTTCTTGGATGAAAGATTGCCAATCAGATGTTGTAGGCTATATTTTAGAGGAAGGAACTGACAAAACCATCCCTGAGAAAATTCTAGGAAATTTGTGGAATTCTATAAAATTTGCCATACGTTGATAGGCAAATTGAAAACACACACACACACATATATACTATGCAAAGGGAAAGGATCAACAACCAAAAAGCAAAATCCTGTTCAATGCGTCTAGCTTTAAGGTGCACATTAACTCTTAGAAGACACCAAATGCTGCTCATTTCCCTCCTCAAAGACACAGTCAGATTAGGAAAAGTCAGGAATGTCACATAATGTTTTTTTCTATTCCAAGGTGGTAGTTAAGAGAGTTGTATGTTCCAAAATCCAAGGTGTAGTGATGGAGTTTATGGAGGATTAATTTTTAGTTACGTCTAGGTCAGCAACAAAGAGCAAGGAGCAAACAGCAAACAGCAACAAAGATAAGGAAATGGCATTGCTCTGAAGATAATCACAATAAAACGATTAGGCCATCTCCACTGTTTTGTCTGCAGCTGTCGTCTCTCCAATTCAACAGAAGGTTCTGTGCTGCTGCAGCAGGATCTTTCTCTCAGAGAAATAACAAATAGAATGCAAAACACAGGCAGTTTATTTGTAGCTGTATGTGTTGCCAAGATAACAAAAAGTGTGCATTTTTACTGCAGTAAAGTAAATCAGAATAAGGCCCATGACATATAGGGAATAAGGTTAACTTCTTTGCTTTGCATTCACCCTAGGAGAGGAATGGGAACATTGCTCTCTCTCTCCCCTTGATAGGTTTTTAAAAATTTAAATCCAAGAGGAGCTAAATAAACATTCAAAGAATCATATAAGCTGACCCTAATATTAGTTATGAGTGTGATGCCATCTCAGTTAGCTCCTCTTGGATTTAAATTTTTAAAAACCTATCAAGGGGAGAGAGAGAGCAATGTTCCCATTCCTCTCCTAGGGTGAATGCAAAGCAAAGAAGTTAACCTTATTCCCTATATGTCATGGGCCTTATTCTGATTTACTTCCTGGTGGTGGATATTATTAAAGTAAATGGTGGACATTTGGCCCTCGGCTCTATACAGGTTTAAGATCTGTGCTGACTGGGGTAGTACAGATACAGAAGCCACTCAGAACAATGGTTGAAGTTCATTTAGGGCAAGGCCCACTCTGACAGAGAGAAGCAGAAAGTTTGCTCAATACACATTGTTCTATTTTATGGATTGTAGATGCCCTCAGAGTTCATTGTAGGAACCAGAGCTGGCCCTACCTCTGGACAATGTGAGGTTTTCACTTCCCAGTGGTTCTGAACCTGGGGTCCCTAGATGTTTTTGGCCTTCAACTCCCAGAAATCCCAACAGCTGGTAAACTGCCTGGGATTTCTGAGAGTTGTAGGCGAAAAACATCTGGGACCCCAGGTTGAGAACCACTTCTTCAGATAGTAAATTGTTGATAATTGTGTGTAAGGCATCCAATTGTTATTTTTTATTTATTGTATGGTGTAGTACTCTTACTTCTAGCTAGGGAAAGAGATGTTTGTGAGATTTTCTTTCTCAATTGCCAGGATAATTTGGTTTTGCTGAGCAGCAAATATCTTAGGTTAGTTTAGTTGGGATTCAACAACAAAATAATTTTGGCACAAAGAAAGCCATTTTGCCTGTACTTCTGGCAAAATACTGGCTTCTGGAATCAATGGGGCTTACTACTGGATGCGTATGTATTGCATGACAACCACAAAAAAGCAATAGTTTGGCCATTTACAAACTGGCAGACATTCATGCATGCTAGAGGATTTCAGGAGCTGTAGTTTTCAGGGATATATAACTATTTACAGTGTCTGACTTTGAAAGCTATCCAGTTCTACAACTTATGCGTGTGTGTGTACACCTTCAAATCTCGTGTCATCTTATGGTGACCCCATGATTTCCATAAGTTTTCTTTTTTCACAGTTTTTTAAAAATCATACAGATAACAATGCATTACAGTACAAATCTTCTCTAAATCAATGTAGATGACTATTTACAGTTTATATAACTAAATCATGAGATCAGTTTGTACTTCCCTTTTCATTATAGACCATTAGTTTCCCCTTTGTCACCCTGCACGGAGTCATGCATGCATCCCCACCCCTACCACCTTCCCACCTCCCACCTGGGTCAGCTTATATCAATTCATTGATCTAGTTGTGTGGACAGCCTGGTTTATTTATTATTTATTTACCGTATTTATATTCCGCCCTTCTCACCCCGAAGGGGACTCAGGGCGCATCACATTGTACCCATATAGGGCAAACATTCAATGCCATATAACATAAGACAGAGACAGACGCAGCGGCAATTTAAACCTTCTCCAGCTTCCAGCTTCCTGAGGGTATGCTTGATTCTGGCCACAGGGGGAGCAGCTGCTTCATCATCCATTGCAATGGCAACTTCCTCATTCCAACGGCGGCTGGGTGATTTTTATGGTGTCGTAAATTAGCCTCCCCACATATAAGTGGTACCTAAATTTCCTACTTGATAGATGCAACTATCTTTCAGGTTACTTAGGTCAACAACGAGCAGGGGCTATTTTTTTTAATTGTCGGGTGCTCACCCTCATGATCTCTTGGTCAGAGTGATTTATTGCAGCTGGCTGCTAACCAGCCTGCCCACAGCCTGGTTCAAAGTTCTGTATCTATCATTTCCTTCCTTTTTGTTGCTTAAACATTACCATTTCACATTCTGCTCTTGTTTTGAGTAACTATTCAAATCTTTATTTTTCCTTTGATTGATAAAGCCGTTAATTAGATATTAAGAGAGGTAAGACCACCAGGCTTCCAAGTCGCACCTTGTTTTGTCTTTCCGACATTACATAAGTTTTCTTAGGCAAAACATACTCAGAGGTAGTTTTGGAAATTGGACCCTCTAAAATTATAGACTACAACACCCGGTATTCATTGGTGGTCTCTCATTCCAGTACAAACTGCCTTGTCACATGGCATCTGAAATCACCCCGCATTGTCAGGGGGCATGGGGAACCCAACGCCCCACGCCCCATATCACATGGCTCCAGTTTTTGACAATCCCATGGGGGAAATGTGGACTGTGCCCCCCCCCCAATTGCTTCTAATGGCAACACAGGAAGCCTCTTGTGTTGTGGCAGTGGCATGTGCCAGCTCTGCCTAACATCACCTACAGAGCCCATCACAGCTGGTGGGCTCCGTTGGTGAAGTAGGGCAGAGCTGGCATGTGCCACCAAAATCCATCCTTTGTGATGAGGTCTTAAGAGTCCACTTTGAACTCTATTCTCTATTCAGGTACAAATCTGAATATTCCTTAAAGGAATATTAAAAGGACATTTATAGGATTTTGGTTCAGAGTCAATACATTCCACATGTTTATTAGGTAATAAACCTGAGGAATATTTTTTTCAGTCTACACCTGCAAATATAAACTGTAAATGACATTCATTCAAGATCTATAATTACCCCCAGCTCCCTGGAAACCATATGTTTGCTGCCATGCAAGAGGTAAGATATTCCTTCAGTTCTCTAGCTAGAATTACATATGAGAAGAATGGAATAACTGTAGAATTGTCTAGGTTTTTTCTTTTGTGTATTTTCAATCATTAGAAGCCCTTAGTTTTGGGGGACTAGAGAAATGAAACATCCTTAAGTACCTACTGGTTCTACATGTTTTATAAAAGAATCTATTTATTTATTTCGTGTCAAAAGCATTGGTACAACAAATACATTTCAAATAATGGAAATAAAATAAAAAAGAAAAGAAATCACAAGCAACTAAATAGTTTTGGACCAAAAGCGGGCAACAGCAACCGCATTGTCTGTAGCTTTAAACAACTCCTCCTCCGTACATGAGGCAGGGCATTGTGGGCAAGCATACATGTGCTGAGTTGTTTGTTCAGCTCCACAGTCACACAAGGTGGAGGATTCCTCCAGGTAGTGCCACCTTGCCAAGTTGTCTTTTGATCTGCCCACTCCGCTTCTGAGTCTGTTCAGGGACTTCCAAGTTGCACATTCTTGGTTTGCCCCTGGAGGAAGACCCTCTTGGGGGGCCATCCAGTTAGAATTGCCAGGTTTAGCTGCCCAGAGGGACACCCATGCTGTTGCTTATAAAAGAATCAATATTTACTCATTGTACCCTGGTTTCAGTGAGGCAGGAGAAATTCCAGACTGCCGAGACACACCAAACATGGTTCAGCAGCTATCCTAACCCTCCACCCCGTGTTGTATCTGTATGCAGTTTAGCTCCCCTCTTCACCCTCCATTGGCATTCCAGAACACTGAAAAGTATGGTAGGTGAAGTATCAGAGTTAGAGACAGCTATGACATAGGGCCCCTGGGGGAACCGTGTGTTAAAGCGCTGAGCTGCTGCCCTTGTGGACCAAAAGGTCCCAGGTTCAAATCCCAGGAGCGGAGTGAGCGCCCGCTGTTAGCTCCAGCTTCTGCCAACCTAGCAGTTCGAAAACATGCCAATGTGAGTAGAATCATAGAATCATAGAATAGTAGAGTTGGAAGAGACCTCATGGGCCATCCAGTCCAACCCCCTGCTAAGAAGCAGGAAATCGCATTCAAAGCACCTCCGACAGATGGCCATCCAGCCTCTGCTTAAAAGTCTCCAAAGAAGGAGCCTCCACCACGGCCCGGGGGAGAGAGTTCCACTGTCGAACAGCTCTCACAGTGAGGAAGTTCTTTCTGATGTTCAGACGGAATCTCCTTTCCTGTAATTTGAAGCCATTGTTCCGTGTCCTCGTCTGCAGGGCAGCAGAAAACAAGCTTGCTCCCTCCTCCCTATGACTTCCAGTAGATCAATAGGTACCGCTCCGGAGGGAAGGTAATGGTGCTCCATGCAGTCATGTTGGCCACATGACCTTGGAGGTGTCTACGAACAACACCGGCTCTTCGGCTTAGAAATGGGGATGAGCACCAACCCTCAAAGTCGGATATGACTGGACTTCATGTCAGGGGAAACCTTTACTTTATGATGTTGACCTCAAAGATTGGATTCTTCGAGCATCGCTAGCACCAATTCAACATATTAAATGCCCCAAATGTCACACAGCAAATTACAGCAATGAAACTCATTCCGACCCTTCATTTTCCAGTCAGTCTGAAAATGGACTAGTTGTGGTCACATTTCTCCAGAATGTAATGGTTCCCAAATTTATGCTATTTAGCATGAGATGCTTCTTTAATTTAGCATATATTGCAGTTTGATTTATTGTTATTTCTGTTCTAAGTCATGACATTTAGAGGCAGAGAAACATATTAGTAAGATGGAATAGATTTCATTTTAGATGCAAAGAGTATTAAATCCAGTATGGTTCCAAATGTCTTTGCTCACACAGAAGAAATATTGGCTTTGTCCAGGACAAGAGGACCTCTTTTGATCTGTATAGAGGAACAGACTTAATTATTTCCCTTGTCTTCTTTTTTTTCTAGTTTTGAACTTATTATAACGTAAGCTGTGTCAGATAATCAATGGCCTATTTAACAGCTACTCCGTGAAATAAAATTGAGAGTCTATCCAATTGGGGTCAGAGGAAAGGAATTGTTACTTGGTTGATATAGTGTAAATATTATGATTTAAAATGCCTAGAAATATCATCTTTCAGAAAGAGCCTTTTTCAGATCCTCGAAAAGAAGAAAAAAGGATGTAAGCCATGCTTTGAAATGGTGTGATTCTTTTACTTTGCAACTTTCCAAAGGAGTTGCCATGTTGGTTTATTGTTGCAAAAACCATTTTCAAAGCCCCGTAATTATTTAAAAACTAACATTACAACAACAGTGTGTGGCCTATAGTCTACTTTTTCAGATAAAATCTGGATAATATGTTATCCAAATTTACAGTATGGATATAGTACTCATAGTTGCTGATGGAAATGTAGACAGTAAAATCAGGGTGGGTTAGAAGGTATTGATAATGCTGCTCATTCATAACATCTTTCTGATAATTGAAACATCCTGGCACTTGAATAGTTTCGACTAGAGTAGACCTAAGCAATTGTTAAATAGTGAGTCAACATGTAGGTAAATCCCATTCATTTGATTAACTATAACTAGGACTGACAACAGGATTCATTATTCCAATTCAACTTTTTGGTGGTAGATTGGAACTCAGGAAGTATAACCCATCAATTTTTCAATTCCATCTCTCTTAGAAGTATAAAAAAGATAAAGGCAAAGGTTTTCCCCTGATTTTAAGTCCAGTCGTGACCGACTCTGGGGGTTGGTGCTCATCTCCATTTCTAAGCCAAAGAGCCGGTGTTGTCCGTAGACACCTCCAAGGTCATGTGGCCAGTATGACTGCATGGAGTGCCGTTACCTTCCCGCCAGAGTGGTACCTATTGATATACTCACATTTGCATGTTTCTGAACTGCTAGGTTGGCAAGAGCTGGGGCTAACAGCGGGCGCTCATTCCACTGCCAGGATTTGAACCTGGGACCTTTCGGTCCACAAGTTCAGCAGCTCCGCGCTTTAATACACTGTGCGTTAAAGTATACAAGGGCATCACTGGCCTTAAAGCTGACTCAATAAAACGGCAATTCAACAGAACATTTGGAGATGAGCTTCTTGTTACAGAATTTGTGCCTTTAACTCTATGATGTTTAGTCACCCAGAATTGGCATAGATATCCTTTTTTGCTTTCCTGATTAAGCCTGGGGTCTTTTGTATGCAATCTACAGAATCTCTCCTGAGGGGGTCTGGTGGCTGTTGTCACTGGTGTGGTGATTTTTAGTCTAAACGTAAAAGGAACTATCCAATATGCTGGGCTCATTTCAGGGATGCCATTGAGTACCATAAATATTTCCTTTAGAAGACTGATTAAAATTCAAAGGAGATTCACCAGTATGCTAACATGGAGACCATCAATGACCTTCCTTTTCAAGCACAGTTGGTGGGGATGAGAGAGGGGGCCTTCTCTGTGGTTGCTCCCTCCTCTGGAACTCCCTCCCTAAAGAAATAAAAGCGGACCCACCCTCCTCTCCTTTTAAAAAAAAAAAAGCTTTTGAAAACTAATTTATGCACCTTAGCATATGGAGAGGAGGAAGACTAGTATAGCTTTATATATATATCCTCACCTAGATATTGGACGCCTACTTCACCCTGTGGAAATTGTGTGTGATGGGTTATATTTTTTATTTAAGTTCAGTTATGTATTATTTTATTTAGTTTTATAAATTTATTTTATCCACTATTTTGGTTTGAATTATCATTGTCTGTTTTCGGCATTGAATGTTTGCCATTTTGTTACCACCCTGAGTCCCCTTGGGGAGATAGGGCAGGGTACAAATAAATTATTATTATTATTATTATTATTATTATTATTATTATTATTATTATTATTATTATTATTTTATAACACAGCAAACAAGATAGATATGCTGGATTTCGTATCACAAAATCACAAGTCGAACACTTCCCAAGTGTCTAGGACTGTGTGATGTATTTTCGGATGATGTGCGCAGTTCCCAGTAGGGTGGCCTTTTGCAGTTGGCAGATTGTAATTTTGTCAATGTCTATTGTTTCCAAATGCTGGCTGAGATCTTTTGGCACGGCACCCAATGTGCCGATTACCACCGGGACCACCTGCACTGGTTTCTGTCAGAGTCTTTGAAGTTCAGTCTTGAGGTCCTGATAGCGGGTGAGTTTTTCCTGTTGTTTTTCGTCAATGCGACTGTCACCTGGGATGGCGACATCAATGATCCAAACCTTTCTCTTTTCCACAACTGTGATGTCTGGTGTGTTGTGTTCCAGAACTTTGTCAGTCTGGATTCGGAAGTCCCACAGTATCTTTGCGTGCTCATTTTCCAATACTTTTGCAGGTTTGTGATCCCACCAGTTCTTTACTGCTGGGAGGTGGTACTTGAGGCATAAGTTCCAATGAATCATTTGGGCCACATAGTTGTGCCTCTGTTTGTAGTCAGTCTGTGCAATTTTCTTACAGCAGCTGAGGATATGATCAATGGTTTTGTCGGTTTCCTTGCACAGTCTGCATTTTGGGTCATCAGCTGATTTTTCGATCTTGGCCTTAATTGCATTTGTTCTGATGGCTTGCTCCTGGGCTGCAAGGATCAGGCCTTCTGTCTCCTTCTTCGGGGTCCCATTCGTGAGCCATAACCAGGTCTTCTCCTTATCAGCTTTCCCTTCAACTTTGTCAAGGAACTTTCCATGCAATGTTTTGTTGTGCCAGCTGTCAGCTCTAGTTTGTAGTGCTGTTTTCTTGTACTGGTTTTTTGTCTGCTGTGCTTTGAGGAGTTCTTGTTGTTGTTGTTGTTGTTGTTGTTGTTGTTTTTATCCTATCTATACAGCATGTAACCTCTTAGCTGGCTACATTGTAAAAGAACTGATATTGCAGATGGCATGGATTTCCCCATGTACCTCTCTTGAACCCCATCTACACTACTCTTATAATGCAGATTAAGCCGGATTATATGGCAGTGTAGACTCATATAATCCAGGTCAATGCAGTTCAGTCTGAGTTATATGAGTCCACACTGACCATATAATGCATTTCAAACAGCATTATATAGTAGTGTAGATGGGGCTACAAAGTAATCCAGTGCTTCCTTCTAGTTTTCTCTGCGTGTACCAGTTTTACACAAGGCCATAAATATGCTGCTTACTAAGGTCCTAGAAAGAGACAAAATGTTTTTACACCATCTTTGACAGTGTTGGGGAATGCCACAGGTCATACAAATAATGGTCAGGAATTATAGGATTTTCAGGCCAATGACATCTGATGGCCATGGTCCCTACTTTGCATCTAATGGAGAGACAAAGAACTGTGTGTTTGTGTCTGGACCTCTGTCTGGAACTATGGAGGTCAACAGTAGTATTCTGGAATTACTCTAACATTAAGGAGGCATGCCAAAACATTATCTGTGGGATAGTGCATGCTTTCTGGTTTGATAAGCTCCCAAATGATGTCTCAGAATTATGATTTCAAGTCACAAGATCCAAGACATTGGGTGCAGTCTGAACTTATTTTGAAGGTACATGCCACACTGCATATTTGTCTGTTTTTCTGGAGAACAAGAAGCAAAGCTCTCTTCAAAAAAGGTGACAACAATGATGATGATGGTAGAACAAACTGGGACTCTCCTTCACTCATGGTGGGACTGTAAAAAAGTAAGGAGCCACTGGAAAAATCCATGATCACTCACAAAAAATATTAAAGAGGAAATATGACCTAAAGCCAGAATACTACTTGCTAAATTTAGTGGACCTTAAACTAGGGATGTCCCAGGTTCAAATCCCGGAAGCAGAATGAGTGCCCACTGTTAGACCCAGCTCTTAATGACCAGGCTAAAAAACACAAGATGGACTGGTCACCACTAAAAGAGTACCTCCAGGTTAAACAACAGATCAGTATAGATTAAGTGAATTAGATTAATGACGTGTTAGTAACGATCAAGAAATAAGGAAAGACAAATATAATAAGGAATATACCAAGGTGAGGGGCGAGGTGAAAACAAGACAAAAAGAAAGAAGAAAATATAAATCTCCAGTGGAATGGACCGGAATTCCTTTTTAATTTTTTTTTTTAATATATGCTATTTAGCTGACATTCTTTTCTATACCTCTTTTTTCCTTTTCTCTCTCTCTCTCTCTCTCTCTCTCTCTCTCTCTCTCTCTCTCTCTCTCTCTCTCTCCCTCTTCCTCTATTTGTCTATTTGTCTTCTCTCTCTCTCTCTCTCTCTCTCTCTCTCTCTTATTGCTGCTTAACTCTTTCGTTTCTCCCCGCTTTCTTCTTTTTTATGTAAACTGTAAGAAACTTATCTAATAAAGATTACAAAAAACAAAACAAAACAATGATGATGATGGTGATGATTCCAGTGCAAATTTCAAATGCTAAGTTTTGACGCAGATAAGCTAGCCTCCATCTCACAATGTTTTTCTTACTTGCTGGGATATTAGGCTAGGTACTGATTGAGAGACAGATAAAAACAATTTGTAAGGTTGCAGGGCATGGTTCAATAGGTTTCTAATAGCCCTGTACAATTTGTTCAAAAGGAGAGGGTGTATGTTGTTGTTGTCAAGAATCTAGAGGACCAGACATCACATGACCTCAAAGCATTGTTCAGCCCATATGCTCCTGCGTTCTTGTGGCACAATCTGTAGATGCATTCTGCTGGAAAACATCAGTTTTCTCTACAAAGGCCCTAGTCTCATGTCTATATAATAATAATAATAATAATAATAATAATAATAATAATAATAACAACAACAACAACAACAACAACAACAACAACTTTATTCTTGTACCTCACCTCCATCTCCCCGAAGGGACTTGGGGTGGCTTACATAAGAAAAACAATCCATACATTTAAAACACAATATAATAACATAGTTATAAAACAACATAACGTGACAATTATTAAAACCAAGATATCAGTTGCTAAGTACAGAGGGTAATTAGTGCAAAACTCTAAGTGAAGGCCATGAGTAAAATAGAGACGGGTGGGGGAAGGCAAGGAACCAATCGTGTTAAAACACTAAAACCTATAAAATGGGGGGGGGGGGGCAATATTAAAGTGCAGCACTGTTATATGACTACATTTCCTTCTAAACTCAATTAGGAAAAATAACCTGGAGTTTTTCATTATGACTTGAATGATCCTTGCTTGTCAGCCAAGCTATTCTTAGAACATTTTCATACAAAAATCCATCTATCGTGTGCAACACATAGTATTAGAACTAAAAAATAAATGAACACTACAAGATCTTGAAGAAATAATGTGGCAAAGCATTTCACAGCAATAGTCTGTGTTCACAGAAGCTTAAAGTTATGAGGCAAATAGGCATAACAGCTTAAAAGTCAAAATGAAAATAGTGTTGCTGCTATGACTATCACAGCTGACATTTTACAGCAACAGAATATTTGATACTCCAGATTTTCTTGAACTTCAGTTTCCACAGAAATGTCAAGAGATGAAAAGAGCTGCAATCTAATGATATGTGGAGGCAATGGTAGCTTGCACATCCCATGTGAGGAATTGAATATTCTGGGGTTTTGTCTGAATTCGAAAAGAACTATCCAAGGTGCTGACTGTTTGGGTGATAGGATGTAGGGGTGTGCACAGTTTCGTTTTTGTGTACTGGATTTGAATGATTTGGCAGATTCGGTTGCCGGATCCATGAAAACGAGCTTGGCATGGGGCAGCCAAAGCCTTAGGTGGTAGAGATCACAGCAGCCAGATCTTTTCAGCTAATGTGGGCTAATAATGGGGACCAATGGAGCTGAGCGGCACTCTACCTGAGGCAGAGGTAAAGCCGACAGCATGTGGGCAGGACAATCTCACAAATCAGGAAAGTTGTGCTTTGCTTTCTTCCTCAGGAGCCTCCTCCATCCTGAGGGCCATCCCACCCAAGCCCACTTGAGGCAAATGGGAACTCGCTTTCCCATCAGCAGTTTGTGCGGCACAAGCATTGAAGGAGCCTTGTGCTCCCTCCCAGGGTATGATGGGAGTTGTGGTTTTTTTCCTTGTGTGCTTCTCACTTTCTTTCTTAGTCAGTCAGAAGCCTGATTGACTGTGCCCATTCTCTGCCCCTCTTGTGGCTTGAGCTTGGGACTTTGATTCCCAGAACCCCTCCTTGGATCTTTAAAAAAATGTTAATAACTTTTTAAAATTCCAAAATATTAGTGGAGTGGTGAGACGTTCTGAAACTTGGCAGCTTGAAGAAGTAAATGTGCTCTATAATTGAGATGAGTCTCATATTGACAGTCCTAAAAATGACAGAGAAACGAGCCTCTAAAGCAGTGGTTCTCAACCTGTGGGTCCCCAGATGTTTTGGCCTTCAACTCCCAGAAATCCTAACAGCTGGTAAACTGGTTGCGATTTCTGGGAGTTGTAAGCCAAAACACCTGGGGACCCACAGCTTGAGAACCACTGTTCTAAAGTTTCCCCATTGGCACCAATGAACCAAACATTTCTGGCATGAAAACAGAAACCCCTCCTGTATTTGGGAAGTTTCCTAAAAATGGAACAGGGGGGCAGCTAAAAACCAGACACTGAAAATGGCATGAATTTTTGCTGAATTACACACCCCTAATAGGATGCAGCACATTGGAAATCTCAATTTAAGTTTGAGCTAAATCCCATAATTCAGTTACTGCTCCATCAACTTGAAAGATATCAGCTGCCACTCTCTGGAGTCCATATTCTGTTTCCCTGGTTTTGTTTAAATGGAGGGGTGCCACTGAAAGAAACCATAAGACAGAGACAAATATGGGCCTAAACTGTTACAGCAATAAGCATTTCATCACTCTCTCTTCCTATTCCTATATAACAGTGGTACAACTACACATTGATTTGGAAAAATAGTCAGACAAAATTCTTAAAAGGAAATGAAAATGGAATTAATTTATGAATGAACATTTTTCCCATTATGAAACTGACCGGAAAATTCCATCAGCTTTCAGATTGATCCATAAAGGAATAAGGAAATGGCAGGTTTTCTCTTACACGCTGCATTGGAAAACACTCACTTTTTGTCAAAATATTTAACAGACCCAAGCACATCCAGATTCTTAGGAAACAAAAGGTGTATTGTATATTACTTGTGGGCTTGCTCTGCAGGTCAATAGACTGTCTGAGGACTTATAAAGCTGATGGATGTGATATTCTAGTCTAGACTTACATGGAAATGAGGTGTTTATGCGCTATGTGTGACTTTGCTTAGCTCAGAAATCACATATGGTTCCCAGCAGCTCTCAAGTATGGCTTCTGAACAGAGCTTGGATGAATTGCTTTTTAGACTATTATTCCAAGAACATGCCCCATAGTTTTGCTTTGCAATGTTTGCTATGAGTTATTGTCTGAATGAGTAGCTTTTCTGTTTCTGAATAAGCCAAGGCCAATACTGGAGTGTTGTATCTTCTATAACAATGTTCCATATGTCCATGAAAGTTCAAATCACATCAGTCCATCCTCCTCACTTTCTCCTCTTAAACTGTTCCTTCAGTGCAGTCAGGACAAAAAATGATCAGAGGACTAAGAAGGATTAGTAGAAAATGGAGCATTTGTGGCAGAATTTCATCTAAGGAAATTGCCCTTACCATTAATTGTATACTTAACATATTTACTATTTTCCTTAGATGTGTATACCCTCCCACCCCCGATTTCGCCCCTCCTCCTATTCTCTTGACCTTTCAATTTCCATACT
The DNA here is from genome assembly GCF_035594765.1 of Anolis carolinensis. Classification (NCBI taxonomy): domain Eukaryota; kingdom Metazoa; phylum Chordata; class Lepidosauria; order Squamata; family Anolidae; genus Anolis; species Anolis carolinensis. Next base: position 168,114,781 of record NC_085843.1, on the reverse strand, counting down.
TATGTCAGTTTTATCTCCTTCCCTCCCCCTCTCACCTCCACCTTCCGGGAATAGTTGTATCTCTATTTCCAATATTATTTTAATTGATCGATCATGAAGATATTTTGTTGCAGTTCTTTATATTTTCTTTTTCTTTTAAGAGTTGTCCATTTGGAATCCCAGTTCTCATTGTGTACTATTTGGTTCTCCTTTCTTGGCAAATGTTTCCTACACGTAGCAATTATCCAGTTAGGTGCAACAAGGTATGTGTTGAAAAGTATTTCCAAAAAAAAAAAAGGAAACATGTCAGAGATTATTATGATATAAAATGTAACTTTGATCTCAGTGGATAAGAGGAAATTTCATCCAAAAGCCATTTTGATTTAGTGCCACAATGGATCATTCAGTATGCTTTGCAAAAGACAACAAGGATTCCCTTTGGTTTTTCCAATTATAGCAATCTCTTTACTAATAACATGATAGTAAAGATAATTAGAAATTATTTGGATTTGCACAAAGTGCATCCCCCAAACTGGAAAGCGTTCATCTTCTCATCCATTTCCTAACTGATGAGGGAGGAATAAACAAACATTTATAAGAGGAAATAGGGGATTTTAATTCAATTAACTGCTTTAATTGCAGAATGCAAAGGCAATTTGCATAGCAAGGCCATTTTAAGAATATCTACATGCCTAATCATTCTGTGCTCTCATTATGCAGGAGAGAAATGTAGCTTTCATATTAAGTATTTATAGTGCTGTGTAGTAGGGAGGGAAAACACAGGACAGAAGGGTATTAAGGAGAAAATCATTGGTTTGCTGTATTCGGATAAAAGTCTTAGCCTTTCCCCTTCTGCCCTCTGCTGGTTGCAACATAAAATGACTTCAGAGTAGCAACACGAAACTATAAAGACAATTGAATATATCCAGAGAGAATAAAAGTCCAGAAAGTCCCAGTTTTTGTTCCTGTTCTTTCTGATATTATGTTTGAGATCCACATATATATTGTTTATCCCAGAATATTTTTCAGCTCTCAGGATAATCAGAGACATTTTATATCAGATCCCTAGATCAGTTTAGTTTAATCCAATATAAAACTTCCAGCCTTTTTGGAACATTGGACTACGACTCAGGAGATCAAGGTTTGTCTCTTTGCTTGGCCATAGAAACCCACTTAGTGACCTTGGACAAGTCACATGCCCTTGGCCTCAGAAGAAGGCAGAAGAAATCCCCCTCTGAAAAAAAAACCTTGCCAACTCTATGAAAGGTTTGTGGTAGGGTCACAATAAGTTAGAAATGACTTGAAGATATACAACTACAACTACATAAAATCAGAAAACACAACAGCAAAATTTGGAACTTTTCAATCAGTCAGAAAAGTGAGAAAGAAAAAACTGAAAGGGTATGGAAAATTGTTCTAATGGGAAATTGAAGAGTGAACAAGCAGTCGTATAAGGAAGACATGGCTTCTTTTTCTTTTAGAAAGTCAGTTGAGTATTCAAAATTGATACTTATTGATTGATCAGGCATTTGGACCTAGGTCCAAAGGTCAACCCTAACATTAGACAAAGTGAGGCAGCTGATTTTCAGTGTCACAAAGAGGCATAAAATTATTAGCTATTTGTTATTGCTGTATATTATTGTCAGCCTGAATAGTACCCTAAAGGCACCAAATTCCATTTTATTTTGGAAGCTAAGCACATCCAGCCCTGGTTAGTACTTGAATAGGAAACCACCAATGAATGCCTGGTGCTGTATGTTATCTTTATTTATTTATTTATTTATTTATTTATTTATAGAATTATATTCCACCCTTACCCCGCAGGGGACTCAGGGCAGATTACAATGAACACATATACGGCAAACATTCAATGCCAACAGACAAACAACATACAGTATAGACAGACACAGAGGCATTTAACATTCTTCCAGCTTCATGATTCCAGCCACAGGGGGAGCTGTTGCTTCACTGTCCACTAGTGGCAGTACCTCCTCATACCTTTCCTCGTGTTTTGCTGGCAGTTTTATGGTGTTGTAAATTAGTTAAATTAGCCTCCTCGCATAAAGCGTACCTAAATTTCCCTACTTGACAGATGCAACTGTCTTTCTGGGCTGCATAGGTCAACAGCAAGCCTGGCTATTTAATGGTTGGGGGCTTAACCCAACCTGGGCTTCGAACTCATGACCTCTCTGTCAGTAGTGATTTATTGCAGCTGGTTACTAGCCAGCTGCGCCACAGCCCGGCCCTATCTTTCAGAGGAAGGAACTGGTAAAAACACTTGTAAGTATTCCTTGCCTAAGAAAATTTCATGTGTTGCCATAAGTTGACAGATGACTTGAAGGCACATACACTAGGCCTGTGCAATCAGTGAAAAAAATGTTTCAATACTCATTACAAAATTAGGTGATGGGGAGAAAATTGTTTCTAGCAAGTTTCCGAAATTGGATGGAGTCTGTATCGTAACTATAACAAGTTAACTACTTTTTCATTACTTTTCATTAAGTAATTAATTTTGCCAATGAAGAAATTTCAGGAGCCCCTTTCTCACTTATTGTTAGCGCTATTGGTGTGAAAATTGCTATGACACATTTACTACTGTTAGCCCATCAAATTTCAGAATGTTTCACTCATCCACAGATTTTTGGGGAATTTCAAAGGTTTTACAAACAACATTTAAAACTACAAGAGCTGGGTGAGGATGAGGATGATGATGATGATGATGATGATGATGATGATGATGATGATGATGATATCGTCAATGACATTCCTAGTGTGTGCACATGAGATTTAACAAATATACCATATTAATAATCTTTTTCATCTTTTAATTGCTGAAGCTAGGTTTATAGGTTTATATTTAGGTTTCCTTGCTAACTTATTAAAGAAAACCTCCAATATACGTATAACATACCCACCTAGTCCCTAATATATGTCAATAATGTCAATATGTCAATAACATGAGTAACTAGTCTCATGACTTTGTAGACAAATGTGAATGTCAAACTCTACCAATGAGAGATAGAAAGGGAAGGGCTATTTGCACAAAGCCATAAAGAAAGAAGTCTTTTTCCCCCCTCTCCCTTGAGCCGATCAATAATACATAACATCTTATTAAAGCTAGACTGGAGTCAGTGGTGCTACTCAATTTTTGCAGATGTGTCTCCATTCCCTCATGTCTCTGATAAAAATTGTACACCTCACTTCTACAGATGGAGACGTGATTTCGGATTTTGGAGTTCTTTTTATTTTCAGAATGGGATAGTATTCTTTTTACCCCTACTAACTGTATGTCTCACACACACAGTGTTCTTTCCTCCAACAGAGAGGAAAGGTCGGGTGATTTAGGAGGAATTATTGTACATCTGCCACTTGCCCACGAACATCTGCCACCTAAGACAGTTGCTCACTCTGCCTAATAGTAGTGTCAGCACTTACTTAAATAGGAATGGGATTGTAAATAAAGCAATTTTCTCTAGAAATACAGAACCTTCTGTCACTGTCTTCCAAGAGGCATTGAATTATACTTGAAATACTACTTGAAATATGCAGAATTATCAGAATTATCCACCGATAAATAGAATCAGTTATTGATCAATTAGCTAATGACATCAGCATGGAAAATAAGATTGAAGAAGAAAACCTGATATTATTATTATATATTTTATTTATATTAGAGAAGATATTAAAAAAGAAGTATGGTATGTTTTTAGCTCAGGAAAGGTACTTCATTTGTTCATATGTTTATGAAAAGTGGACTGTGAAGAAGGTTTACAGGGGGGAAATCAATTCATTTGAAATGTGGTGCTGGAAAAGAGTTCAATTGATATCGTTTTGCTATGAAGACATATAAATGGGCTTTATAGCAAATCAGACCAGAATTCACACTAGAAGCGAAGATAACTAAAGTGAGGTAGTTGTACTTGGAACATGCAATCAAATTTCATGAACTGCTGGAAAAGGTGATAATGCTTGTTAAAGTGGAAAGCAATAAAAAAAAACAGGGAGACTGTACTACAGCTGGATTGATCCAGATTTTGTAAGTTGATAACTGAGTCTCTCAGACATCTTGTTGCATCCCTAGGCTGCGTAGGCACCTCAAAACCACACCGGAGCCCCAGATTATAAGCAAGCAAGCTGTTTATTGAAGATTATATGCAAGCAATAGCAAATCAAAGTTCAGAGTCAATAAAATGGGTCTAAATCCCCAAGAACAAAGTACTTGAAAATCTTGAAGCAAGAGTGTGTAAGTCACTCAAAGAACATAGTCCAAACCGGATATCAAAGTAAGTCCCAAGAAAAGTATCATGAGTAGTCCGAACAAAATATCAAGGATTAATCCAAAGCATGAATCAAGCTGGAAACATAGGAAGCAAAACTGGAATACAGATCTTAGTCCAAGGTACAGAGTCAATACTGGAACACACGGCAAGGGTCTTGGCTGGAACAGAAATCCAAACTGCAAAATTACTGGAACATTCAACTTGATACACAGGAACAAGAACGAGGCTGGAACCTGAATCAAGATACAAAGTTGCAGGAATTCACAGGAACACGAAGCAGAGATCTTCCTCTCTTTGATAAGCAAAGTTACCATCTCAGACTCTGTCAGAGAAAGCAGCCCTTCTTAAGGGAAATTCAAGGTCCCTTCCCATGAGAAGTCTGCTCATTATTTCATTTCAAAAGCAATTTTTTACTCCTTCGGACATACTCCCTTTCTTTTCTCTGCTGAATTATCACTTTCCTCCTGTCAAGCTCATTAGCCCTATCTGCTTTATCACTCCTAGGATCCAAACTAGAATATCCATCTGGCACCAGGAGATCCGACCTTGACTGCTTTGAGAAATGCAGTTCAAACTTTGAACTGCATTTCTCTTACTTGCAACCATTCTGTCTTTGGTCCCAGAATCCACTGGGACAAACTCTGGCTGCATCTCAGACCCAAACTCAAGAGTCCTCTGGCAAAGCAGGTGAAGGATCAACCTCTGGCTGCACCTCAGACAAGGCAGGTGCAGAGACAATCATCAGCTGAACAGGCCCAACCTCAGGCTCATCTGACAGCTCAGATGGCGGCTGGGCTACAACACGTCTCTTGTCCATAGACTTGTCCTAAGTTAAAATCAACTTGGTGGCAAATAACAAAAAAACAAAAGGTAGTCAGACAAAGCTGCAGATTCTGGGAGATACAGTCCAAACAAGCAGCCTTCTCAAGTTCTTCTCATTATAGTAGAGATAGTACATTAAGTTATTTTTAGGGGAAATTGTCTACAGCTCAACCAGGGAAAGGAAGACTTTTCATGCCAACATTTCAGTGCTCAATTTTAGGTATACAAGTCTAACAAATACATCCAACAACCATTAATCTAATCCTGTCTCTGAGCTCCTACTAGTCTATAGACTTGGGGTAGGGGGGGGTGTTATATGAAGTACTACAAGTATTATTGGACTGTTCCTTCCAACAACTCTTGTCACCATCATTATTAGCAAAGGTTGATAGAAGTGCATCAACACTTGGAAGGCCTCAAATTCCTCATCCCACATAGAAATACAGCTATTCTTTGCAGAGCAATCTTTTGACTCTATGTCAGGCTTTCCCTGTTCCTAGCAGAGAAGAAATTATAGTCCTCTATACATGTCTGAAAAGAAGTGGGTCCCATCAAGGCTAAGGGGACAAATTCCCTGGTGAATGTGAATAGAATGTGAGTCCCAACTATATGTCTGTCTAAGGTTAATGGGACTCAAAATTACTTTAAAACCAGAGAACAATAAGATAAAAACTAAGGTCTTTCCAGATGTTCAATAAAATAAATAGCTGACTGTGAAATTTTATAGTATCCCATTGCTTCTTCCATCCGTTATACTATATCTGGGTCATCATCTTTCATAAACAAGGATCAATTCCACTTTAATTACTCTCCATTGCTAAATTTATAAAAATGAGGGAGACTAAGATGGTTTGGGGGACCATCAATCACCAAGATGATTGAAATGGCAAGGCTCTCTTTCCTTCATCCTTAGGCCTAAATCTGTAGGACATGGAGCAAACATAGTTCTATTTGAATTAATTTATTCTGAAGGTGCATTTTGATATAGACTGGTGTCTCGGGGAATCTGCATTTGCTTGGGATGCTATTTTTCAGCAAAAGCTAAATACAGAAAGAAGCTGATATCTTTTTAGAATTGACATACTAATAATCAACCTTTTTCAATTTCAACAGCTTTGTATTTGCGGTAGATTATCTTTCCTTCCCATCCCCTCCCCTTCTTTTTTAAGTGCTCTAAAACACAACCAAAGTATTGAGGCTTGATAGGTATTATATCAAAGAGATTAATGCGATATTATCTTGCTGAATTGAGGGAGCTCAACTGGGTTTTAACTTTTGAATGTTACATTTGCAGAAAGAAAGCAAATGTAATCAGTAAAAGCTAAATGTCAAATGTTAAAAGCTGTGTTGTCTCCATTGGAGACACTATTCCGGCTAAAATGAAGATCTCTTTGCTCTGAGGTTCCTGTTAACATTTTGCAGCATAAAAGTTAGATTTAGCAGTCTTCCAGCTTAGTGAGTGAAAAAAATAGATAATGGACTCCCCCTTCCCACCCCCCAGTCTCTCCTCACACCATCTGTGATTGGTTGCCACCAAACTGATGATCCTATTGCCAGGAACAAGGCTTAATGATACTCATACCTGATCCCTTGGATTCCCTTTAATCCAAGGAGATTTTTTTGCTGGTCAACATCATCAATGATGAATGATCACTGTGACAAGCATCCATGCTTGTTTGTTACAGAATGTTAATAGGGACAGGTTATAATCCATCATTCCCCCTGCCCCCCCCCCCCCCCCGCCCCCAGAAGTCTCCGATATAAGGCTGATGTTAAGAGATACAGTCTTACTTGGGGCCACTTAGCAAGTTCATGGCAGATTTGAGACTAAAGCTTTGACAGAACTTTCACAGAGATCATGTTAAAACAGGTGGACCTGGAGGAGGATTTGAATCAAGTGTATGGATATATGTCTTACAATGTGTTGTCAAAGGCTTTCATGGCTTGAATCACAGGGTTGTGAAGTATTAGAGGTTGTGAAGTATTGTAGACTCTTTGTTAAAGTGCTTTCTGGAAAATAAATTTACAATATTGAAATGTATTTGGGCAATTAAACAAAGAAGGTAATTTGGAGAGCAAGTAATGACATCAGTGTGGTAATGGAGATGAGGTGCACGATTAATGTCATTTGGGTTATTCCCAATGAACTAATCTGTTAACCTCTTAGCCTACCTTTCTCCCTGTTTATAGCTCTGGAAACAGGAATTCCCCCCTCTATATTTTATTAACTCGCTTTTGAGTGTATTGTGATCAGTCTTTACACTTTACTATTACCCATACACTTGAAGATGAAAAACAGATTTCTTGGTGAACTGCCTAAATAAACCATAATTTGAATGCCTCTTTCATGTATTTAGTATAAGAACAGGATGAATAGTGCCTACAATTCAATGGATATGTAAATAATAATTATGTATATGTGTGTGTGTGTGTGTGTGTGTGTGTGTGTGTGTGTGTGTGTGTGTGTGTATATATATATATATATATATATATATATATATATAAGCTTTACCCAGCCACGCGTTGCTGTGGCTGATGGGAATCATTTGTTGGCCAGGTGGAATAGCATTGAATAGCCTTGCAGCTTCAAAGCCTGGCCATTTTCTGGAGTAGCTGGAGTAGCACCCTCAATCAAAGAGCCGCTTTGAAGCCTGGCAACTTTCTTTGTAGGGGAATCATTGTTTGGCCAGATTGAATTGCACTGAGTAGTCTTACAGGGCATCTTTGCTAGGCCAGATTGAATGGGATGGAGTAGCCTCGTGGCTTCAAAGCCTGGGGATTTTTCACCTAGGGGAAATCTTGGTTGGCCAGGTTGAAAAGCACTGAATAGCCTTGCTGCTTGCAAGCCTGGCCGCTTTCTACCTTGCGGAATCCTTGGTTGGCCTGTTTGAATAGCAATTAATAGTCTCGGTGTGGCAGGTATGAATGCTGCAATTAGGCACCTTGATGAGCATTTAATGGCCTTGCAGCTTCAAAGCCTGGCTGCATCCTGCCTGGGAGAATCCTTTGTTGGGAAGTGTTAGCTGGCCCTGATTGTTTCCTTTCTGGAATTCCCAATTTCCCTGCTTTCAGAGTGTTGCTCTTTATTTACTGTCCTGATTTTAGAGATTATATTGTTCTGTATTATTATACCAGAGTAATTGTTTCATAACGGTCTTGACAGACTAGAGAGATGGGCCGAAACTAACAAAATGAAGTTCAACAGGGACAAATGCAAGATACTTCATTTCGGCAGAAAAAATGGAAATCAAAGATACAGAATGGGGGACACCTGGCTTGACAGCAGTGTGTGCGAAAAAGACCTTGGAGTCCTCGTGGACAACAAGTTAAACATGAGCCAACAATGTGATGCAGCAGTTAAAAAAGCCAACGGGATTCTGGCCTGCATCAATAGGGGTATAGCGTCTAGATCCAGGGAAGTCATGCTCCCCCTCTATTCTGCCTTGGTCAGACCACACCTGGAATACTGCGTCCAATTCTGGGCACCACAGTTGAAGGGAGATGTTGACAAGCTGGAAAGCGTCCAGAGGAGGGCGACTAAAATGATTAAGGGTCTGGAGAACAAGCCCTATGAGGAGCGGCTTAAAGAGCTTGGCATGTTTAGCCTGCAGAAGAGAAGGCTGAGAGGAGACATGATAGCCATGTACAAATACGTGAAGGGAAGTCATAGGGAGGAGGGAGCAAGCTTGTTTTCTGCTGCCCTGCAGACTAGGACACGGAACAATGGCTTCAAACTACAGGAAAGGAGATTCCACCTGAACATCAGGAAGAACTTCCTCACTGTGAGAGCCGTTCAGCAGTGGAACTCTCTCCCCCGGGCTGTGGTGGAGGCTCCTTTCTTGGAGGCTTTTAAGCAGAGGCTGGATGGCCATCTGTCGGGGGTGCTTTGAATGCGATTTCCTGCTTCTTGGCAGGGGTTGGACTGGATGGCCCATGAGGTCTCTTCCAACTCTACTATTCTATGATTCTATGATTCTATAAATAATAATAATAAAACTTTATTTATACCCCGCCACCATCTCCCCAACGGGGACTCGGATTATAAATATATTATATTTATAATCTTATATTATCTGCTTAGAAGTGAATTATATGAGGTCCATTCTACACAGCTGTATAAAATCCACACTGATGTGGATTATATGGCAGTGTGGACTCAAGATAATCCAGTTCAAAGCAGATAATATAAGATTATAAATGGGTAATACAGCTGTGTGGAAGGATCTTGAGTCTACACTGCCATATAATCCAGTTCCTATCAGATAATCTGTATTTTATAGGCAGTGTAGATCAGGCCTAAGTGCACTCTGCCTGTGCCCTGGGCGCCATTTTGGCTGGAGGAGTTGCTAGGATACGAAGGGGGCGGGGCCTAAAGTCAGCAGAGTCTACCTTTCTAACTGGCAGTTAGGGGGAGAAAGGCTCTTCCTCTGTAATTTGGACTATATTTCTAGGGTTTTTTTATTGAAAGATATATTTTGGATGACTATGTCTTTTGTGGCCAAATTTGGTGTGATTTGGTTCAGTGATTTTGTTGTTTACTCCATAGTAAAACGAACATTACATTTTTATATATATTGATTGTACGAGTGTTTGATTGTTAAGACTCTGGAGACCAGGATTTGAATCCTCACTCAGCCATGATATCTTTTGGGCATCTTGAGATGTGTCTCATCTAGCCAGTATAGCTGGAGCTAAGGGATCATGAAAGTTGCAGTCCAGATACATATGGAAGACTATCCTTCCATATTAAGCTTTTTCTGTGGTCTAAACAACAGCATTGCTGGCTCCTAGCTGTCTTTCTGTTTTTGTCTAAAACACAGAAGCTGACTGTGACAGATAAATTGCACATTTATGAAAAATGTTTCCAGGAGGGACAGGTTTTTTACAGTGTCTTAAATTCTGATGTATGTTAGGGCACATTTGTAGAAGACCATTTTCCAATAATAAGAAATAGAAGGAGGGGGAGGGAGGTGGGAGAAGGAAGAAAGAAGCAACAACAGCAATATATTGACTTGGCCCTTTATATTATTTTTAAAAAGAAACTTGTTACAATAATCTAATCCAAATTAATAAACTTTTAAAGTTATATTCTGAGATATTTTAAGACATTCTCTGTGTATGCACATATGTGTATATGGCTTTCTCACAACCTAATTTACATTACTTAGTTCTAGTTCTACATTTGAGAATGCATGTGCTGTATTTTTTATGAAATCTGGATGTTATCTGTTTTTCTTTCTATTCCACTCTCCTGTCCCTTAGGAAATAATAATTGCTCCATTTTCATAATTTATATTTACTGCATGATCAAAAGCACTGTGTTGCTGTTAAAGATCAAGGATTACGCTTTCTTCATGCTACAGCTGTAATCCACACAATTTTGGGACCACAATTCTATGCACAGCTCAGTACACTTAAGGTTGTTGTGTTATATGCACTTTCTTTGAATTACTCCCTTTAAAATTTTAATAATCACTCTATCTTATCAATGGAAGGATTGGTGTTAGGTGGTATATACTTTGAAATAGATGAAGTTTAATTCTGTGCTGAATTTTGGTGCTAAAATTATGTTTTAATATCCCTCAGGACACAAAGCAGAATGTTAGATAACAAGCACACCACCCAGTGGGAGAACGGGAATAATGACATACTTTTTAATAAAATGAAACAATATCAAAGACTTTTCGTTTAATTAGTCTTTGAAAAAATGGCATTTTTTTAAAAAAAAGAACTACTTATTTGTGCTATTTTTATTTACAAAAGGTACCTGCTCAAGCTTGAATGTTTTCGTTTGCTTCATCTATACCTATTAATAGATAATAAATATGTTTCTTTGGTGATTCAATGAACACGGACAAACTTTTCTTAAAAAGTAACATAATTTCTTTGTGAAGTATTAAGAAACAAAAATGAAAATATTGAGATAGGTCAAGTTTTCAGGTAAGTTTAATTCTTGTTAGAAAACCAAAGCTAAACCTAAAACATACCAGGTTTTCACAGACTGGGTATCATTAGCAACATGTGTATGTATCTTTGTAAGGGCACATGTGATTTCAAGTTGCCCATCAATTTATGGTGACCCCATGAATTTCATAGGGTTTTCTATGGCAAGAAATACGCTGAGGTGGTTTTGCCATATCCTTCTCTTGAAATATAGCCTACTGTGCCTAGAGACCCAGTAATTGGGTTTCCCTTGTTATGTATGATGCTCCACCAAATCTCTGATTCATATATGGGAACACTTATCAACCAAAGGGTTTGTAGCACCCTAAAGATTAATAAGGCTGTTATGTCTGCTTCAGCAGAGTCGAACCTATCGTAAAACAGACGGACTATTTCGGGAAAATGATACTGAGTGTTACAAAGAAGCAAGAAATTGTTAGTAACAAGGAGCAGGGGAAAGATAGCAGTATTTTTACTGTCAAGAGAGGAAAAGAAGCATTTTGTTGATTTTCTGCCACAGCTGTCAAAATAACATGTAGTCCTAAGCACTTACAAGATTTTGGTTCTTCCATATATCTAATTCAATATATAAATAAATACACAATAAAAAAAATTATTTTTCAAAATGAAACAAAACTTACATTAAGATGGAAAATAAAGTTTATTTTTGTACACTTCCACTTATATTTGAAAGGTTTTCTCTTACTGTTTTTAAATTGCAAAGTGTTTTATTGTGGGAGCCCCCTTTTGTAGAACCTGGTTCACCTGTATCATCTGCAATTTTGCACCACATGGTCGATGGTAAATCTGGCAATAGAAAATTTCTTCTCTTGATGCCCGAAGCACATGCTTATTTTGCTTAATAGTTAATCCATCCTGGGATACACCTAAATTTGGCTTGGTGGGGGTAACATTTGCCTCCTTTAAATGTGTTATATTGGTCTTGCCCATCTGGAAAGTGTTTTGTTCCCAAACAAATGCTTGTCTCATTCATATATTACACTTTAAGATTTATTTTTAAAAGCTTTAACATCTAGCCCTACACATTTGCAGGTTTGGCTTTTGCGGATGTGATTATTATTTTTTTTAGGCTCTCCAGGTCTTACGTCCCTAACCACAGTAATAAGGAGGACTGACTATACATCCAAGGTATGTACGGATTCTATCTTACAGAGGAATTTGCAATTTGGCTTCAGAATACTAATTCTGTACAGTTAGTACTGCTTTGCTAGTCAAAATCCTCCAATCAAGAATTGGGCCAAAATCTGGAAATTTTACCTACTATTAGCAACATTTCATTGGAACTCCAGATGCTTTTGAATAAATGAAATGTCACTGGACTCCATGATTAATAAAACAATTTGCAAATGGTGAATCTAAACCTTGAAGAGCGGAAAATATTCTGCTTCAGTTATACAAGATTCCTCCCATATAAAAATACAATTTACAATAATGAGATTACCTGCGGGGATTCTGGTATGCAATAAATCTGTATCTATGCGCATAGCATTGTAGGAAGCTGTCCAATGCCAAGTCAGATCATTACCCAGTTTCTAACTCCTTGGTGATGTCTACATGATAGGCAGCAGTTCTCTAGGAATTCAGAAAGGGCCATCTCCCAGCTGCACTCACCAAAATGTGTCTGGACTTGCTAGACATTGAATCTGGTGTTGAGACCTATGAAGCCCTTGAGGATGAGGATTTTCTGGTTGAACCTGGTGTTTCTGTGGAGGAAAATGAAAGTGTTTTTCAAGACGATGGGAATGTTTTGGGTAGATATCTGTCTAATATATATGTTGTTTGTCTGTTGGCATTGAATGTTTGCCATATATGTGTTCATTGTAATCCGCCCTGAGTCCCCTTTGGGGTGAGAAGGGCGGAATATAAATACTGTAAATAAATAAATAGATATGTTGTCAGGGAAACAGGCGGTGATTCTCATGTGTTTACCCATCCAAAGGGATAGTGGGAAACAGAGACAAATCCTAGAGACTGAAAGATAAACAAAGGGAACCCAGGTGTGAGAAAGGGTGATGTCATGGACAAGTGAGAGTCTTCTTAAGAAATTGGAGTCAATGTTCAGTGGGGAGATCAATGTTGGATTTTCATGTGTCAAGTTGCCTGTCTTGGGAGCTCCAAGTTAAGAGTTCTGTACTTGGGTCTGTATCTTGTTTCCATTTTAAGTTCCATGACTCCTGTTTGGATTACAAATCTTGTTTCAAGTTTCCAACCTTTGGGGTTACAGTCAATTTCAAGTATCAAACCTTTGGATTATAGTCATGTTCATGCTTTCAAGCTTTTGGATATAATTCTAGTTTAAGTACAACAACCCTTGAATTACAGTTTCTTGCTTTTTGTGATGTCCCATGGACCCTTGGGCCGTGAACCTGACTCCATTGTGGACCACAGTGACGAGGAAACAAGTTTTGCGCTGATTCAGCAAGACTCTGCCCCGTTCCAGATGTTCCCTATTGACAATTCTAGTTCAACGCTCATTAAAAAGGCCCTTGAAATGGAGTCTTCTCTTCCCAGTTCCCCTCCCTTTGATAGAAGGATGTTTGTGGAAACTAACAGGCAGGAGAAAGCTGGCAGGAGACGAAGCGTGCGATTAGCAGCAAGGGAATCTGCTGATTAACCTATTTTCCCCTGAGAATTCTAAGGGAGGATTGCATCTGGTCAAGATGTTGTTCTAGCTCTTTTCCCTTGGGAAAAGGGCATTTGAGACACCTGTTTTGAGGGAAGATTTGAAGTTCTTTAAAAGTTCTGTGCGCTGGCTAGCCAGCGCAGAGTCAACGTGACGGTTGAAGGGATAACTTCGTTCCCAGCCAAGTGTGGACCGCGTCAGAGTCCACTACCTTCCAGCCTAGCCGTGCCTTGTCCAGCCATGTTCCTTGCTTTGCCTTGCCGTGTTTCCAGCCTTGCCTTGTCATGTCGTGTATGCAGCCTTGTCTACAATTCCTTGCCTGGGACTTGTTGAACTCTAGTGAAGACTTGGACTTTTCCCCACTCAAACTATTTGGAAGTTTGAGTTTGTTTCGGTTTCTTGGATTACAAACTTTGAACTTTAATATCAGACATTGGACACTATATTAATGGACTATATTTGACCTTTCACAAAAGGTCTATTGCTGAACTATATCTTCTGCTTGATTTTTCTTCATTTCTTCATTTCCTTAATAAAGATATTAGATTGTTTATTGGCCTCGGTGTATTGGTTTCCAGTGCTCTCGCAGCCAGGGGTGTCACACTTTTACCTTAAGTGATCTTTGGAATTCCTATTCAGAGATGGCCATTGCTTTTTGTTAAGCTTCTGGAAATCTAGCTTATTGGTCAGTTCACAGTTCACTCCATTTTTCTCTTTCCAACAGACTTCTGAACAAACCTTGGAGGATGCTTGCCACAGATGCAGGTGAAATGACAGGAAAGAACACTACTGGAACATGGCCATGCAGCCCAAAAAACTAACAGCAACCCAATGATTGTACGCAGATGATGTCCAACTCTATCATTCCTTTTTTCCAGTGTCCAAGGAGACCATCCAAACCCTGAACCGATGCCTGGCTGCTGTGTCAGACTGGATGAGGGTGAACAAATTGAAGTTGAATCCAGACAAGACAGAGGTCCTCCTGGTCAGTCACAAGGTTGAATAGGGCATAGGGTTACAACCTGTGTTGGATGGGGTCACACTCCCTCTAAAGGCACAGGTTCGCAGTTTGGGAGTCCTCCTGGACTCATCGCTGAGTCTGGAACCCAAGGTTTCGGCGGTGGCTAGGGGGGCCTTCGCATAACTCAAATTTGTGTGCCAACTGTGCCCGTACCTTGGGAAGCCTGACTTGGCCATGGTGGTCCATGCTCTTGTTACATCTCGTTTGGACTATTGCAACGCACTCTATGTGGGGTTGCCTTTGAAGACTCTTTGGAAGCTGGAAGTAGTCCAACATTCCGCAGCCAGGTTACTAATTGGAGCACCATTCAGGGAGCATACAACTCCTCTGCTGAAGCAGCTCCACAGGCTGCCTGTTAGTTTCCGGGCACAATTCAAAGTGCTGGCTTTGGCTTACAAAACCTTAAATGGCTCTGGTCTAACTTACATCTCAGAACATATCGCCCCCTACGAGCTGTTCCGAGGATTAAGATCTTCAAGTGAGGCCCTGCTTTCGGTCCCGCCACCATCACAGGTGCTGCGGAGTTCGAAGAGGCACGAACGGAGGGCTTAAGGGAGAAACATGCCAAGAGGAAGGCCCGTCAAGGCCTGTCAAGTCAACCCTGACCAGCCTTCCACCTGGAAACCGATGTCCTCACTGCGGGAGAACATGCAAATCAAGAATAGGTCTCTTCAGCCACCTATTAACCCACCCCCAAGACACCAAAGATGGAAAACAATCCTCCTCGAACTACAAGGGATCGCCTAAGTGTAGTGAACGCTGGCAGGAACAAGAGAGAGGGCTTTTTCGGTGGTGGCTCCGGGGCTGTGGAACTCCTTGCCAAGGGAGATTAGGGAACCCCCCCTCACTCATATCTTTCAGGAAGCAGCTGAAGACCTGGCTATGGGATCAAGCATTTGGCCCACCCTAAGATATGATCTGACATGACCTGATGGATTAATATTAATTCGAACACAGACTGGCTCTGACTTTGGCTTGAAATTTCCCCTTTTGTAATGGTCACATGGTTTTAATTGTTTTAATTTGATTTGGATACCAGCTTTCATTTGTGTTTTATGTTTGTTTTTTCTACATATTGTATTATATGTGGCATCTTGCCATTATGTAAGACCGCTCTGGGTCCCCCTGAGGGAGAAGAGCTGTATATAAATTAAATAAATAAATAAATAAATAAATAAATAAATTATTCTGGCTATGAAAGCCTTCGACAACACAATTTATGTAGCCTTGGAATTTGTTGGGGGCACAAATGTAGCCCTCAGACGCCATGGATTAGCGATCCCACTAATAGGCAAACTACTCATCAGTGCTGCCTTAAAGTGTGGTGGAATCTTCTTCTCTTAATGTTTTTAAGCAGAGGCTGGATGTCCATCTGTTGAGGGTGCTTTGATTGTGCTTTTCCTGCATAGAAGAGGGTTAGACTAGATGGCCCATGTGGTTTCTATGATTCTATGTCATGCTTCTATGTCATTATAGTTGTAAACATGTATAGTAAAGGTAAAGGTTTCCCCTGACGTTAAGTCTAGTCATGTCTGACTCTGGGGGTTGGTGCTCATCTCCATTTCTAAGCCAAAGAGCCGGCGTTGTCCATAGACACCTCCAAGGTCATGTGGCCGGCATGACTGCATGGAGCGCCCTTACCTTCCCGCCGGAGCGGTACCTATTGATCTACTCACATTAGCATGTTTTCTAACTGCTAGGTTGGCAGGAGCTGGAGCTAACAGTGGGCGCTCAAGCCGTACCCGGGATTTGAACCTGGCACCTTTCGGTCTGCAAGTCCAGCAGCTCAACGCTTTAACGCACTTCGCCACAGGGGCTCCTTAAACATGTATAGAGGAAAGGTCATGCTCTACCAAGTGCTAGAAGCAGATCGTACATCATTAAATACCAAAGATCAACACTTTAAAAAGATGACTAGTTGACTATCATCAGGAGCTGGGTCAACCCAGTGAATATGGAATGTACTTGGACATACCTCTGGGTCAACATGCCTAAAAGGATTACCCTGTCTGTGAATCCAAATTGCTCCATGACTGAACTTTTGACTTCACTCAAATCAAGCTATACTATAGGAGATTCAGTTACATATTTGCTATGAGTGTCATATTTCCTCAAATTAGTAGAAAATATCCTTTTTACAGTTTTATTTGGTGCCAAGCAGCAACATTCTTAGCACTAACTGAATTGCCCAAGGCTGCATTTTACAATAATAGCAGTAAAGCACAGAAAGATCAAACAAGGAATTTGTTTTTTAAAAAAGAAAAAGTGGGATACTACCCTATTAAGACCTTGCTTTGATCAAGTCATCCTGCAGAGAGATAACTAGAGGCTTATTTACTGAGTCCTCATTAAAGACATGTTCATTCCCAAAGGACAACAAAGTAATCTCCCTTTATTATTTTTACAGGAGCATCGATGCAAGCTATCTCATGGAATGCACTTCAAGCATTTAACCGCCCTTCAGCCCCATCTGTGTTAACAAACAGGGTTCACTCACCCTCCTAAAAATGCACAAGACATTATTGCAACAAAGGCATATTTGCAATTGATGATTTTTTGTGGGTTTTCTCAGTCAAAAACAAAGATCACCCATAGTCCAACCAAGTGTCTATGCTGTGCATTTGGAATTCAGTTACCCACTTTTGACATTAGAAGTTAATAAAAGCACATGTGCCTTCTGGTGAGAACACCGGAGTCCTTCTTTTCCACAAGGCTGAGAATTGATAAGACGTTAAAACCTACAATTTATGGTGTTGTTACCGTAGGCATGAAAGCAATCATCTCTACATTGTTGAGAGCTCTAACTTCAAAATGCTCAGCACACCCAAAGCCCCACTGGGCTAATGCAAGGCAAAACGGAGAGAAGGACCATAATTTTGGTGTTTTCCCACTTCCTAGCTACAGATTTTTGTTATAGAGGGTAAGGTGCAGTTCAGCTTGAACTGAAGCTACATGTGTTTGCTCAAGGTGAGGAAGAAAGAGAGATACTCCTAGCAGGGCCGGTTCAAGGCTATACGCAACTACGCGGCCGCAGGTGGCGCTGTTGTCCCAGGGGCACCAGAGGCGCCTGTGCGTGTGCATGCGCACGCACGCACCTCTGCCTCCTCCTTCCAGCCAGGGTTGCAATCTGGGCCAGACAAATGTTGAAGCGGCTGAAGCACCCTCCCTCTTCTCCCTCCCTTCTTCCTCTTTTACCTGCTCTCCCTTTCTGCCTTGCAGCCAGGCTTTGAGGCTGTGGAGGGGGTGGGGGCGGGGCCTAAGGGCACGGAGGGCACGCACCTCCCAGGAGACCACGCCCCCTGCTTCCGAAGGAGTGCTCTGGAAGTGCCCTTCGGCCCCGCCCTTTCCGCAGCCCGCGCGTGGCCCAATCAAGATGGCGGTTCCCATGGGCTGTCTGGCCATGTTCCAAAAGCATTCTCTCCTGACGTTTTGCCTGCATCTATGGCAGGCACTCTCAGTGGTTGCGAGGTCTGTTGGAAACAAAGCAAGTGGGGTTTATATATCTGTGGAATGTTCAGGATGGGGAAAAGAACTCTTGTCTGAGGCACGTGCGAATGTTGCAAATGGCCACCGTTATTAGCAGTAAATATCCTTGCAGCTTCAAAGCCTGGCTGCTTTTTGCCTGGGCAATCCTTTGTTGGGAGGTGTTAGCTTGCCCTGATTGAGGATCCCCCTCTTCTTCCTCCCTCCCTCCCTCCCTCCCTCCTTCTTCTCTCAGTGGTCGTGAGGTCTCTTGGAAACTAGGCAAATGGGATTTATATATCTGTGGAATGTTCAGGGTTGGAAAATGCACTCTTGTCTGAGGTACCTTGATTAGCATTAAATAGTATTGCAGCTTCAAAGCCTGGCTGCTTTCTGCCTGAGGTAATATTTTGTTGGGAGGTGTTAGCTGGCCCTGATTGCTTCCTGTCTGGAATTCCTTTGTTTTCTGAGTGGTGTTCTTTATTTACTGTCCTGATTTTAGAGTTTTTAAAATACTGACATTTCGCCCACACTTCAAGTAAATCACCCCAGCTTTGCCATCAGAGTTGTCAGAGATTGAAAAGAAGGTCTGCTCATCATTCTCATGCTCAGCAGAGGTCAAGTACCATAGTTATCATGCTGAGTATATTATCTAAAATGCCAAACCCTAGTTACTGTAGCCCTATTGAAGCTTCTATCTGAGTAAGAAGGCTAAAATTACCATATTTACATCAATCTCAGCCACACCTTTTTTGCCTAAATGACTATTCCAAAATTGAGGTGCACATTACATTTGTGCAATACAGTAAAGACAAGTGGGTTGCTGTGAGCTTTCTGGGCTGTATGGCCATGTTCCAGAAGCATTCTCTCCTGACATTTAAAGTGATGTCAAACTGGATTAATTAGGAGCCTCCGGTGGCCTAGGGGATAAAAGCCTTGTGACTTGAAGGTTGGGTTGCTGACCTGAAGGCTGCCAGGTTCGAATCCCACCCGGGGAGAGCGGGGATGAGCTCCCTCTATCAGCTCCAGCTCCATGTGGGGACATGAGAGAAGCCTCCCACAAGGATGGTAAAACATCAAGACATCTGGGCATCCCCTGGGCAACGTCCTTGCAGACAGCCAATTCTCTCACTCCAGAAGCAACTCCGGTTGCTCCTGACACGTAAAAAAAACAAACAGGATTAATTTTACAGTGCAGATGTACCCTTCCACCTCTTTCTTTTTGGTTCCTCTCTTTAGAGGAGGAATGTTTTGAGTTTGTTCTTTTGTTTATTAGTTCATTTTTCTATAAAAAATAATCAGCTTGTAGGGGAAAGGGTGTTTTGTCAATAAAGGTATTATTTTAGACAAATAACTTCCTGTGGAATTATATTTTGAACAAAATACCGTATTGTGTGCAGAAACTTTTAATGAAAA
Source organism: Anolis carolinensis (assembly GCF_035594765.1). NCBI lineage: Eukaryota > Metazoa > Chordata > Lepidosauria > Squamata > Anolidae > Anolis > Anolis carolinensis. The sequence goes on along the minus strand of NC_085843.1, from coordinate 168,095,214 downwards.
AATGACCAATTGTGTGTGTGTGGATTACTGAAAAATGTGCAGAATCTTCTACAATCTAAATGTCACTATATATTGAAACACCCATTCTCATTAATGATAGGAATGTTTGTGAATATTTTTACATCCCTAGATAGAACAGGGATTCTTATAATTTTTTCCATAGAAATGTGAATATAATCACTATTGTCAAAAGAGTGATTGCTATTCCTAACAAACCACTTTTGGTTATTCATCTGTTGTTGTTGGTGGTATTATTATTATTATTATCATTATGGTATAGCCACCTTACCCATGGGGATATGTTTCTGAACTTGCCACAGAAAAAGGAAACTGTGGATAATAGTGAACCTTGTTGAAATGAATTATTTCTCCCGGAATTTACCACAAAAACCAACTGTAGAACCTAAAACTTCTAAAAAGAATTTGCCTAGGTCCTCTAGGCAATTCTACTTTATGCTTTTGGTGGAAGTTACAATAAAGTAGAATTGCCTAGAGGACCTAAATAATTCATAGAGATGATGTGTTTTGTTGGATATGGGGTAGCTATGTTATTTTTATTATTATGTTTATTATGGCGCCCCCATGGTGCAGCGGGTTAAACCGCTGAGCTGCTGAACTTGCTGACCAAAAGGTCAGCAGTTTGAATCCAGGGAGTGGGGTGAGCTTCCGCTGTTAGCCCCAGTGTCTGCCAACCTAGCAGTTCAAAAGCATGCAAAAGTGAATAAATCAATAGGTACTGCTTTGGAGGGAAAGTAATGGTGCTCCATGCAATCATGCCAGCCACATAACCTTGGAGATGTCTATGGACAATGCCGGATCTTCAGCTTAGAAATGGAGATGAGCATGGCTCATGGAGAGTTGGACACAACTAGACTTAACGTCAGGGGGAAACCTATACAGTGTTCCCTCACTTATCGCTGGGGTTAGGTTCCAGGATCACCTGCAATAAGTGAAAATCCGTGAAGTAGGGACACTATATTTATTTTAATATTTATACATTATTTTAGTAGCTATACACTATTTTAAGTCTTTATCAACCAATCATTTGTTGATAAATTGCCTCCTTCTCCTCCCGTTGCTGCTTGGGCTCCTTTTCTCTCCCTTCGGTTTCTCCTTCCTCCCTTACTTAGGTTGTAAATTGTAATTTTTTATGATTTATAATATTATTTTAGAATTTATTGAAAAACCACAAAACAGCGAATCTGCGAAAAGTGAACCGCAAAGTAGTGAGGGAACACTGTACCTTATGTTTATTTTTCTCTTCATAAGGAGACTGTTGGTCCCACTCCAGCATATATTGGGTCATATTGTATTAGTACTAAAAATACATTTTAAAATGCTAAAATGATTAAACATCCTTCTACTAGCCATCCCTACAGCAGGACAATGTCCTCCCATGAGAAACAGGATCCCACTCATAAAGTCCTTTTTAAACCCACACATATACATCCCTTGTAAATTATCCCTTGTTAACTGTCCATGTAACAGTTTTAGTAGGCCCTCCCCACCATGATGCCTGACATACTTTATGGACTATCCCTTCTTAGATATTTCAATTCCATCCAATAAACAAGTGAGGTGAACGTTGCCAAAGAGATGGATTTTAATCACTTGACCTATAACGCTGTAGTCCAGCCGCAGCTCTCTAGAAGCTCAGCCCAGCTGCTTATGAAGGGATTTTCCTTCTTTATGAGTGGATTGCCAGCTTGCTTGGAACAGATTGGTGCATCCAGTTTGTTTATAAAATAAGTGAAAATAAAAATCAAAGGGTAGGCTGTTCAATTTTACACATAGCTGACAGGTGATTGTTAAAATAAACTGTGTGTGGGCATTAAATCCTGCTGTCCCCTAGTTCTTTTATTATTATTCTCCTTGCAAAACACAATGTCACTGAAGATTGTACATTTGGGTCACCATATGTCATACAAAACATTTCCCAAGGGATGACTGGGATAATGTGCATTTAGCCTTTTTTTCCATTTTCTACAACTGGACTGTTAAAATGGAAAGGGAATTAATACGCACTGAGATAAGCAGGAACAGAAGAGAGTTCAGAGATGTAAACATGATACACCTCTTTGAAGGGGGGCAACATGGACTGTGTAATTAAGTTGGAATTACACAGTCTCTCTTGTCTCTCGCTCTCTCATACTTTCTCTTCAATATACCTCTTTCCCTGTCTCAAAAAGGTGGCAGATAAATCTCTCAAGTTGCTCCAGTCAGCTGGAAAACCATGTCTCTCTCTCTCCCCCCCCCCCCTCACTTTGCCTAATTGATTTTTTTAAGAGAGGGAATCAATAATCAGTTGGAGGAACCACCTTCTTTTGACCTCAGCTTTTGCATCTCCCCCACCTCTGCCTATTGAAATATCAAAGCCTTCCTCTGAGCCTCCACAATTTTTCTAATTTATACCCTGGGGTGATAATCATTCTTGTTCCTCTTTCATCTGTCCCCGGTCACAGCGTCTGACATAACCTAAAGCTTGCCTCTGGATGTTTACTGGCTAACACGATGCATAATAGAATACTAAAATGTGTTTTATGATATTTCTGTATAAATTATAAGGGCTCACTTGGAATGTCCTGTACAATTCGATATAGGTAAAATGCTAGGCTTTTATGAAGCTACCATTTTCGTATATCCTCCCCGCACCTCAACACCCTTAGGCTGCATTTTAATATACATTTTCCTACTATTATTACTATAGAACAGCTGTTGGATTGTTAATTTTCCTCAAGAGTGTAATTTATCCCCCTTTCCTCACCATTTATAGCAGCCCCTTGCATTATATCCCAATAGAAATATTTTCAAATAGAGCACGGTATTGTTGCTATTCTACCTTATGTGGGAGGTGGGTTTGTTTATTTGCCTGTTTGTTTCCTAGGAGGGAGAAAACAGAAAGACATTGGTCAAGCATGTTCTGCTACATGTGCATGATTTAAAATCAATTTTAAGACTTTTTTCGTGTCAGGAATGACTTGAGAAACTGCAAGTTGCTTTTGGTGTAAGAGAATTGGCCATCTGCAAGGATGTTGCCCAGGGGATGCCCAGATGTTTTACCATCCTGCTGGAGGCTTCTCCCATGTCCCCACATGGGAAACTGGAGCTGACAGAGGGAGCTCACCCCGCTCTCCGGATTCAAACTGCTGACCTTTTAGTCAGCAGTCCTGCTGGCACAAGGGTTTAACCCATTGCACCATTGGGGGCTCTCTTTAAGACATAAAACAAAATGAAATATACAAATATACAGTATAGAAAGTTTTGCCCCAGTATGGTATAGTGCTTTCAGTGTTCAGGGTGACCAAGGTTTGAATCTTTGCTCGGCCATGGAAACCCACTGGATGACCCTGGACAAGTTCCACTCTCTCGAACTCAAGGGAAGGCCATGGAAAACCCACTCTGAACAAATCTTGTTAATAAAATCCTGTGATAAGCTTGCCTTAGGGACAACAAAAGTGGAAAATGACTTGAAGGTACAAGGCAACAATATAGAAAGTTTACACCACAGGCATTCAAGAATGTGTTGGACTGAACCAAAAACATATGCACCATTTTGGAGCCCATTCACACTACAATTATAGTGCTATTATTCTACTTTAACTGCCAAGATTCCATCTACATAGTTTGATGACTCACTGGCTAAAAATTCCTAAATACCCCTCCTTAAACTGCTGATCTCAGAATGCAACCATGGTAATTAAAGTGGGATCATACAGCTAATGTTATGTAGTATGAATGCATCCCTACTTGTCCTTGAGGTAGGAATTGCTTTAAATCAGGGGTCCCCAAACTAAGGCCCGGGGGCCAGATGCGGCCCATCGAAGCCATTTATCTGGCCCCCACAGCACAAGAGCAGAAGGGGGTTGGGCTAAATGACCCAAGGGGTCTCTCCTTCTCTTACAACCATCATCATCATCATCATCATCATCATTAACATTGAGGCTGGGTGGCCATCTTTCAGGGGTGCTTTGCTTGGGCTTTCGGTGCACAAACGCAGGAGGGGATTGGACTCAATGGCCCAAATGGTCTCTTCCAGCCCTCTTTTATTATTATTATTATTGCTATTAACATTGAGGCTGGGTGGCCATCTGTCAGGGATGCTTTGCTTGTGCTTTTGGTGCACAAAGGCAGGAGGGGATTGGACTCAATGGCCCAAATGGTCTCTTCCAGCCCTCTTTTTATTATTATTATTATTGTTATTAACATTGAGGCTGGGTGGCCATCTGTCAGGGGTGCTTTGAATGTGCTTTCATTGCACAAAGGCAGAAGGGGATTGGACTCAATGGCCCAAATGGTCTCTTCCAGCCCTCTTTTTATTATTGTTGTTGTTGTTGTTGTTGTTGTTGTTGTTGTTGTTGTTGTTGCTATTAACATTGAGGCTGGGTGGCCATCTGTCAGGGGTGCTTTGAATGTGCTTTCGTTGCACAAAGGCAGAAGGGGATTGGATTCAATGGCCCAAAGGGTCTCTTCCAACCCTCTTATTATTATTATTATTATTATTATTATTATTATTATTATTATTATTATCATCATCATCATCATCATCATTATTGAGGCTGGGAGGCCATTTGTCAGGGGTGCTTTGCTTGTGCTTTTGGTGCACAAAGGCAAAAGGGGGTCAGGTTAAATGGCCCAAAGGGTCTCTTCCAACGCTCGTTGTTGTTGTTGTTGTTGTTGTTGTTGTTGTTGTTGTTGTTGTTATTGTTTGGTGGCCAACTATAGTCCGGCCCTCCAACGGTCCGAAGGATCATGAACTGGCCCCCTGTTTAAAAAGATTGGGGACCCCTGCTTTAAATGGTTGGAGAATCTTCAAGGCTGTCTGATTTTGCTTTGAAAACCACTCTCAACTCACATCTCAAAGTAGTGAGATTTCTTTACTTCCCAACTGAGTTTTCACCCCACAATAACTGGACTTCGGAGAAGGGCCTACCAGGGCAGATGAGTGAGTCTGTTTAGTTTCGGGTACTAACTAGCATATAGTTAGGAAGGACTTGAAATTGATCCCTGAATCTAGTCTTCCATGGTTATTGTAATGAAGACATGTTGTTCAGAGAAAGCTCTGTCTCTCTGCTTACCTGGAACTTCAGCAGCTTGAAAGTATTGGCTCCTTGAACTCTTCAGCATCTCAAGTGCATTCCAATTGGCTACTCCAACCTGCTGCTTGGGACACTGACAGGAAGTGATAACTGGGCTATCAATGATCAATTTCATATTGTTAACTCAAAGCTGAAGTTTAGTGCAGACAACTGCTAAGCAATTCATGAAAAGAAGTGAGTTTGGATGGGATAAATCTTGAATGTCAGGTGGCACCAGAGCTAATCTAATATCAAAAATGAGGCTTAAGATATATTGACTTCAGCAAGCCTGCAGCTGTGTCAGCAGACGGGAGGAAATTAGTTAGACTGACTACTCTTCATAGCTGTATTTCATTCCTCTTTGAATATCTGTTCAAAGGATAATAGTAATGCATAGGGAACAGAATAAAAAAGGGAGTTTGTTTGTGTTTGCATTGTAAAGTCAACAAGCAGGAGCCAACACAGAATGTGATGTATTCTGATTCAGGGTGCCAGACAATTGCTAGGCTCTTTACCAGTATATTGCATTTCATACTCCAAACTTTACTCTGGATAATCTCTTCTATGGGTATTGTTTTGGTTAAGATTCCCCTCCAGAAATGTCCTTCTCTGACATTTTTTAATTTCCTTAGATTTTGGGGCTTCCCACTCATGCTGTTCTTATTTATTATTGCCTGAGTGGCATCACTTTGGACACCTAACAGCCAGCATCTGAAGAATGATAATTTTCAGTACTATTCCATTATCCAGGCGGAGGCCAAAAGGGGGAGCTAGACAGATAAGAATAGTCCATTTTAGGGGGGAGTTGAAGGAGTAAAACCATTTCCCCATTTTCCTTTTATTCCCCCCACCCATGTCACCATTGTGGAAGCAATGGTATGAAATGGTAAGTGGGGAGGGGGAATAACCAGTGAAAATGGTTATTCGACCCGAAAGTTCCATATTGTTCAGAATGCGGTAGCCAAGCTACTCACAAGAACACCCATGAAATGCCATATAACACCAGTGCTGCAGCATTTGCATTGGCTTCCAACTGATTACCGTGGTCTATATAAGTTGCTAGTTCTGACCTTTAAAATTCCTTACGGCCAGGGCCCATCGTACCTTAGGTATCGTCTCTCCTTCTCCCATCATCGGAGGTCGCAACGACCATCCCAACGTGACTTACTTTCTATACCGGGTCCTACAGAAGTGCACTTGGAAAGGACCAGATGCAGAGCTTTTTCTATTTCTGCCCCTGCCTTATGGAATGCCTATATGAGAGCCATGCGTGAGTTAGGGCCTTTTACCCTAGCACTCAAGACCTGGCTCTTTACTAGAGCTTTTGATCTATGTTAATTTTATCAATATTTGTATGTATGTTTTTATTCTTTATAATTTTATCTTGTAAATCACCTAGAGCATCTTGGATGGAGGGCGATTAATAAGTAATTAAATGATGATGATGATGATGAAAATGGGGGAATTTATTTTCCTCCTTCAACTCTCCATCCCCACCATAAAATGGACTATCCTTCTCTGTCTAACCTCCTTTTGGCCTCTGGATAATGGAACAGTACTTAATTTTCTCTATTCCAATCAGAAGGGGCAGTAGCCAGATGAAGGATCTCCAGGGGTTGCATCCCTTTTCTCTCTCTACAATATCACCCTCCAATTTGTCTTTCTTTGTGGTGGGTGGTGGCTTCCACACCAGCAGAGCTGTGAATCCATACCAACCTTTAATCTGAACTTTAGATAGGTTATTCAAGGGTTGGGGCCTTACCTTCCAGATAGGTTCAGCACCTGAGATAGTTCTTTCGATATTAAGCTTAAAATCAAAAGATGAGTAATCAAATATCTGACATGCGAACCACCAACAACTTCTGGAAGGAAATGAGGTTTTTTAACAACTGATGTCTGCCTTATGTGAAATTACTCAATATGTATACAGAACGGCCTATGGAGTTGTGTCTGGGAAGGTTTCATTCACACATGAAAGGCATCAAATGATAAGACATTTCTGAGACAGATTGTCAACCTCATGGACTGGCAGCCTCAACCCCACTATCTTCATATGGCCTTCTGTAGCTTTAAAATAACACCTGCTGAAGAGCTTTTTAATTCCAAGCATCTGTTTCATTTCATATGTATACTTACATCTTAGACAAAGATCTAGAGGCAAAGATGCCTCTAGATTTTCTCTGAAGAGCACAAAGGCGAGGACACGGCAGAAGGTTCCTGGTTAGGCAGAAGAAAAACTAGAAGAGTGTCAAGTATGGATTTGAACCCAGGGAAAATCAAATCCCTACTTGGCCATAAAACACTGTCTTTTCCTCTACCATACAATATGTAGCGTTGTTGCAAAGATAAAATTGGAGACTAGGGGGTCCATATACAATAACGTGAGCTTTTTGAAGAAAATGGTTTTGGCTGAACCTGTACATAATATAGTAAAATTTTTATCAGTAACTAGTCGAGTTGCTACTAGTAGTGATTTCCTATTATTGAATGATAAAGAATTATTTCCTTATAACCAGTTCCCCATCTCATGGGTTCATGGAAGGAGGCGACAGCGTTTTTTCCATTCCTGCTCCCAGTGATAAGTTTAATTTACAATTTCTTTAATGGAAACTGTGTCCAGATCTATATATTTTATGAATCCTCCAAGGTGTGAGACACCATCTGGCTACATTTTCTCCCACATGCTTCCCATGGGGAATAGGAGAAAAACAAGACCATAACAGTTCATTTATCTGATTTCCCCTGATACCATTTCCATGCCTTTCCCCTCAGTATGTAATATAAAATATGCTTCCTCAGTATCATGGGTCTTTAGGATTGAATATTTCTCAATTGTCAAAATATATTTGTAACTACAAGTTAATCCCACTTTTATTGTCTATAATCAATTTCCTTCTTGGGTTTATTGCAATGGGAAACTCACTGTGTAAGTTTTACCCTGCTCAGAATTAAAATTCTATTCAGCTCAGAAATGTGAAACTCTTGAAAGAGATATAATTCCTCTTTCAATTTCTATCTCAAATACAGTTGTCCCCACCCCACCCAGATGTTCTAAAGATATTTGTGGTGTGCCTTCAAGTAATTTTTGACTGATGGATGTTCTGGAGCTGAGAATGTTTGACTCGCCCAAGGTCATGCAGTGGGTTTCTATGACAAACCCCTGATTTCCAGAGTTGTAATCTAAGTACTTTATCACACTCAAAGTGGGAAACAGCTTTCCTATATGCAACCAGTGGCTTTTGAGGATGGGATACATATTGCATACAGATGATCATGATCACACTCTGATTCTTTTGCTTCCATTACAAAATCTCATGGCAAATGGATGACTTCTCCCAATCCATCCGATATTCCCAAACATCACAGCTTCTGGAAGGGCCACCCATCCACCAGCTGAACAAAGGAGCCAAGGAGTCCGGGCCAGCTTGAGAGACCCATTTCAAGTTGCTTTGGCCAGCACAATGCTGGGTGCTCCCCTACCAGCTGGTGAGAATATTTCCCTCCTCCACCCTCTCCTACAGCGCTGCTCATGGGACAAAGGAGAGTGCTGCGCAAGACCCTATTGCTCCCCCCAAACCCAAGAAGAGATGAAAAAACAAGGAGGCTGAAAGTGTTATGTGCATGCCTCTTTCCTTGCCTTCCCTCATGCCTCCTCTCCCCAGTATGTGCCTGTCTTTCCTCCTGTCCCCATACCTCCTCTTCCAGGCACGTGCTTCTTTCCCTGCCTTCCTTTTAAAAGCTTATGTATAAAAAGGGATCACGAATCAAGTAGCCTTAAGAAGCTCTGTCCAAAGTCATTGTCTTTTTTTAAAAAATGGCACAATCCATCCCAGTGGGGAAACAGAAAAAAAAATATTTCTGTTACTACAGAGCAACACAATTCTGACATGTAAACAAAACAAACAAAATAAAAAGGAAAAAATAATAATGAGAAAGTCCCCAGCGACATCCGGCAGGCTCCATCCCTTCTGGGGTTCAGAAAGTAACTGAAGACCTGGCTATGCATGCAAGCGTTTAAAGAATAAGTTTTTACTGGTTTCGACTTGATCTGGAATAAGGCTTTTGTACAAGGTCTGGTGGACGAATGGCATAAGCACTTTGCACTGTTTTAAACTTTGTATATTGTATATTATAACTGTTTTAATGTTTTATTTTATTGTATTATGGTGCATCGGCATTAATTGCCAGTTTGTAAGCCACCCTGAGTCCCCTCGGGTGAGAAGGGCAGGGTAGAAATGATGGAAATAAATAAATAAATAAAAATATGAATGGCTTTACATGGGTGACTTCATCACAAAGGGAAAGTCTTTTTTTTTTTTTTTGACTGCCAGCAGAAGTGTACAGCCAGCTGATTCAACAAAGGAGAATCAATCACTAGGAAAACACCAACCCCAAAACACTCCCTGAAGGACACATCACTGGCACAGCTGATGGGTTATATGTGAAGACAGTTAGGAACACATCTTCTAAAAACTAGAGTTTGCATTCTTTTAGCATACACACCACCACAGGATACAAACAAAAAGGCAATATTTCATGTGTTCGTACCGATCGGTTTTTTTTCCCTTTTGGGATAAGGTCCTAAAATTCAAATCACTACACCATGATGGCTCTTCTAATGGTTGGACAGTGTGATGACTCATGGGCCTTGTAGTCCTGCTCATGACATTATAATGCCTGATGAAGAAGAAAACTTGGGTTTTTTACCTTCCCAGTCAGAACTGGAATCTTCTCAGCCAGATCTTTCCCAGGCAGATCTGGGAACCTTGCACCTGCAAGAAAGTTGTGTCCCAGAAGTATGTCAAACAAACCCTGAGCCTACATCTCCCGTGTTCTCTCGCCATGAGTTTTGTAAACAACAGAGGGGTTTGGAAGCAGCTTCGCGCAGGAGTGCGAGGATAGCAGCTAAGAATGTACCCAATTAAGTCTGCTTTTCGTGAGAATCTTTAAGGAGTCAGACATCTGGTCTCAGAGTTTAGCTTTCGTTTCTGGTTCCCAGAGAACTGCTTCGGCGGGAAAGTTAGACTCTATATAGGTGTTTTACCCGCGTAGTAACTTCGCGGAGTCAATTCGTCAGCCTCCGGAGCGAGTTGTGTCTGGACAGCGCGCTCCGATTCAAGCCTCGTTCCAGCCTTGCCTTGTTTCCAGCCTCCGCTCCTGTTTCCCAGCCTTTGTTTACCTACGGATCTTGCCTTGTTTCCCAGGACTAACCCTTGCCTTGTTTCACGGATTTTACCAAGTTATTCCACGGACCTTGTTCTTGTTCCTCGTTACCTTGTTCCACGTTTCAAGCCTTGTTTCAAGTATCAAGTTATTTCCTAGCCTTGCTCAAGTTCATGGACTAAAGGACCTTGTCATCTCCCCTCACTTTGCCAGGCAAAGTGAGTGTTTCGGTTATTGGATTACAACTTTGGACCTTAATATTTCATATTGGACATTGTTTCTTTGGACTAATTTTGACCTTTCCTGAAAGGTCTGCTTCTGGACTAACTTTTACATTTGCTTTTACTAACTTTATATATTTCCTTAATAAAGATATTAGATAGAATCTGGCCTCTGCGTATGGTTATTGGTGCTCTGTAGCCTGGGTCGTGACAGTTTGACTCCGCCACCCTAAGCACCAATTAACCTCGGCCAGAATGTCTACCGGAACCGTACCTGGGCCGAGCGGCCAGCCGATTACCTACACCATCGACAAGGATGAGGTGGACCGAATCCGTGATAAGCTCAATGCACAGGATGGGGAAATAAAGGGTTTGAAGGAACGCGGAATCCGTCTTCCGGCCATGGCGTTGCCAACCAAATTTACTGGAGAAGCTTCTAAGGTTCATGTTTTCCGTCGCCAATGCCAAGCTTATCTAGAGGCCCGTGATGCCGAGTTTCCCCAGGAAGACATCAAGGTGGCGTGGATTTACAGTCTCCTAGACGGGCCAGCGGCTAACTGGGCGACGGCTCTGTTCGACCAAGCCTCCCCACATCTAAGGTCAGCGCAACATTTCTTGGACCACCTTAAGGCGACCTGGGGAATCGAGGACAATTTGGAGGCCGCCGGGCACAAACTCCGCCGCCTCTTCCAAGGAGACAGACCCATGTCTCAGTACATAGCCGAGTTCCGAGTGCTGGCCCACAACACCGGCTGGAACGATGTTGCCCTCAGAGGACAATTTCGGGAGGGTCTCAACATTGAAATGCTGGAGGAAATCTCCAAGGTGGATCCTCCCCAAACGCTGGAAGCACTCATCGATCAATGTTTACGGGCTGAAGTCATGATTGCCAACAGAAAACAGTGGGTCCGAGGCCAGAGCGGTAGAGCTGGGGCAAAACCCTCCGCTCCCGCCAGCGTTCAGCCGCGTCCAGTGTGGAGACCCCCACCACCATCCCCATACCCCAGAGGGGGCGAGGAGGTGCCGATGCAGTTGGGCAATGTGCGTCCCAGATTAGATGCCGCCGAGAAGGCCCGCCGCCAACGCCTAAATCTCTGCTGGTATTGCGGGAATGGGGGCCACTTCGCCAGAGAGTGCCCAGCCAAAGGGAAGCCCGCCGCCCGTCTTGCGGCGGCGTCCTCCACGGAGACGAAGGCGTCTGAGGCGGCTGGCACACAGCCGGCGGGGGAAGCCAACGACCGGGCGTAGAGAGGCTCGCCAACCCGGTCAAGAAACCCGTTCAAGAGCCGCCAACCGGGGTCCTGTTCCTTCTAGTGGTCACCTTATGGTCAGCAAAAAGGGGACCCGTCATGATCCACGCCATGATAGACTCAGGAGCTACCAACAATTTCATTGATAGAGAGTATGCCGACTCTCTGGGATTACAATATCATGACTTCAAGAATGCCCGTGTGGTGCAAGCCATTGATGGTCGCCCTCTCAAGACGGGCCCCGTAAGCCAGTGGTCGGAACCCACCAGGATGTGGATAAGGGAACATATGGAAGAGATTTCCTTCTTTGTTACTGAGGTTCCCCATTTCCCTGTGATTTTGGGGATTCCATGGCTGACACTTCACGACCCAAGCATCTCCTGGTCCAACAGAGAACTGCAGTTTGCTTCAAAGTACTGCCAAAATCATTGCCTCGTAGCCAAGGTCTGCCATGCCACAGACACCGAGCCCATTATCACCTTGCCAAAGAAGTACTCCGAGTATTGGGATGTATTCAATGAAAAAGAAGCCGAAAGGTTACCCCCACATAGACCTTATGACTGTGCCATTGACTTGGTGGAGGGGGCCCCGATCCCGCGAGGGCATCTCTACTCCCTGACTGAACCAGAGCAAGAAGCTCTCAGGGAATTCATAGAGACAAACCTTCGCAAGGGATTCATCAGACCCTCTCAATCCCCAGCCGCCTCCCCAGTGATGTTTGTGAAAAAGAAGTCAGGGGAATTACGCTTGGTGGTGGACTACAGAGCATTGAATAATATCACCAAGCGGAACAGCTATCCCCTGCCCTTAATCTCGGATCTACTAGACCGACTTCGAGGAGCCAAGGTTTACACCAAGCTGGATCTTCGGGGAGCTTACAACTTAGTTCGCATCAGAGAAGGGGACGAGTGGAAGACCGCCTTCCAGACTAAATTCGGATTATTCGAGTCCCGAGTTATGAATTATGGATTATGCGGAGCTCCCGCAACGTTCCAGCATTTTGTCAATGACATTTTCCAGGACTATCTAGATAGGTTCTTGATAATCTACCTGGACGATTTTTTGGTGTTTTCTAGATCACAATCAGAACATGAGAACCACGTCAAAATGGTGCTACAACGATTGCGGGATCATGGACTTTATGCCAAGCTGGAAAAATGCGCTTTTGATCTACAAGAGGTAGATTTCCTTGGATACCGTATCTCGCCTCTAGGGCTCTCCATGGATCCAGCCAAGGTTTCAGCAGTATTGGAATGGCGGGCGCCAACTAACAAGAAGGAGGTGCAGCGATTCTTGGGGTTCGCGAACTACTACCGCAAGTTCATTCCAGATTTTGCCCGCTGGTCTGACCCAATCACTAGCTGCATCCGTGGAAAACGGCCCTTCCGCTGGACTGATCAAGCAGAGAAAGGGTTCCAGCAACTAAAGAAATTATTCACATCCCAGCCAATCCTTCAGCATCCAGATCCTGAAACCCTTTTTGTGGTGCAAGCGGACGCCTCTGATGTGGCAATTGGGGCTGTGCTCCTACAACCGGTGGGAGATCACCTTCATCCTTGTGCTTATTATTCTCGTCAACTAACCGCACCAGAGAGGAACTATACCATTTGGGAAAAAGAACTATTAGCCATAAAGGCAGCTTTTGAAACTTGGAGACATTGGCTAGAAGGGGCCAAATTTCCCATTGAAGTCCACACTGATCATCGGAATCTAGAACATCTAAGAACTGCCCGCAAGCTAAATCAAAGGCAGCAACGTTGGGCTTTATTCTTTGAACGTTTCAACTTCCAGATTCATTATGTGACCCCAGCCCAAACCAAGCAAGCAGACGCCCTGTCACGTAAACCGGAATACGCTGCGGGACGCAAGGAGACCTTTGAATCCCAACTACTACAACCCGAGAACTTTGCCACGCTCACAGTGGGGAACACCAAATCCACTCCCATTGATTCAACTCCCCCTAATCCAGGGCCCATCTGTGCTCAAGAAATCAGGGCTAGTCAGCAAGCAGATGCTTGGACGCAGGACCAACTTCGTCAAGGTCTGCACTTTCCCTTTTCGCTTAAAGATGGACTACTTTGCTATAGAAATCATGTTTATATCCCACCCGGACCGGGCAGGGAAAAAATACTTCGTCTGTGTCATGACTGCAAACCAGCAGGGCATTTCGGACTATTTAAAACCATGCATTTGATCCTAAGAGATTTCTGGTGGCCCAAGATCCGCAAGGATGTAGAAAAATATGTTAACACCTGCCCAGTATGCCAGCGCTCCAAGATAAGAAGGGAGAAGCCCTCAGGGCTTCTACACCCCCTTCCTAACCCATCTCGCCCATGGGAAATAATTTCTGCGGATTTTATCACTGACTTACCACCTTCCTGTGGATTCACCACGATCCTAGTGGTGGTGGACCTTTTCACCAAGTTAGCCCATTTCATTCCCTGTGAAGGTCTTCCCACGGCCCAAGAGACTGCAGATTTATTCCTCCAACATGTTTTCAGACTACATGGATTGCCCAAGAGTTTGGTCACAGACCGTGGATCCCAATTCACCTCTCGTTTCTGGAAGGCACTACAAAAACTATTGGGCATAGACTCTCGTTTATCTTCAGCTCATCATCCCCAAACGGATGGGCAAACGGAGCGCACCAATGCCACTTTGGAACAGTACCTTCGCTGTTATGTAAACTACCAACAGGACAATTGGGCTTCTCTGTTACCACTGTCGGAATTTGCCTACAACAATGGAGTCCAGGCTTCTACAAAAGAAACGCCGTTCTTTGCAAACTACGGCTTCCATCCACGTTTCTTTCCCCCTGTCATTGAAACTTCAGAAGTTCCCGCAGCAGAAGATTGGCTGCAGGAACTCACAGCGGTGCAACAACTTTTGCTTCAGCAACTGGAACAAGCCAAGGAGGACTATAAACGTCACGCGGACAAACATCGCCAGCCGGGCCCCGAAATCAAGGTAGGAGATCGGGTTTTTCTGTCCACTCGCTTTTTGCCCTCCCACCGCCCTTGCCGGAAGTTAGATGCCCGTTTCATTGGCCCCTATCCAGTGGTGGCGCAATTAAACCCCGTGACTTTCAAACTCCAACTTCCACGTTCAATGCGCATTCACCCAGTGTTTCACCGCTCCCTGCTCCTTCCGGCGGATGGTGTGCGGCCAGATGTAGACCGGCCGGCCCCCGTCCCTATTTTGGTGGATGGGGAGGACGAGTTCGAGGTTCAGGACATTTTAGATTCTCGCTTTCACCGCCGCCGCCTGCAATATCTCATTGACTGGGTGGGTTTTGGCCCTGAGGAACGCTCTTGGGAAGACGCCTCCACAGTCCATGCTCCTGATCTAACCCGTCGCTTTCATCAGACCTATCCCGCCAAGCCACGACCTCGCGCCTCGGGGAGAGAGTCCCAGTTTGGGAGGGGCCTTGAGGAGGGGGATAGTGTGATGACTCATGGGCCTTGTAGTCCTGCTCATGACATTATAATGCCTGATGAAGAAGAAAACTTGGGTTTTTTACCTTCCCAGTCAGAACTGGAATCTTCTCAGCCAGATCTTTCCCAGGCAGATCTGGGAACCTTGCACCTGCAAGAAAGTTGTGTCCCAGAAGTATGTCAAACAAACCCTGAGCCTACATCTCCCGTGTTCTCTCGCCATGAGTTTTGTAAACAACAGAGGGGTTTGGAAGCAGCTTCGCGCAGGAGTGCGAGGATAGCAGCTAAGAATGTACCCAATTAAGTCTGCTTTTCGTGAGAATCTTTAAGGAGTCAGACATCTGGTCTCAGAGTTTAGCTTTCGTTTCTGGTTCCCAGAGAACTGCTTCGGCGGGAAAGTTAGACTCTATATAGGTGTTTTACCCGCGTAGTAACTTCGCGGAGTCAATTCGTCAGCCTCCGGAGCGAGTTGTGTCTGGACAGCGCGCTCCGATTCAAGCCTCGTTCCAGCCTTGCCTTGTTTCCAGCCTCCGCTCCTGTTTCCCAGCCTTTGTTTACCTACGGATCTTGCCTTGTTTCCCAGGACTAACCCTTGCCTTGTTTCACGGATTTTACCAAGTTATTCCACGGACCTTGTTCTTGTTCCTCGTTACCTTGTTCCACGTTTCAAGCCTTGTTTCAAGTATCAAGTTATTTCCTAGCCTTGCTCAAGTTCATGGACTAAAGGACCTTGTCATCTCCCCTCACTTTGCCTGGCAAAGTGAGTGTTTCGGTTATTGGATTACAACTTTGGACCTTAATATTTCATATTGGACATTGTTTCTTTGGACTAATTTTGACCTTTCCTGAAAGGTCTGCTTCTGGACTAACTTTTACATTTGCTTTTACTAACTTTATATATTTCCTTAATAAAGATATTAGATAGAATCTGGCCTCTGCGTATGGTTATTGGTGCTCTGTAGCCTGGGTCGTGACAGACAGAGTGTTATTCTATTGGGGCTTTATTTGAGCAGAACTACTAATTCAACTTTGTATATAACTTGTTGCCAATAATGTAGAAGTAATTATATAGATTCATCTTGAGGTTCCTTTAACTGCCCGTGAAATTCTTTAATGTGCTGTGTCTGGCTTGAAATTTCAGAATTCATCCCAAAATTCGCTTAAAGTGAAACTCCCTGTGAAATAAGCTCAGTTCTACTCTTTGATTTTGTGAAAGTCTATGACCGAACAGAGAGATGTGAGAGAGGTGAATGACGATCAACCCAGATGTTAAATGTCCTCTCCAACGCCCTACTTGAATTAGTAGCTACTAATTTAGTGGTGGATGTTTATTCCCCATAGTCTTTCTGTCTGACTGTCTGTCTGTCTGTCTTTCTTTCTCTCCCCTTCCTTCCAAAATGTATGAGAATACTATAATTGGAAATGCAACATAAAATGCAATGATAGAAAATTGCGGATCATAGAATTCAGTCCTTTAGTCATCGATAATAATAAGACTGACAAAGTTCTGGAACACAACACACCAGACATCACAGTTGTGGAAAAGAAGAAGGTTTGGATCATTGATATTGCCATCCCAGGTGACAGTCACATTGATGAAAAACAACAGGAAAAACTATCAGGACCTCAAGATTGAACTTCAAAGACTGTGGCAGAAACCAGTGCAGGTGGTCCCAGTGGTGTTCAGCACACTGGGTGCCATGCCAAAAGATCTCAGCCGGCATTTGGAAACAATAGACATTGACAAAATTACGATCTGCCAACTGCAAAAGGCCACCCTACTGGGATCTGCACGCATCATCTGAAAATACATCACACAGTCCTAGACACTTGGGAAGTGTTCAACTTGTGATTTTGTGATATGAAATCCAGCATGTCTATCTTGTTTGCTGTGTCATAAAATAAAATAATAATAATTCTTACCCACCTCTCCTCATGGCGGGTTACAGAATAATTAAAACACATAAACATTGTAAAAATACAACAAATACACACATTGAAATGAATTTCTATAAAAGATACATATTAAACATATTTCTATAAAATACATATTAACATACACAAACGGAGATTAAACAAAGGAAACAGGTTTGAAATTCATGCTTAAAAACTGGCTGGGTAGGCCTGCCAGAAGAGATAGGTCTTTAGATGGTTTTTAAATTGCGACAGCTGATCTAGCTGTCTAAACTCTTCTGGCAGGTCATTCCACAGTCTTGGGCTGCCGATGAAAAGGTCCTCTAGATGGTGGTTGTCAGTCATGTTCTGGCCAAAACCAATACCTTGTACTTTGTGCCCGGAAATTAATGGGAAGCCAGTAAAGTGACTTTAGGATAGGTATAATATGTTCACACCCAGATGTTCCTGTAATCAATCTGGCTGTTGTATTTTGAACCAACTGGAGTTTCCGAACTTGGTACAAAGATAGCTCAATGTAAAGTCCATTGAAGTCCAACCTTGAGATTATCAGTGCATGCACTACTATCTTAAAGTCCTCCAAATCTAGGAAAGGACACATCTACTTTCACACTTCTTACTATTTGCACAATGATGCCTAGCTATTTTGGATTCCTTTCAATTTTTAAAACATAATTGAACCTTTTTTCTTGTACTGGATCCTTCTTTGAATGTTTTTTTTAATTGTTTAGACAGAACAGGATTAATTATTTTCTTGCTTTTATCATATTAAAAACTAGAATGGTACTGTTATAATTGCCTGCAATTATAATAGGTGGCTAAATCATCAGCATCTGTGCAATGTAAGGCTAGCATATTCATTAAATTCCAACAATCAAATGTTCCAATTTATATGGTCCGCATGGAGATAGAGAAAGAGGGCAATAGCAACCATATAACCTCCATGTTGTATAAAATATTCATAGCACCATAAAGCATCTGAACTCTGCTACTTAAAATATAGGACTGAGACAACCAATGTGATTGGATTTCTTATGACCTAATCATTTCGCTCCCATATGTGGCCCCCAATCTGTTAAGGATTGTTAACATTCTTGGGTTTTGTACTGCCTTCCCTAGAGAATGCTGGGAAGAATTATGGGTAGTGGTGGGAACAGATGGGATGTTAGAGATTTTTAAAAAGTGAAATATATATTTGTAAAGGGGATAGTGAGGTAAGAACAGTTCTTAACTCTTTCTCTGCCTATGTTTAGAGGCAACCATAGAGAAAGAAACAACAATGTCAAATTAAATCTTAGAAAAGCCCCTCCGCCCCAGCTACCATGTTCAGAGATGTTAATAAAAGAATTAACTCTACTCCAGCCCATCAGAACTGAAAACTAGTTAATTAAATGAAATAATAATTGCCATTTTATTTTATATAAAAATTATTAAACTACTTAGCCCCCGGTGGTGCAGCAAGTTAAACCGCTGTGCTGCTGAACTTGGGGAGCAGGGTGAGCTCCCACTGTTAGCCCCAGCTTCTGCCAACCTAAAGGTTCAAAAACATGCAAATGTGAGTAGATCAATAGGTATTGCTCTCGCAGGAAGGTAATGGTGCTCCATGCAGTCATGCCAGCTACATGACCTTGGAGGCGTCTACAATGCCGGCTCTTCGGCTTAGAAATGGAGATGAGCACCAACCCCCAGAGTCGGACATGACTAGACTTAATGTCAGGAGAAAACTTTTACCTTTACCTACTGAAATTGAAAAACAAAAAAACAAAACAAAAAAAAAATAGAAAAGCATGGCTCCCATATTTACATGACCAGTAGCTACGGTTTTATTTATCCACATCTGAAAATATGATATTCTGGAGAAAGAAGTCCTTCATTTCAATGAAGTTCACTATTATCTGCAGTTTCACATATCCATAAAAAGTCCAGAAACATATATCCTGTGGATACAGGGCTGTATTGTTCAGTAAAATAAAAATTTAAAAATCCCCAAAAAGGTGAGAATAAAAAGCAGAGGAAAATGTGACTTCTGGTGTTCCTTTTGATGGTTATAAATGCATATAGATATTCTCTTTAATATCTCCTTTTTTCAATGACCTATGCTTTTTAATCATCAAGACCAAAATTTACAAAATCATTTTCTTTTTACAAAATGGCTATAAGGGGTTTCCAGTTTTTGTAATTATATTTTGTACTTCCTTCCATACAGAGATAAAACTCTCTGTCCTGTCTACAAGATGAAACTGTAGATTCATGGCATTTTTTACTTTGAAGGTCATCTACATCAGTGCTACTCTATGCAGTAGTTCATAGTATCAGATCTTAAACCATTCAGTGCTGGTCCCTGGTGTGTTTACAGGAAAGAAAATTTGTTGTTGTTACTATTATTACTATTATTATTACAGTAATCTTTTCTTCCCCAACCTAACATGTCTAGTCCCTTCAGAGATTTATTTTCTTTGTAGACTTTGTTTCTACATCTAGACCTGTATTGAGACTACATCCTTTCATAAAGAATGCAATGTGCAAATTCTCAATTTCTACAAGGCACTGGGACATGAACAAATGAGTTGAGCTTCGTCAGTCTATCAGAAATCTGTATTAAATAACTCTTGACAAGCCTGGATTATTTGTTGGATGTGTTCCTTCCCTGTTTCTGACTGATAATTAAAAAGAGTTGTTGATGTTCTTAAATTAATATATTGGATGCATGAACAGCGATTTTTGAGCGAGGGCAAAGGATTAGTTCTATTTGTGTTAGTTTAATCCTTTGGCATGTATGACATCCACACTGTAGCTAAAAACCAAAATATAGGATTATCCTGTTAAAATGATGCACAGATTATGGGGTTAATGTGGCCTCTTTCTCTAATCGTTTGCAATTTCATGATAGGGCCAGGTAAAAGCCTTTTGTTTTCTTAGAGGAAATAAGAAGAAATGAAAGGATAGCAATCCTAAGAATCCACATAGTAAGAAGCAAATCCAGCTGAAATCAATGGAACGTACGTGCATGTCAATATGGTTTAGGCACTGAGCAGACAAATAGACAGAAAGAGCAAGATAGAGGAGGGCAAGGGGAAGGAAGATGGGGGAAATAGATAGTGGAGCATATGGAGCATGGGTGGGAGCATACTTTCATACTTGCAGGAGAAGTAGCATTTGAGAGGAACACACAAGGAAGAAGTAGCTCAGGGTATCATCAAGAGTGACCATGAGAAAAAGAAAGACCCTATTTCACAAGATGTGAAAGTTCCACTTGCTGAAATTATGCTAGATATTAATAAAAAGTACAGAAACCTTGTTTTCTTCCACACGTGGCCATCAAAGGGAATGCCCAAAGAGGAGTATAAACAAGGTGGGTGGGGTGGGAGTCCAAATGAAACTAGAAGGCTCTGCCTGTGGAAATATAAAAGGAAAAAGGGGGGATCAACTTTGAAGCTTCAAACAGACTCATCAATATTATTTAAACATACATTTGTAATTGTATCAGTTTGGAACCATTTTAACTGATGTAGTTTAATCCTGAGATATGTAGTTCTTACCATTCTGCACTACTCACTGCCTACTCCCAAGAGCTTACCAACAGAGGATTTTAAACAACTTACCTATCTGCAAAAAGAGGATTCCATTGGATGGAGTCACGACAATTAAACTGATATCAAGTTGGTATAACTTTATATAGATATAGATACATCCAAAGATGGATGCATCCACGAATATACCCAATGCAAAGAAGGAAATAGAACAGAAAGGAAATTGTGGTGCTTGGATATATTTAATATGTTAGGAACCTGCTATTACCAACGTAGTGCAAGACAATTCCATAGGCTAATGCCCCCTCTCTTTTTGCTTTGCTGTATTGCTCAATCATTACTCAAAACTCTCATAAAAGTTACACTTTTCATATGAAATGTGATACAGTGAACTGTAGATATGACCTTCCATCAGCTCAAGATCATTACTCTTGCTTTCCTATCCAAGCTGCTTAGGACTGAAAGCCAAAATGACTGCTCCAATGATGAGCTCTTTCTTCCATGTCTAACAGGTATGATTTTTTACATTCTGGTATTATTTTCTTCACTGTTTCATAACCACACATGCATCTGCCGAAAGAGATGTAGCACTTTTGAGGTCAGTTATTACCAAGAAGCTGCATTTGCTCAGCAGTAGTTGAACTTGAAATGTGTATCAAGCTTGGCAGTAAGAAATTAACTATGCCCTATACAGAAAATAACAAGAATGATAATGAAATAATATACTGGCTAGTAAAGGCAAGTCAGCCTTATCTAACTATACAGGTAGAGCCATATTTTTCAAGATATACAGTAGAGTCTCACTTATCCAACATAAACGGGCCAGCAGAACCTTGGATAAGTGAAAATGTTGAATAATAAGGAGGGACTAAGAAAAAGCCTATTAGACACCTAATTACATTATGATTTTACCAATTAAGCACCAAAACATCACATAAAAGCAGTTCAATACATGGTAGCGTTATGTAGTAATTACTGTATTTATGAATTTAGCACCAAAACATTGCAATGTATTGAAAACATTGGCTACAAAAACATTGATTACTAAAAGGCCAACTGTGTTGGATGATACAGAGCATTGGATAAGTGGAGGTTGGATAAGTGAGACTCTACTGTGTGTGTGTGTGTGTGTGTATACATACATACACACACACACACACATACAGTATATATTGCATTCCACAGTTCAGACTCAAATTGGACAACATATTCAAGACATCTATGCATTTCCCATTTCATAATCTAAAGTAGATTAAGGTCATATGAGTGGACTGAGATGTTTATTTGTGGAAAAGAGTTTAGACACCATTCTGTAGGAATTGTCTTGGTCTCCAGTCAATTCTATCGTATGCCTCTGCTGGAAATTATCATAGAATCAGGTTGGAGGATCTATCACATTCCTACAGAGAATGCCTCTCTAAGAATTCCCAAGGTCCTCTAGGGTCTCTATGGTAGTTTCCAACAGAATTCATTCATTTCAATACGATTTATTATTATCATTTTTTGTTTCCATGGTAAATTCAGGAATGCACTCCCCCCCCAATAGATAAAGTGGTTGTTCTGTAATCTAAAGTACAATTGCATCAATTTCTCAGGGATCTGTTCAAATTCTGATTATATATGTATTTTCTTGTTGGTCTTTCATCAGTGTTTGATATCAGTTCATTTCTGCAAGGAATTCTAGGGACTTTGTCACATGGCCAATGGAATCGCCACACATTGTGGTGAATCCGGTGACCCTCGTGTGGGGAGGGATCCCGCCACCCCGCATTGTCCAGCTCCTTAATTTGATGATTCCATGGGGGGAAAGCATCGACTGAGTGTCTTCCTTCCATTGCTTCCTATGGCAACACAGAAAGTTTTCTGTGTTGCCACCATGGTGGCATGAGCCAGCTCTGGCCTAGAGAATCCACCGAACCCTGCTGGAAGTTCCTTTGCATCACTTGATGGGAGTCGGTGGGCTCCATCAATGATTAGGGCTAAACTGGCATATGCCACCAGAACAAGTCCTTTGTGATGAGATAGTATGCACAAAAAAGTACATTATCATCGGGGGGGGGGGGGGGGACATATGGCATCAGCATTGGTACTTCTTCTCCATAATAGCATCTGGGCCCCCAGCTGGTCCCGGGCAGGGGCTGTTGCGCTTCAAGCGGAATTTAGTCTAGTCCAACAAAGACACAATAACTTTGCACAGTTGCAAAAGGAAAACAACAGTAAATGTTACTCTTTAAAGCAGAGTCCAAACATAAACTTGCAGTGTTGCATCAAAACATAAATCTCACAGTGTAATAAACTTACATAGTCCTTGTAAGCATTTCAAGATGCAAAAAGCATTGCAAGACGCAAAGAGCATGGCTTCTTTTGCCTCTTCTTCCAAAGGAGAGAGCCAAAAGCAAAAGCAGGAGCAGGAGCAGAAGCTAAAGTGTAATACGCACACACAGCCACACCTCACCAGGTGTGGTCCAAACTTAATTGCTTAACTGCTGACTTAGTTTTCTTTAACACATAAATCCTTAGGTCTTCATTATACCCTAACATGGGAATCAAGCCAGCCTCCAAGATTAAAGCTGCTTCTCC
The DNA here is from genome assembly GCF_035594765.1 of Anolis carolinensis. Lineage (NCBI taxonomy): Eukaryota > Metazoa > Chordata > Lepidosauria > Squamata > Anolidae > Anolis > Anolis carolinensis. The sequence continues at coordinate 168,072,047 of NC_085843.1, read as the reverse complement.
CCTCTGCTTTGATCTTCTACCCCTCCAAAATATTTTCACCAGTCTTACCCAGGAGTAACTCAGGTGCAATATTTTCTTTAATACCCATATATAATATTACACTTCACGTGACAGTGGATTGATTTGCTTCTTCTTACATTTCCATATTCACAATTCAAGCAAATATTGTATATCCTCATACAAATATAATTGGTGCCATCTCTATCCTCCTTTAAGAAACAACTGCAAACTTGGATGTTTAGGTTGGTCTTTGGAGAGACAGCCATTGGATGACCAGCCTCATTATAATTCTATTCTGAATTTTACTAGGTCCCTCTTATCTGGGTATTTTAATCTGATGATTCTATCTTTATATTGTTGCTGCAGTCCCCCCACCTATGAAGTTGATTGAATTGTATTGGTGGTTGTTTGATATTATTACTGTTGTATTAACTTTTATTTTAACTGTGTTTTATTACCTTATTGTGTTTTAACCTGTGTATATTGTGCTAATGTATTTGTTGTTACTTTTGTAACAATGTAAGCCGCCCCGAGTCCCTGCGGGGAGATGGTGGCGGGGTATAAATAAAGTTTTATTATTATTATTTAGTAGCAATCCTGTGTATCATGTGAAGTTCCTTTCCTTCTGAGTAACCAGTTGCATATTATATTATTAATACATAACTTCCATAAAATTGAATCTTTATCAGTTAGATAGTCATTTTTTGGATTTCCTAAGCTGTGTGATATTACTGGATGGGTTTAAGAATTGCCATGAATTATGGGTTTTTGTGGTTCCTTCTTACAATATATTTTGGTTATCCAACAGTCCACCTTTTTCACTGTTGATCTCATTTAATCAACATCCTGTGCATTCTGCAAATCTTAAAACTGTATTGATAATAGGAAATTTTCTTGACTTACTTAATATCAAAAATCACATCCAAAAGACAGGTCTTTCCGTTCTGATTGAAAACATAGTTGCAAGTAGGATCTGTTCTTTGCACCCAACTGCTCTCTGTGCAGAGAAATAACCAAGCTCTTGGCTTGTTCATACTATAAAAGGGTTAAATGAATGCACACGCACACACCACCTCACTCGCATTCTTTTGCATTTCTGTCAAAGACCCACTCTCCAAGCCGCACCAGTGGGGCATGGTGAGCTTTCACAGACTAGCTGCATGCCAGACACCTTTCACAAGGGAAGTACTCTTGAAATTGCAACCAAATTGTCACAGTGGGACCATCTGTTTCTGAAGACATCCCAATGGCCCAGGTTTAAAGAAAAACAAGAGAACTTTCTCACTTTCTTTGCCTGTAAGATTGAAGGCATTTTACATAATTTTTCTGTTTGGAACATATGGAAAAATCAATTCTGGATTGTTAAACACGTTTCCCAACTGTGTTTTCCACCTGCCAGCAAAGCATTCAAAAAGTAGAAGTTGGAGTGTTTCATTTGGATTTCTGCTCTGAAGGAAAGTTGCTCAGATAACATCTGTCTTAAGGTGAGTGAATTAAATTGTTGTGTCTCTTTTCATTTTCTGTGTGTGGGGGATGACATAACATTATCTTCAACATTATCTTTATAGTCGTTTTGTTTAACCAAGAAAAATTAGACGTAAGGGTGTTAATCTGTTTGGATTCAGCCTGTTGTTTCTGTCTTTTTCTGGGGATTTTGCTAAATATGGGAACATTGTTTACCTTTTAGATATGCATGAACATAGGAAAACTGGTTTTCTTATCTATGTAAAAGTTAGAGCATTTTGTTCCATTTATAAGATGCAGTTTGAACAAAATAAATATTTCAGTATGTTGTAAGAACAATAATATGGAGGGTTTTATTTACGTACTTAAGAATCAAAAGAGTTCTTGCAAGGGTCATATTTGCTTTTATACATTATGGGCCATTTATCGGCGTCCCTTGAATTTTTTCCAGTTAAAAACTTGATGGTAATAAATAACTGCCTATGGTATAAAGCAGAATAGAGCATTTCTTGATTGGTGACAAATGTGAGCTGCTCTTAAAACATCTTTAACAAACAATTATAAATTCAGTTTCAATGCAATGATAACTAGTACCAATCCAAGCAAAATTAAACAAAATTGTAATGATGGGATGCCTTTGGAGTTATTCTCATATATACCAAATCATTTTTGTAAAGTTAAAAAAAAAACATTTTTCTTGTCCTTGTATATTTATAGTCTTTGTTGCCATTGTTGTGACCTGTATTTTCCATTTCCCCGCACTGTGTACTGCTAAGGACCAGCTTAAGGAAGCATCCCTCAAACTGATGCTGTTCTAAGAGCACCCCCTGCCTACAGGCATTTTGTCCTGCAACAGCTATCTGTTTTCCAAACTTGGCAGCTTGCCCCCCCCCCCTCTGTTTTTTCTTTTTCTTTCAATTGAAAGTGCTCTTTTTATTGCAACAAATATGCAGTGTCGGACTGCTTTGTACAGCTTAGAACACAGATGGAAGAACGTTTGTCCATAAACTAGATGTAAAGACAGAAAAAATATTTGAAAATTGTCAAAAATATGTTGCTCAAGTGTCAGGAAACTTTGAAGAATACTAGGCTGAAGAAACTTCACAAATCAGGACTTATACTACATAATATTCGCACATTGCTCTTCTCATCAGGAAAAGTATCATTATATGTGAATTTTGTGCAGAATAAGTTTTCAGCTGAGAAAGTAGCCACTTTGAATCCCCTTTGGGGAGACTCACCAGTCACTTCTGGTGTGAGAGAATTGACCATCTGCAAGGACATAGCCCAGGGGACACCTGGATGTTTTTGATGTTTTTACCATCCTTGTGGAGGCTTCTCTCATGTCCCCACATGGAGCTGAAGCTGATAGAGGGAGCTCATCCACGCTCTCCCCAGGTTGAATTTAAACTGGCAACCTTCAGGTCAGGAACCCAACTTTCAAGTAATTAGTCCTGCTGGCACAAGGATTTAGCCCTCTAAGCCACCCTTAGGGGAAATAAAATAGGGAATAATAATAATAATAATAATAATAATAATAATAATAATAATTCAAAAGACTAGAACAAAATGGCTAAAATTACTCATTGTTTCCTCAGAAAGTAAATTGTGAAGGATTATATACTTGCTATGGCCAGTACAAATTCTCCTTCCAGCCACAAACTTCTTCTGTTATCAGATGAGAGGCTATATAAACCTAATACAGTAGAGTCTCACTTATCCAAGCTAAACGGGCCGGCAGAAGCTTGGATAGGCGAATATCTTGGATAGTAAGGAGAGATTAAGGAAAAGCCTATTAAACATCAAATTAGGTTATGATTTTACAAATTAAGCACCAAAACATCATGTTATACAACAAATTTGACAGAAAAAGTAGTTCAATACGCAGTAATCTTATGTTATAATTACTGTATTTATGAATTTAGTACCAAAATATCATGATATATTGAAAACATTGACTACAAAAATGGCTTGGATAATCCAGAAGCTTGGATAAGCGAAGCTTGGATAAGTGAGATAAGCTTGGATACTGTACAGTATGCCAGAATTGCAGGAAACTGTGTAAGACAGAGGGCAGGACTGGCCTACAAAATGCCAGTTGCTGATCTGTCCATATTATTCAATTTTATTATATATTTAATAATTAGGATAATATTTAAAAGTTAAGAAAGCCTATTCATCTTTTCATTGTTTCTCTTCTAGCACAGATGATGTCAAGACTCCAGCCCTGCCTTCTCTCCTGGCTCCTCTTGGCCACATGCTTCTACCATTCACTGGAGATGGCCACTAATTTACAGCAAAGCTTCAAGACTGATCTCCTCCACTTTTATCACACGTTAATTCTTCCAGATGGCAAGGAAACCACAGTCCATCTCTTGAAGGATGTACTGAAAAGGTATGGGAGGTCTTAAGTAATTTTTATTTTTATTGCCCATGACAGCCACATCATTTTAGGATGTGGAATTGAAATGTTAATTGCTATGAGCTCTTTACCGTTGTTGTAACAAAGTTATGTGTATATTATCAATGGGGTTACCCAAGCTCTTGAAAATAGCATTAAAGTACGATCCCCATAACCACAGATGATATGTTCCAACACACATGCACACACACACATAGACATGGATATTAGAAACTGTGGATCCTACCCTGTTTCCCCTAAAATAAGACATCCCCAGAAAATAAGACCTAGTAGAGGTTTTGCTGAATTGCTAAATATAAGGCCTCCCCTGAAAGTAAGACTAGCAAAGTTTTTGTTTGGAAGCATGCCCACCGAACAGAACACCAGAGCATGCAGGATCAGTAAATGTACGTACCATAAAGTGTTGTACATGGAAATATTGGTAGCAGCAAGAAATTTTTGATAGGATTCACAGTTTGTCTGGTTATGCTGGTTTATGATGACAACTACTGTACAGTATGTAATAAATGTTCATTTTTTTGTTCAACAATAAATGTGAATTCTTCTTCATGGAAAAATAAGACATCCTCTGAAAATAAGACCTAGAGCATCTTTGGGAGCAAAAATTAATGTAAGACACTGTCTTATTTTCAGGGAAACACGGTAGTGAATCCTATATTTGACTATATATGGGCTGAAAAAATAGAAAGGCCCACAAACATTGCAGGGAGGATTTTTTGAGACCATGGGTAAATGAAATCACAGATCTCTTCTCCATGGGTAAGGAAGTCATATTGTATTTAGTTATTTACTCGCAAGAAAGGCATCACTTCATTGCACTTTACTTTTAAGAAATAATGTTTGATGTTACTCAGTATTCCTGTGATTTTCCTTGTAATCATAGCATGTTGCATAACACTTTTAAAACAATTTAGATGTAACATTTTATGAAATGTGTTGCATAACAGGTTTTATAAAATGTTCAATTTAAATTATTTTAATACTCTTTATGCAGGGTTTCTTATCTATTTATTTTAAGAAAGATTAAATGAGCACAAATAAGCTGACAAAAGATTGAGTCAGCTTTACTTCCCTTGGTGGGGTGCTCCAGAGCAGCTGCTCAAATATGGCACCATCTATCACAGGTATGAAACATTTGTCCTGTTACAGATCATGCAGAAGATACCAAAGGAACAACTTCCCCAGGCTACTTATGTTCAACCTATCAGTATTGAGACATAGTGAGGCAACCATCTTGGACAAAAATGTGTGTGTGTGTGGGGGGGGGGGGGGGGTCATGAAAAACAATCAGCAGCATGTTCTTTTTTTATTATGATTAGGAGTAAGATGCAAGAGAGAGAGGGATTAATGGGTATCATGGATTCACATGTCAAATAATTTGACTGGCCTAGGTTACTCTGGGACTTTGGGAGCTAGGATGAGTCTTGCTCATCCAACCTTCACTTATCCAACGTTCTGTTTTTGTAGTCAATGTTTTCAATACATTGAGATGTTTTGGTTCTAAATTCATAAATACAGTAATTACTACATAACGTTACCATGTATTGAATGGCTTTTTCTGTCAATTTGTTGTAAAACATGATGTTTTGGTACTTAATTTGTAAAATCATAATGTAATTTGACATTTAATAGGATTTTCCTTATTCCCTTCTTATTATCCAACATTTTTGCTTATCCAGTGTTCTTCCGGCCTGTTTATAAGCGAGACTACTTTCCTATTCTTTTTTGCTCTGGTTTAGGAAGCGGAATGTCTTTGGCTGGTTCTAGAACCTGGAACCTAGATCCTCTTCTTTAGCCACAGTAACAGTAGAGCACTGAACTGCACACATTCCAACAGTTCACAGATGAAAACAAGGAGAAAATTGACTGAGCATTATCACAATGTGATCAATTTGGTATGGTCAGGAAATAAGAGATCCAAAACCATTAATACAAGGCACGAAGCTCTGGAAATTACGTATTAAATTTAGAAAAGCTTGGGGTGGGAGGGGAGTGCCTAGTATACTGTATGCCCACAACATGATTAATAAAAAAATACAATATTTTACAATATATTGTACAATCGAAGTGCCTTTGTTGAACCTGCCCAAAATTACAACTTTTTTTGAATTCACTTTATGAATTTTGTTTTCAAACACACACAGTATAAATCAGATTAAACCCAAGCCTTCCATAACACTCATGTGATCATCAAGACTCAATCATAGTCTTCCAGCTTAGTATATAAGGATTATTGTTAAAATGAAAACAGGGGGGATTAATAGGGAAATATAACTCTGTAAGCTTTAGGATAAGATAAAAGGGCTCCTCTAACCCAGTGGTTCTCAACCTGGGGTCCCCAGATGTTTTTGGCCTTCAACTCTCAGAACTCCTAACAGCTGGTAAACTGGCTGGGATTTCTGGGAGTTGTAGGCCAAAAACATCTGGGGACTCCAGGTTGAGAACCACTGCTCTAACCACTGTGAGTGCCTACTATATATCATGCAGGTGTGGACAAGTCTACATAGGGACCACCAAATACAACACCCAAAAAACGAATCAGAGCATGAAAGGCACTGCAGACTAATTCAACCAGAGACATCAGCTATAGCAGAGCACTTGATTTTTTTATCGTATCAGAAGCAAAACCTAGGGTATAGTTGTAATGTATTTAGAAACACAAAGTTAAAAACTTTGCATTATATTAAATGTCTTTTGACCAGAATCTGACCACTTGTAGTGCCTCTGGTGTCACTGTGAGAAGGTCCTCCATTGTGCATGTGGCAGGGTTCAGACCAAATTGTAGTAACCAACTTGGACACAAAATATTATTTGAGAACACAGAAATGCTGGACCACTCTGACAAACACCATGTCAGACTACACTGAGAAACCATTGAAATCCACATGCATGTGGACAATTTTAACAGAAAGGAGGAAACCATGAAAATGAACAAAATCTGGTTACCAGTATTAAGAAAGAGGAAAATCAGGTCAGTAAATAAGGAACACCACTTGAAAATGGGAATTGCAGACAGCAAACAATCAAGTGCCAGTTAACACTTTCCAACAAAGGATGCCTCCAGGCACAACAGCCAGGACACATCTATGAAAATATCCTCACTGACTTTGCAGCTTCAAGGCTACTCAATACTAATCAAGCTTGCTAACTGCAACATTCACACTTGCTTCAAACAGACAAGGGTTCTTTATCCCACCCTGGACATTCTACAGATATATATATACACTCAACTTGCCTCACTTCAACAGACCTCTGAAGATGCTGGCCACAGATGCAGGTGAAACATCAGGAGAGAATGCTAATGGAACATGGCCATACAACCCGAAAAACTCACAGCAACCCAGTGATTCTGGCCATGAAAGCCTTCAACAATACATACATGGAATAGTTAGGCAAGATATACAGTTTGTCACATTTGTAACAAGTTAGGAGTTCAAAAGTGGAAAAATGCAAATATTTTAACCTCTCAACAACACAACCACTTGGAAACACTTTCCAATCCATTAGCTGTTGAAAAATATGAAATTATTGTTGAATGATGGGTCAATTTGTAGGCAAAACCCACTGATTCACGAGGTCTGCTCTAACAGGGACTCCTCATAAGATTCAGGTAGTTCTTTTACCAATCCCAGGACAGGTGAAAGACGTCAATTAAATACATTACCATTTTTGGATCTGAAACATGTTCAGGTACAAGAGCTACAGAGAGGAAACCAGGTGGCTCACATCTGACAAAGGTACCGTACAGAAAGCTTCCATGAATTCTGTACAGAATACCAAGTTACGTAATCTATAACATGACTGCTAGAGCAAACTGAAAAGCTCCCACAGGAACAGTAAAAATATGAATTGCAATAATTGGTTTTAGTTTTAAAATATTGCATCTGTTCTCAGCTATAACAGCTGGTTGAAATGTAATTCAGAAGAGTTTATCTCAATTTCAAGCATACACACAAAATGAATTATTTTTATGAATATGCCCATTTAAAACTTTTTACAAATGACTCTTTTACAAATGACTGCTGCTGCTCAGTCGCATAGTCGTTTCCGACTCTTCGTGACCACATGGACCAGTCCATGCCAGAGCTCCCTGTCGGCTGTTGCCGCCCTCAGCTCCTTCAAGGTCTAGCCAGTCACTTCAAGGATACCATCCATCCATCTTGCCCTTGGTTGGCCTCTCTTCCTTTTTCCTTCCATTTTCCCCAGCATCGTGATCTTTTCTAAGCTTTCCTGTCTCCTCATGATGTGGCCAAAATACTTCAACTTTGCCTCTAATATCCTTCCCTCCAGTGAGCAGCCGGGCATTATTTATTTATTTATTTATTTACAGTATTTATATTCCGCCCTTCTCACCCCGAAGGGGACTCAGGGCGGATTACAATGAACACATATATGGCAAACATTCAATGCCAATAGACAAACAACATTCAGTTTCAGACAGACACAGAGGCATTTTTAACATCTTTCCAGCTTCACAATTCCGGCCACAGGGGGAGCTGTTGCTTCACCGTCCATTGGTGGCTGTTCTTCCTCTTCTTTTCCTCGTGAGCAGTTTTATGGTATTGTAGATTACTTAAATTAGCCTCCCGCATAAAGCGTACCTAAATTTTCCCTACTTGACAGATGCAAAGGTCAACAGCAAGCCGGGGCTAATTTTTTTTTTTTATGGTCGGAGGCTTAACCCAACCCGGTCTTCGAACTCATGACCTCTCGGTCAGTAGTGATTTATAGCAGCTGGTTACTAGCCAGCTGCGCCACAGCCCGTCCCTGGAGGATGGACTGGTTGGATCTTCTTGTGGTCCAAGGCACTCTCAGGATTTTCCTCCAACACCAAAGTTCAAAAGCGTGTATCTTCCTTCGCTCAGCTTTCCTTATGGTCCAGCTCCACATCTATAGGCTACTACGGGGAATACCATTGCTTTAACTATGCAGACCTTTGTTGCCAGTGTGATGTCTTGACTCTTCACTTTTTTTATTGAGATTGGTCATTGCTCTCCTCCCAAGAGGTAAACGTATTCTGATTTCCTGGCTGCAGTTTGTATCTGCAGTAATCTTCACAGCTAGAAATACAAAGTATATCAATTTCTCCACGTTTTCTCCCTCTATTTGCAAGTTATCAATCAGTCTGGTTGCCATAATCTTGTTTTTTATGTTTAACTGCAGCCCAGCTTTTGCATGTTCTTCTTTTACTTTGGTTATTTATTTATTTATTTCTTACAGTATTTGTATCCAGCCCTTCTCACCCAATAGGGGACTCAGGGCAGCTTACAATAAAAGTATCTTCAGCTCCTCCTCGCTTTCAGCCATCAAAGTGGTATCATCTGCATATCTAAGGTTGCTAATGTTTCTTCTGGCAATTTTAACTCCAATCTGGGAATCACCAAGCCCCGCACATTGCATGATACGTTTTGCGTACAAGTTGAATAGGTAGAGTGAGAGTATACAGCCTGACTGTACTCCTCTCCCAATCCTGAAGCAGTCTGTTGTTCCTTGGTCTGTTCTTATTGTTGCTACTTGGTGTAAACATACACACACACATACACTTTGAAAAACATGGGAAAGAGTTTTTACCCCTGTGGTGTTTGTTTTACTGTCTATGCCCCTGATCAGAAGATTTTACCTCATCTTCTGTTGGATTATTTTAATTGCTTATTGTGTAAACAAGGATTGATGATAAGGCTTCAGCGGAGACATCTTTTCCCCATGCTAACTCTTTCAGGGGTGAATATCCCTTCCTAGGGGCAGATTTCCTTCATTTCCTGTTGTCTTCCCCCATTTGTGATTATGAGTCATTTGTAAGTTGGATGTTTGTAACTCTGGGACTGTCTGTACTATTAATTTTCTTATCTTTTCCCATGTGTTTTTTTTTGATGAAGAAGCTAGTGGAGTTTCAAATTATTGCAAGAAATGTTTTGTGCATTTTAGGTGGCCAATAAAGGTTTCACTCATTGTGGATTTTTTTTGTACAGCCAATACCCTTGAATATGTATTAAGGATTTCCTGTTCTTTTATGATATCCAAAATTTGTGCTTGAGATGACTGTCTACCTGGGCTCGATAGCAGAATGTATTTGGTCTCATTTGAGCAACATCATCATTGTAAACAATAGAAAAAGTTTCAAGGATTATCTTTAGTTTCTTTGAATCTCTTCTGCTGGAAATCTGAATCTTGACATGTATTTCATCCCATGTATCACTTCATTTCCAGGTATTATTTTGTTTTAGAAGAAGGTAGAACCTCAGCACCATTAACAGTGACAGTGACCCCATGTGATGTCCCCATCGAGTGGAGTATACGGGTCCATAAGTCTTCAACAAACTACCTTGGAAAAGCAGTTCAAGGTAAGAGAATGTTTAAGGACAATCTCAAAGAATATTTATTAGCACAAATGCTATTTTTTTTAACACACAACTATTCATTTGTTTATTCGCTTTAATTTTCCAGGTGTCCAAAGAGTCCCCAGTTTCAGGGGTGGTGTACTTGAGATCAGGAGGGGAAATGGGAGGAGGATTATGAGGATGCATGATTTAAATTGAGAACAGTTTTGGAAAACCACATGAGACCAAATTGTTCCCTTACATCTCCTGATCCTTATTGCATTGTGGATGCTAAAGTGCAAAAGAGAGACAATCGTTCTCCTCATCAGATTGGCAAACTGGCACAAAGAATCAGTAGGTGAAGTGGTGCTGAAGTCTCCTTGTCTTACAGCATCATCATATGGGCAAAATTGTCCATCATATGATTGTCCATCATATGATGCATGGTAAACCACTGCTGTGGCAATATGAGAGATTTCCTATGTTGTATAGGCAACAACAGGAAGAAGCCGTGAGGTGGGCACTTCACCCCATAGGATAGGGTGAGGGGAAGCTGGTTGATGTGGGGCACTGGGCTACGGGGTCCCTACAACCTATTACAGGCCCCACCAGATTCGCATGATACATGCTTAATCCCATACTTAAGGTGATGATGTCCATAGTTCAAGACCTCCTGAGTGCATCTGCACTGGGCACTGCACAGATACAGCATTTTCATACCTAACAACAACAAATGCAATAAGTATGTGTGTACATGTGTGCACAAATACCTTTAAGTCACCTGTCAATATTTGGTGACACCATGAACTTTATAGGATTTAATGAGACAAGTAATATTCTGAGTGATTTTGCCAGTTCTACAGCCTACAGCAGCAAGTATTCAATGGTTGTCCCCTGTCCAAGTATTAGCCAGAGCTGTCCCTGTTTAGCTTACAAAATCAGGTGGGATCCAGTGCTTTTAAGGTGTTTAGGCTATAGTAAGTATACCAAGTATCTAAACAACTATTTAACCAGACATTTTCTCCATGGAGCATCCTGGGCCATTGTCCAAATTGAAAGTGATTAAAAAAAAAACATTTAGATTAGTTAAACCCCTGATGATAAAGATAAACATTCCACCAGGCAAAGGCCATGGCTCTTTAGCAGTACTAGTCATGTTTTGTATGCGGAAGGTTTCTTGGTATCTGAAGCTAGGGCTGTGAGGCATTTTTGCTTCAAATCCTGAAGAGCCAATGCCAGGCAGATGAGTCAATACTGAGCAAGATGAACCAATGATATAACTCTTTACACATTCAGAATAGATATCTGGTATTATTCGGCTACAATTCAATTGGTTTAATGCAAACTATTTGGGAGTGCATGTTCTTTTCTATCAGATTTACAATAGATCTTTTCTTTGTGGATATGAAAGCTGCAAAAATGCTTGAAATTCAACACGACTATATTTTGGACCCTTTTTGCATAGCTATGGAAATTATTCTGATGGCAACCTGTACTTCAGAATTTGTCACCATAGCTTTGCCTATGACATAGGCCAACTATTGATTTCTCCTGCTCTGCAAAATACTACATAATTGACATGTCTGTGTTTCATTGACAGATAAGCTGGATGTTGAAGAATCTCCAAAGTTTCAGAAGACTGCAAAAATAGTTTCAACTCTCTTTAGCTACAGAGGCAATTCTGTGGAAACCTACACTGGGACATCTTACTATTCTGCTGTCTATATGTTTGAATTTCTGTCAGTTGAAAGAGATACTCACATTACAGTGTATTTAGCTACTCACACAACTTCAGAACACCTATATCCAGAACTTCCAGCAGATCCACGCATTGATGTCATTGGGATTGGGCACACCACAGTAACTCTAGCTTGGAAGCACAGTCCAACAGCTTTGCAAGACAAAGAAAACACCCAGTACTGTGTTTTGATGAATGAAAAACACAACTACAAAAGTTTGTGTGCTGCAGAAACTGCAATAAGATCTTCTGGAATGAAATCATACCAAGCATTGGCATTCTCTCTCCCTCAATATGGAGCTTTGCTGGATACTCAACAAGTGATGATACTGTCCAATGGTGAATTAAGCATCATCAGCAAAGCTAGCAATGGGGAGGTGAGGCAAACATGTGTGGGCACCAAGAACAGCTACACAGTGCCCAATCTTACTCCTAGCACTCAGTACTACTTTGATGTTTTTGTGGTCAACTTCCTTACCAACGCCAGTGCTGCTTTTACTGGAACCTTTGCCAGGACTCTTGAAGAACCTGAACCCAAAGTGACTGACATGAAAGATGGGAAGATGATACAACTCACCCTGGATGGAAGAAAGCAAAAATCCTATACTTTGCAGTACCAGGCAAGGCACAAGCAGGTCCAATTTGCTTTCCAGTCTTGTAGTGGCCAAGTACAAGTTGAAATCTCTAGGAATGGGAAAGTGCTGATGTCAGAAAGATTTGCAGGCTTGAGACACTTTGTGCTAAAGGGAAGGATAGGTGATACCTACTCAGTACAGTTGGGATCTACCGAACCTTCAAATGCTTCTGTAAAGGTTCAGGTGTCATCCCTCTTCCATAAACCTTTCTTTCCAGCTCTTCCAGAGAGTTTAAAAATTAAGTCCTTTAGCAAGCTGAGGACTTGTAATTCAGTCACTATTGCCTGGCTAGGAACCCAGCAGCTCAGCAAGTACTGTGTATACAAGAAACAGATTGAGGAGGACCAAGTCTGGATGGAAACAAGGAATGCTGACCGGTGCTCAGGACCTGAATCAAGGCAAAAAGGTGACAAAGTCCTGTGCAAATATTTCCACGAAGCTAACTTACACCGAGCGGTGACAACAGCAACCATCAAAGGGCTGGAAGCAGGGATTGTCTACTTGTTTGATGTTTATCTCATTGGTCCCTCTGGGATGCCAGTCAGGTATTATAGCAAAGCTGTAAAGACACGGAAGAAATGCTGAGCATCCTTTAAGCATTGACTCCTGAGGAATGCTGAAGCTGGAGGAACGTTGGACACATTACTCAAAATGTGCTGGAACAGAAAACAGTGTTTTCCATTATAAAATTTGAGAGGAAAAGATATTCATCTAGAATTATAGACTTGCTCCTGGGACCTTCCCCTGTTAATTTAAAAAATCTCTTATCTGCAGTTTTTCAAAAAGCACTTTATAAACCAAATGCTTGACATCAAAATCGAAACATGCATCTCAAAACCTGCACAATTTCACTCTAGAAGAAAGAATTACAGCAGAAACAGCAGCTACATAGGCAAGCAAATTTTGCAAGATGATTTTTCAATAATCATTTCACCGTTGGTGTCCCAAACCCTCTAACCAGGATTTATAGCTGAAAATTGGCCCTGCAACTTGGGAGCTGTATACTTGGGTTGGAGGTGAACTGAAATCAAGACTTTGCTTCATTTTGTGTGGTCATTTCTAATTAGGCCAAAACCCAGAACTGGGAGACCCAGAACAAGGGAAGGGAAGATTTTTTCATATGCAAGAAGCACCTGTTCCTTATATTTCTATATTACATCTAGGGATGCACCATAGCTCATAGCTATTTGCCACTGTGAGGTGATGTAGTGTGAGGACAAACATGCATTGGCTACACTACTGTTGATAGGATCCTGCGGATACTGTGCCACTTTTTTTGTGAAGTATTTTCCAAGAAAGAGAAGTACTCTCTGCCATAGTCTGATCTAGTGTGATCTAGACATTTGAGGGTTTGACTAGGGCTCAGAGAGCCCAAGGTTCAAATTTTGCAAAGCCATGAAAAGCCACTCAGGCCCTTTCTAAACTGCCATATGAAATCTGGGTCATCTGCTTTGAACTGGATTATATGGCAGTGTAGACTCATATAATCCAATTCAAAACAAATAATGTGGACTATCTGCATTGATAATCTGGATTATATGGCAATGTAGAAGGGACCTCAGTGATTTTGGATAAGTCAGTTCTTGAATTATGTCTAAAGCCCATTGCTTGATTGAGGTGTGCCAATGTGAGGAATTAATAACAGCCTGTGTCAAGAAGGCATCATTTCAGGGTTACTCAAGATGTTTTCTAAAGTCCAAATACGTCCCTAAATGCAAAGGTTTCTACTATCAAAACTCAGGTGTTTTTCAGGTGGAAGGGGCATTTCTATGGGCTGCAACAGTAGGAAAACTGGTGGGCAAAGGAAATGATCCTTCTCACTTCTTTGTCCTTCTAAATGAAGAAACTCAATTTCCTAATTTGCTGAAGCAAAAGCAAATTAGGAAATTGAGTTTAACCCTTTTCTTAAACAACTGCATCTCTTTCTTTAGCAAGAACTTTGGCCAGACTTTCTAATACTTAATACCAGAAATTCACAAACATTTGCTCTGTTGATTCTTTTTCTTTGAATGCACTGATATGCAATTTATACTTCACGATACTCCTATAACTGTTTACCTTTTTGCATGTCCTTTTATACATTTCTAATCAAATACAACATGTTCCATTCTGCACTGAATCTGTTACCGTAGCATGTAACCACTCCATCTCTTAGTTCTGTCATTCTCTTTATGTGGAAAGCAATGTGTCTGGACAGCCTCTTCTTTGCATGTATGCTGTCCATACTATCAGGAATAAAAAAGTCATGTATGTGAAAAGCATCCATATGCAGGAGAAATTTTCCTGTTCAGATTTGCCATTCCTCCACATGAACAGAGTGAGAAACCAAGGGGGATGGGGCTAGAACACTCCTCTCTTTTGCATGTTGATTCAGCACATTTATATAATGAGGATACATAACTTGTGTAGCTTTTTCCAAGGTGCTGCTCTTATTCAATAGCTGGCATAGAGAGTGCCAGTAGAAACAGCTTTTGTTTTGATGTTGCCTCTTTAGTTATGACTGTAAAACAAAACACAGTGAGAGAGATTAGATAGATAGATAGATAGATAGATAGATAGATAGATACCTCACTAATATGTACATACAATCAACTTCCAAAACACTGCCTCATGGATATTCTGCCTTTTAGTCAGAAAGTAAGAGTTAAATAACCCAAATATTTAGAGTGGGATACCCCATATTATTCCTCTTCAGATGTTTAGATTACAGTTGAAATGGACTCAAGAGGAAGGGGAACATGCTATCTCCCGTACAGCATCCCAATGTTGCTGTCCTCACTTGAAGAACAACAACAAAAGACATGAGTCTCCACTGTGAATGTAGATTGTCCATGGAAACCAGAACCATATGTACATATCTCTGTTGTAATTAACATTCTGTTATGACAAAGTGTGGAGCAAAACTACAATAGAATGAAGAGTTACCCTGAAAAGCTTGCTGGCTAATGTTGCTTAAATCTTTTAGCAAACTACCAATATTTCTTTGATTCTAAGATGCTATTGATTGTAAGGAGCCCTCGATGGCTCAGCGAGTTAAACTGTTGAGCTGCGAAACTTGCTGACCGAAAGGTTGGCGGTTCGAATCCGGACAGTGGGGGGTGCTCCCGCTGTTAGCCTCAGCTTCTGCCAACCTAGCAGTTCAAAAATATGCAAATGTGAATAGATCAATAGGTACTGCTCCTGTGGGAAAGTAACGGCGATCCATGTAGTCATGCTGGCCACATGAATTTGGAGGTGTCTACGGAAAACACTGGTTCTTCGGCTTCGAAATGGAGATGAGCACTAACCCACAGAGTCAGACATGACTAGACTTAATGTCAGGGGGAGAAACTATTGATTGTAAGGCACACATTAATTTCAGTACCACCAAAAGACAAAAATGCTTTATATATATTTTTTAAAGCATCCACAGTTCCAAGATGCAGCTCATATTTAGATGGTGAAAAAAGTACATCTTAGAATCAAAGAAATATAGTATATAAATGTGAATACAAAAGAAAGAAGATGATTTCAAGGTGTTATTGAGGGGACAAAAGGGGAGGATTAGGAGGCTGCACATCCAATTGCCATTCAAGCATGTTTTTTAGTTCCAGGAAATCCTTCCTCCATTGGCTTCTCAGGTGAAGCATCTTTATATATCTACCATTGAGATACAGGCCATGGCTCTGCTTATGCCAGAGAAGAATAGTCTCACAGTTACATTTTAGGAACACAAGGTGTGCTTTAGAGCACATAAAACATTGCTTTTTGTAACTGCAAGCTGTAGGGGTGATCAATCATGGTGAAAACCCCCATCTTTGACTGATTTTCTCAAGACTTGTCCTACCATTGGGCAGAGTATAAGGCATATACATTAGGCAGCTGATTTTGGCTATCATAAAGAAGCTACAGTTTATTATTTATTCCATTCATTATGATTGCATCTGTTACTGGCAGAGATGGGAAAACATGATTGTAGTATTTCCTACGAAAGATGCCATTATAATTTCCCTTGTTTGAACCCTCTGGACCTTGATTTGTTTGCTCTTAAGCCAGTCTT
Source organism: Anolis carolinensis (assembly GCF_035594765.1). Taxonomy (NCBI): domain Eukaryota; kingdom Metazoa; phylum Chordata; class Lepidosauria; order Squamata; family Anolidae; genus Anolis; species Anolis carolinensis. Next base: position 168,055,432 of record NC_085843.1, on the reverse strand, counting down.
GGATCTCCTAACAGAAAAACTGCTCATTTTTTCCCAAGAAATCCCAAGATTTCCCCAAAACATGAATGTACAAAAGCAAATGCATTTTTCTTGAATAAATATGATACAGAATTATGTTGTTTATAGATGCCGTGTGCTAGGACCTACAAAGAATGGTAAAACTCATATTATTGCCTAAGATTAACTACGATATATACAGTACCTACAGGGGTTATGTTCCTAGCCAGGCTGTATTACCTGAAATTATGAATGGGACCAGATGCCATTAACTTATCATACTGATGGTCCCAGAATACCATAGTCACTCAAGTGAAGATAAGAGAAATTGTGGATAGAAGTTCTGTGGCTGCATTGTCTTATTGTAGTCTATCTCTTATTATAAATAATCGCACTGGCAAGCCATTTTAAAACTTAAATAATACACTTTCTTAATTTTTAAAGAAAAAATTCAACCAGACTGGCTAGTTTCCTGTATACATTATGTCTAAGTGACTGTAATTGGATGAGAAAACAGAGTTGAAGGGTTTTTTTGGTCTGATTTGGAATTGTGGCAAGTTCCTTCCCAATTGTTTCATGCTTAATATTAGCTTGAGACACCAGTAATTGCTATCCTGGAATGCACAAATTTACCACAATATAGGGATCCGGTTGAGTTTTATTTTAAAGTTGAAATGTCAGCATCCACCTGATGAACTGTCAGAACTTAATTCCCAAAGGTTCAGCAGCCAAGCTTCAGATGTTATTCTCTGGCTTAATATTTGAAGGTAATGTCTGTTTCTAGAACAGATTTGCAAAGTTCTTTGATATAGGACTCTGCTTCCTTTTTGGAATTTATTTTGGTTTAAAAAGGAAAACCTCATTCTTGGACACTCTTGCTCAGATGTTTGCTCTACTTTTCTCCATGGATTAAACTACTGGTGTAACTAGAATAACAAGAGTGTGGAATTGTGGGAATTCATCATGAAATGAAGGTAATAAGCCTCAAGAGACAGGGAGCATTGGCTATTTGCAGTCATACTCAAATTTATCATTACTGTAATATTATGCCCTCCTAAAATAGTGCACCTGATCAAAAACATATCATCCTCATAATAATTTTAAAAAATCAGAAAACTGCACCTTGTGACATTTTCTGCGCAACATTCACACACAGCAATTTTGCATAGAAAACAGAATTTTCTGCACAGAAAAACTTCAAAATGTGGAAGTGTTGGTAACACTTCCACATTTTGAAGACTTTGACTTTGGGACGTTTGGCTGTATGTATGCATAAACAGTAGTTCCAGTTGTGGGAGGAATATTTGCCAAAATAAATAAGGCTGTGTGTAGTTCATGTGTGAACCCTCCACATTTTCATCTATAAGAAATATTTGTGTGTCTGTGTCGTTTCAAGTAAGAGAACAATTTTTTGTTTTGGTCCTATTCTAGCCTATGAAGAGCCCCAATCCAGTCCAAAGAGGTTCCAGTCAGTGCCTTTTACTCCACCCCAAAGCCTTTCTCTCTCCAAAACCTCACCTTCTAAATTTTGCTCAAATCCATTGCAAGCCATAGGCCTTCCAACTGCAGTGTATAGGAGAAATTATGCTGTTGCTTTTGTTAGCAGAGATATTAATAGACATCATGGTGCACTACATATATTAATACACAACTGCACAAGGGATTTTCTTAGAGGAGCTTTTAACTCTAAAGAAACTGACTCTTGAGAAGTAGATCTGTTGCTTTTGCAAATCAGTACTAACAACAATCTTTGAAGAACACAATTAACAACTTGAAAGACTCATCTTATCTCACACTGCTATTTGAAGATTTAGGATCACTTGCATGTTCCTGTATCTTATTATACCCTATCTTACTCACCCAACATAGCTATGCTTTAAAATCTTTGGCTTTAATATCTCTTTATCAAGATAACTGAATATTTCAAGAAGTGAATTGATATCCACAAAACCTCATGCTGTAATATAGAAGAAGAAGAAATTTTATTTATTACCTGCCTCTCCTGATGGCTCGATGTGGGGTACAACAAATAAATCAGTAAGTCTTAAAGGTATGGCTAGATTCCTATTCCCCACTGCTTTTTTCATGTGTGCACGTGTGTGGGGGGTGTTAACATACAAAGAGATTCAATGATAAAATAACTGTCACTGTCAAACTTTTCTGCATTTAATTTTCCCCTGATTTCACTATTTACACTACAGTTGTCCTTCCACAGTTGTCCTTTCACACTGTGAAATTATTCACATATTTGATTGAACATGTTTTCTCTAGAATTCTCTAGATTTTCAGCACAACTCTGTGGTCAACATCCTCTAGCCATGCTGGAGGACCTAGAGCAGTAGTTCTCAACCTGTGGTCCCCAGATGATTTTGGCCTTCAACTCCCAGAAATCCTAACAGCTGGTAAACTGGCTGGGATTTCTGGGAGTTGTAGGCCAAAAGCATCTGGGGACCCCAGGTTGAGAACCACTGACCTAGAGATTTCTAGATAAACTCTAGGTCTTCCAGTGTGGTTCTACATATATTCAATTTCCAGCAGAGGTTGATCACAGAGTTGTGCAATCTTGTGCTTCAAACAGCAGCAATATCATAGTAATATCATATATCACACACACACACAGTATACACACAAGCTTTGGACAGTGCTCCATGCATCTGCTGAACTAGATTAGAGTCCACTAAATATATGCTATAGAAAAAATGTTGGCAACAAGCTAACATGGCCTGTGTTTGGAAATTGCAAGAAAATACAAAACCTTGTGTATGACCACTAGAGGACAGCACGACATAAGAGAAAATGAAGAAAACATGACTACCAAAGTTGGCAAACCAAAACACAAAGCCTTAATCATATATTTGTCTACTTGAAAATAAATCAATTGACTTCAATGGGGCTTACTCTCAAGTAAGTCTTTGGCACACAGTGACCATGCAAACAAATTCCTTATTGAATAAACCCCAAGAAAATCATTAAATAGTGTCACACCCTCAAACAGTGTAAATATTGGTGAAGAACAATATAGTGATGGTCAGAATTGTAAATATTTATAGAGAACCTGTGTGGTCTAGAGAGAAAGGTGTGCCAAGCTCAAATCCCTCTTCTACTGTAGACTCATTGTGGGCTTTGGGAAAACTGATATCTCTGAATTTCAATTCTCCAACTGAAAAATAAGAACAAAGGATCTGTCTCGTGGACAGCTAAGATTTTAAAAAACAACCACGGATCTACTCTGGCTAGCTAGTAGTTACATCTGTGTTGGACTTCTGCAATGCACTTTACATTGGGCTGCCTTTGTACCAAGTTTGGAAACTCCAGTTGGTTCAAAATACGGCAGCCAGATTGATTACAGGAACATCTAGAAGTGAACATATCACACCTATCCTAAAGTCACTTCATTGGCTGCTGATGAGTTTATGGGCAAAGTACAAGGTGTTGATTTTGATCTCTAAAGTCCTACCTGGTTTGGGTCCAAGTTACCTAAAGGATCGCCTTTTCCCATACAATCTGCCCTGAACACTTAGGTCCACTTGGTGGGCAGTCTGCCAGAAACTGACTGGCAATCGTCACCCAGAGGACATTTTCATTGGCTGTCCCAAGACTGTGGAATGACCTGCCGGAAGAGGTCTAACAGCTAAATGAGCTGTTGGAATTTAAAAACCATCTAAAGACCAATCTCTTCCAGCAGGCCTACCCAGCCAGTTTTTAAGCCTGAATTTTAAACTCATGTTTATAGAGAAAAACAGAATAGAAATATATAACAGCAAGATATTCTCGGTTGTGTATCCCTGGATGGCCCTTGTGGTTTCTTCCAACTCTATGATTCTATGAAATAAACAATTGGCAGCATTCATGAAAACAGGCTTTAGTTTTGGCTGTAATCTGAGCTCTCAAAACTTAACACCAACTCAGAAGAAAACACTTGGAATGAAAGGACCCATGAGGCAGAAGGGGTTTCAAAATTCAACAGCCAAGGCCAGCAACTTTGGTTTTTTTTGTGTGTGACTGTGGCTCTAGTTACACTGACCCTTTAATGTAATTTCAAATGAGTATTGAAAAAAGTGGCTTGTGCAGATGATTACACATGGAATCCTGGAACCCATTGGAGGCCCAGATGGTGATTACACAAACCAGACAGTACTGATATGCATGAAGGGCTTTCTTTTGCATGCTTTTGTGGGAGTTTTTTGTCTGGCTGCCACAGTTTGAAGATAGTGTCAAATTGTATTAAATTGTAAGTATAGATGAGGTCTTTAATGGTGAGCCAGAAGAGGGAACTGCTGGCCTATGCAGCCAAAAGACATTGCTGTGGCTGCTGGTTGAACTGATCAGAAGTCCTATAAAGCAAGGGTGAGGAACATTTCACCCTAGAAGTCCGTATTTGGGTTTTAAATTCTGATCAAGCCTAGATTCAGTCACATACATATGTTTATAGAGACGTGAATCACACCCTCCTTACTGTCCTTCTGGCAGAAGGTGAAGATATGTTTTACACAGCCTTTTAACAAAGAGCTGCAAATGCTGTATTGTTATTTATATTGTGTAACTTTAAAGATCATTCTGGAGTTTAACTTGTTTGGTTTTAATGTCGATTTTTTGTATGTTTCTAACAGTAAGCTTTTGAGTCCAAGTCTTGGAGAAAAGGGAAGGAAGGAAGGGAGGGAGGGAGGGAGGGAGGGACGGAGGGGAAGTCACTGCCGCAGGATCATTCTTGATTCCATCATATCACCCTTCAATAGAAATATATGTTCTGTGTATGTAAGGTAAAGGTAAAGGTTTCCCCTGACATTAAGTCCAATCGTGTTCGACTCTGGGGATTGGTGCTTATCTCCATTTCTAAGCCAAAGAGCTGGCATTGTCTGTAGACACCTCCAAGGTCATGTGGCCGGCATGAATGCATAGAGCGCCGTATGTATGTAGGTTTATTTATATTTGATGAGATATAAATGCTTTCTTCTGGAAACCACCGAGAGTAGTAATTCTCCACCACAAGCTCTTTGATTTTCTCTCTCATGACCTCCCACCACAAAGCCCAGTGCTGAAGAACAGGGTAGAGGTTGCTTCATCTTCTTCCATACTTATTTTCTGAATCTCCTGATATTTCTCTTATTCTTCCTATGATCACTTGAACGTGTACACAAGGGATGCTAATTTGGGAACTGTTCCAAAGCACTAATCAATTGGAATCAGCCTTGATCCCATTCAAGTCTTAAGATGGCAAAAGTTACTGGAAAAGAACACAAAAGCTAGGAAGGCTGCAGAAGTTTGCTTTTGCCTGGTCTGATTGGAAAGGACAAGATTCCTTCCTCTTCCCTCTGCTCTTGCACTATAAACTTAGTTTTCAGAAATGAAAGTAAGCTGGAAACACAAGGGTAAAATGGGAGAAAGAAAGCAAGTTACAGAGAATTAATCAGGACTGTCTCTGCTAAGTTGAGACAATTGGAGGGGTGCAACTTCATTGCCATATAGAGCAGACACTAGAGCACATTTCAATTACCTTGTTCTAAGGCCATCTGCCCTATATATAATGATCTGCCTGACTACTTTCTGGTCAGCATGTTTTTATTTATTTCAGGAAAACCAGATTCTGGTCAGGATGCAGAAAGGAAGGACACCAAACACTTTTGAGATATACAGAACAGTACCTAGAGTGTCTGTGGGGCTTTATGTGTCAGCCTATGTGATTGACATTCTCACATTTACCTTCCTGCTTTCTGGTTAGCACCTTTTTCTCAAGAAAGAGAGAGAGAAATGCCTGCAAACAGGCAAGAAAGCAAAGCTGATCATGGAGTGTTATCAAGTTATTCCACTTTTACTGTAGGGGTTCTGATTCTGCCTAACTGCTCAGTTTGCCTTGAGTTAAGTAAAGTAAACAAAATTGCCTTCATATGGTCCCAGCTGTTCATCTACTCAGTGGTGTATCTGGGACCCTGTTTAGCCATTATCTGTCTCTCTTAATTTCCTTCTTCCAGACCCCTGGCTCTTACAGGCCTTTTCAGAAACTCAGTATACAAAGCGCAATAACCAAGTTACAGGTTTCCTACATAGAGCCTGACATCTTTCCAGTTTTTGTTTCTGTGCAGTCATTGTTGTTGTTTGGGACTTTACGTACTTACTTAGGTAATCCCTCATTGTCCGAGTATAATTGTCTTCCAGGTGTGGTGTCCTGGTGGTGAATACATAGGTGACTATGGAACCCTATTCTTGACCCGCATGTTCTTCCACAGTGAGGACATTAGTTTCCAGGTGGAAGACGATCCCGATCAGGGTTAACACGCCTTCTTCTTGGCACATTTCTCCCTTTCGCCCCCCATTCATGCCTCTTCAAATTCCACAGCACTGCTGGTCACAGCTGACCACCAGCTAGAGCGCTCAAGGGCCAGGGCTTCCCAGTTCTCAGTGTCTATGCCACAGTTTTTAAGGTTAGCTTTAAGCCCATCTTTAAATTTCTTTTCCTGTCCACCAACATTCTGTTTTCCATTGTTGAGTTGGGAGTATAATAGCTGCTTTGGGAGACAGTGATTGGGCATTCAGACAACGTGGCCAGTCCAGCCGAGTCGATGGCGTAGGAGCTCTTCAATGCTGGTAGTCTTGCTTCTTCCAGCATGCTGACATTTGTCCACCTGTCCTACCAAGAGATTTTCAGGATTTTTCAGAAGCAACACTGATGAAATCATTCCAGGAGTTGAGTGTGACATCTGTAGACAGTCCACATTTCACAGGCATATAACAGAATTGGGAGGGCAACAGCTTTATAAACAAGGACCTTGATATCCCTACAAATGACCTTTCACCACAGAAGTGCTCTGCTATAAGGATATTTCATCGCCATTGTGTATTAGCTGTGGCAAGTTTGAGGGGGGGGGGGGTAGGACTGGCACAGCTGATAGTATTCAGAGGACTTTTTGAAATGTGGTCCCACCATTGGCACCAATTGAATTGTGTCTGTGGTACTACAAGTAAAATAATTCTTCTTTTAATGCGATTTTCCTGCTTCTTGGCAGGGGATTGGACTGGATAGTCCATGAGGTCTCTTCCAACTCTATGATTCTATGATTCCCTATTTCTTTGTCATGTTGACGCAGGTCCCATCTACATTGCCATGTGTGTCTTTTCATCACAAACTTTTGAAAAGACACATGTTGGTTTAGTGACAAGCGATTTTCATGACCTGTGGTAGGCTTCTAAAGTTTGCTATGACATTTGTTCGTGATGCAAACATCTGGGCCTTTGTCTTGAGATTGGACCGTTTCGGTTCTCAAGCCCAGCTGAATCATATCAAAACCTGTCTGGAACAAGAGTGGCTACATGGTGCCACTGCCCACTCATGCATTAAATATCTATCATCTAACCATTTTAGACCAGGAGTTGATACTGATATAGAATCATAGAATCATAGAATAGTAGAGTTGGAAGAGACCTCATGGGCCATCCAGTCCAACCCCCTGCCAAGAAGCAGGAAATCGCATTCAAAGCACCCCCGACAGATGGCCATCCAGCCTCTGCTTAAAAGCCTCCAAGGAAGGAGCCTCCACCACAGCCCGGGGGAGAGAGTTCCACTGTCGAACAGCCCTCACAATGAGGAAGTTCTTCCTGATGTTCAGGTGGAATCTCCTTTCCTGTAGTTTGAAGCCATTGTTCCGTGTCCTAGTCTGCAGGGCAGCAGAAAACAAGCTTGCTCCCTCCTCCCTATGACTTCCCTTCACGTATTTGTACATGGCTATCATGTCTCCTCTCAGCCTTCTCTTCTGCAGGCTAAACATGCCAAGCTCTTTAAGCCGCTCCTCATAGGGCTTGTTCTCCAGACCCTTAATCATTTTAGTCGCCCTCCTCTGGACGCTTTCCAGCTTGTCAACATCTCCCTTCAACTGTGGTGCCCAAAATTGGACACAGTATTCCAGTTGTGGTCTGACCAAGGCAGAATAGAGGGGGAGCAGGACTTCCCTGGATCTAGACGCTATTCCCCTATTGATGCAGGCCAGAATCCCGTTGGCTTTTTTAGCTGCTGCATCACATTGTTGGCTCATGTTTAACTTGTTGTCCACGAGGACTCCAAGGTCTTTTTCGCACACACTGCTGTCAAGCCAGGCGTCCCCCATTCTGTATCTTTGATTTCCATTTTTTCTGCCGAAATGAAGTATCTTGCATTTGTCCCTGTTGAACTTCATTTTGTTAGTTTCGGCCCATCTCTCTAGTCTGTCAAGATCATTTTGAATTCTGCTCCTGTCTTCTGGAGTGTTAGCTATCCCTCCCAGTTTTGTGTCGTCTGCAAACTTGATGATCGTGCCTTCTAACCCTTCGTCTAAGTCGTTAATAAAGATGTTGAACAGAACCGGGCCCAGGACGGAGCCCTGCGGCACTCCACTTGTCACTTCTTTCCATGATGAAGATGACGCATTGGTGAGCACCCTTTGGGTTCGTTCGCTTAGCCAATTGCAGATCCACCTAACCGTAGTTTTGTCTAGCCCACATTTTACTAGTTTATTTGCCAGAAGGTCGTGGGGGACTTTGTCGAAGGCCTTACTGAAATCCAGGTAGGCTACATCCACAGCATTCCCTGTATCGACCCAACTCGTAACTCTATCGAAAAAAGAGATCAGATTAGTCTGGCATGACTTGTTTTTGGTAAATCCGTGTTGACTATTAGCAATGACCGCATTTGTTTCTAAGTGTTCGCAGACCACTTCCTTGATGATCTTTTCCAGAATCTTGCCTGGTATCGATGTGAGGCTGACCGGAGGGTAATTGTTTGGGTCGTTCTTTTTTCCCTTCTTGAAGATAGGGACCACATTCGCCCTCCTCCAATCTGCTGGGACTTCTCCCGTTCTCCAAGAACTCTCGAAGATAATTGCCAGTGGTTCTGAAATAACTTCCGCTAGTTCCTTCAGTACTCTTGGATGTAGCTGATCTGGCCCTGGGGACTTGAATTCGTTTAGAGAGGCCAGGTGTTCCTGGACAACTTGTTTCCCTATTTGGGGTTGGAGTTCCCCCAATCCTTCGCCCATTCCATGTTGCTGAGGTTGAAGATGGCTTTCTTTTTGTGAGAAGACCGAGGCAAAGAAGGCATTGAGCAGTTCTGCCTTTTCCCTGTCCCCTGTCGCCATCACCCCATCTTCTCCTTGCAGAGGCCCTATCGCCTCCTTTTTCTTCCTTTTTCTACCAACGTAAGCAAAAAAGCCTTTTTTGTTGTTTTTTATGTCCCTGGCAAGCCTGAGCTCATTTTGTGCTTTAGCCTTGCGAACCTTTTCCCTACAGGTGTTGGCTATACGTTTGAATTCTTCTTTGGTGATTTCTCCCCTTTTCCACTTCTTGTGCATGTCACTTTTGAGCTTTAGCTCAGTTAGAAGTTCTTTGGACATCCATTCTGGCATCTTTGCACTTGTCTTATTTTTCTTCTTTGTTGGCACTGTTTGCATTTGCGCCTTGAGTATTTCACTTTTGAAAAACTCCCATCCATCCTTAACTCCCTTGTTTTTTAATATTGGTGTCCATGGAATGCCGCTCAGTAATTCCTTCATTTTTTGGAAGTCAGCTCTCTTAAAGTCGAGAATGCGTGTTTGACTTGTCTTAGTTTCAGCATTCCTTTGTATTGCAAACTCCAGGAGCACATGGTCACTTGCCCCTAAGGATCCAACCACTTCAACTGTATTGATCAGGTCTTCCACATTTGTTAAGATTAGATCAAGAGTTGCTGATCCTCTTGTTGCCTCTTCTACCTTCTGGACCATAAAGTTGTCTGCAAGGCAAGTGAGGAATTTGTTGGACTTTGTACTCTTGGCTGAGTTTGTTTTCCAGCAGATATCGGAATAATTGAAATCGCCCATGACTACTATATCTCTTCTTTGTGCCTGTTTGGTCAGCTGTTGACAGAAGGCTTCAATAGGCCATATTTTTACATTCCCCTTAGAATGTGTGGGGCTGCCCAGCAAACATTAAAAGGCAGCACAGGCTTACTTTGTGATGGGAGTTATACCAGCTAAGGGATTGAAATATGGTTATTAAGTAGCTCTAGGTCAGATTCTATTTTTTACTTATTGTACTGTTTCATGTAGATATTTCTATGCCACGGTATAGGACCAAGATCACCATTTTCCTTCCAGCTAGGAACTAAGATTACACCCATTTTAAGAATCTAACATTTTCTTCTTCACATCCCTGAGTCAGAAGTTAAATATACTAGCTATTTTGATAAGCCTTTCAACACATGTAGCATGCTGCTTTTTATTTGCTAGGATGTCTTAAACTCCTGATTAAACAAGGTATTCATAAAATATGTGGTAATAGAATGGGTCAATCAAGACATACCAAGCATTCTGTTCCAAAATGGATTGAGAAACTGCTTTTTTTAAAGGAAAAAGAAATCCAAACACTCTTTTGCAACATCCTTAGACTCCTCCATCTCTTCCACTATCATGAAGGACAATTGTGAAAGTTTGAGATTTTATGTCATTTTCTTATCAGTCCCAAGATTTTTTTAAAAACAAACAACAATAAACAGAAATTAAAAACAAACAACAATAAACAGAAAGGATTGCATCAAATGGCCCAGCAAGTCACTTTTTAAACATTGCAAAGGATTGCAAATAACTGCCTTATAATAAGTAACAATAACTTTTAAAATGTCAATTACTAGCATATGCAAATACAAGCAACATTGCAAGAGCCTACAATAAAAAGTTACAATATTGTATAGGGGTGTGCAATTTTTTCATTATCATCGCAAGTTGTATCAAATTTGTTAAATTCATATTTACAACACGATATCCGACAAGTGGTCAGGACTATACCAAAAACGTAAGAATCAAAACTTACCCAATACTTTTTCATTTAAATTTTGTACATTTCTGAAGCCTCCCAAAGTCAGTTTCATTTTCAGTGCAAGGAAGCAAAGCAAAGCCATAAAGACTGTCTTTCCTCTTTAAATTAATGGCGTCTCACCATTAGGAGAGGGAAGCAGCAGAGAGAAAACAGAGTTCACTGGGAAAGAGACTGAGAAAGCACAGAATTCTAGGAAATGCTTGGGATGGCGAGGAGCCCTATGCCAGAGAATTCAAAAGGACTTGCCCTAAACTACATTTCCCAAAATTCTGCTCAGCATCAGAAAGCCCCAATCAGGATTGGAGAGAGATTTGTCCCTCCGTAGCAGCAGCCAGACAGAATTCTAATAAATTGTTGAATCTGCAAAGAGGAGGACGGACTGATACTTCTAGTAAGTACATCTTTATGCTGGGCTGGGAAGACATCCCTAAATGAAATTTCTACTGGTTTATATGAGAGACATTCAATGAGATAAGTGTTGTGGCTTAAAAAAACATTTTTTGTCAAAACTTGAAGGAATTCTCTAAAATCAGTAGATGTATGAATATTTCTGAAAGTTGGAGGGAATGATCCCCTGTTATCTTGTGTCATTGAATGGAAAATTCAACTTTGAAAATTCCCCAAAAATGTGTGGATAAATAAAACATTCTGAAACTTGATGGGCTAACAGTGATAAAGGTGTTCTACTATTGTAGCAAGTTTCATCTCAATAGCTGTACAAACAAGGGAGAAAGGAGCCACTGAAGTTTTCCCACTTGTGCAATTGCTATAACAAAAAGGTAATTACATTTCATTACTCTCGTTATAGTAACGAAATTTTCACTATCAATACTCTAGAAACACTTTAGAAATTAAACACCAGTGCCTTCCAGTTTTGTAATGACTTATGAAACTTTTTTTAATCGATCGCACATGCCGTATTGTATACTATTAATCATGCTTTGTGGTTGGAGGTCTGCACACTTAAACCATTCTCCATTTCTTCTCCTCTGTTTTTTCATCTCCTCTTAAAACTCAGCCAACATTCCAGTGACATAGGCTATATTGTCACAATTTTCCAAGAGCCCAAATGTTTTTGTGGTTTGAATGTTGGACGCTAACTCTGTAGACCAGGGTTCAAATTCCAGCTCAGCCATGAAAAGCCACTGAGTTATCCTGGGTTATCATATGTTCTCAGCCCAGAAAACAATGTGATAGGGTTGTCTTTAGGGTCACCATAAATCAGAAAAAACTGGAAGGCATGAAACAATAAAAACTCAATATTTACTGGGAAGTTGCAGAGTCAACCTCCCTCTAAGGATTTACTTCTTTAAATAAGCTTCATACTTCAACAAACTTTCCAAATCTCCCCCAAATTTGTTGACACCTCCCTTGAGAGGATGAATGGTACTGTTTTCATAAGTGGGGGGAAAGAGAGAGGGTGCTTTTAGTGGATATGTAAGTTGCCTGTAATGAAATGTTGCAACATAGAATGCCTTGGAAGTTTTCTTGCCAGCCCATTCCATTCTGTTCCTCCTGCTGTCTCTAAGGATTTCCATTTCTCTTTTAAAATTGTACTTTTCAAAACTTGCAAACTGAATAGCAGAGACAGAGAGAGTGGTGGAAGGTCCATTGATCTCTATATCACATGCCACACAACATATTGTAAAGTTTATCATTTTTATAGCTGGACCAACCAGGTCTCTAATGCTATGGTCCCAGTCCAAATTCTTCCCTTATGTACCTATTAGTGAATCCTTAATTGTACAGTGATACTTTGAATTTAATACATTTTACAACAAAGCTTTTAACTCAAATCGCTCTTATCTTAAAGCAATTTTGTTATGTGTTTGTAAATAAGAAAACGTACTTTATAAATACCAAATAATGTATAAATGCACATTCACATGGAACAATAAAAAGAAAGATCAACTTTGAAATGGTAAAAGCACAAAGTTGTGACAAGGAAGCACATTTGAGCCAAAAAAAAGTGTGTTGGCCAGTGTAACAGCAAGACAAAACCTGCATATCCACATGGAACAATAAAACAAGAAAGATACATTTTAAAATGGTAGAAGCACAAAGTTGTGGCAAGGAAGTACAAAGCACAAAGTAAAGAGACAGAAGCAACACTTTCTTAATACTGTACGCATTCCAGACTCCTTCCCCCTCTTGCTCTCTCTCCCTCACTCTCTTCATGAAGCTAAAGATACCAGGAATAAAACCACACAAAATCAACTAACCTAAAGTTCTTCAAAGCAGACAAAAGCAAAGCAGACAGCAAACTCACAAAGCGAACAAGAGCACGAGGCTGATCCCTTTAAGCATTAAAGCCCTCTACTCTCACACTAGCGCTCACTTTGACGCTAGCTCTTAACTCAAAATGCTTCTTGTGTGCCAAAGCAAAACCCGGATCAACCAATGGCTCTTAACTCAAAACAATCTTAAGTTGGGATGCTCTTAAGTCAAAGTTTCACTGTATTTTTTTTTTAAAAAGTTTGGTTATCCTGTACTATAAAATGTCTTAGAAAAAGGGCTTTACATAAAACAGGATAACTAAAAAGCCTATGTACAGAATAAAATAGAATCAAGAAGCAAAAAGAGACCTTTTTCTTTTGCATGTCAATCCTAATACGTGCTTTCCAGTCTTTGAATGTGCAAAACCCAGGGATCCCTTGTGGATAAAGAAGTGGTTTAAAGATTTCAAAAATAAATACAGTAGAGTCTCACTTATCCAACACTCGCTTATCCAACGTTCTGGATTATCCAACGCATTTTTGTAGTCAATGTTTTCAATATATCGTGATATTTTGGTGCTAAATTCGTAAATACAGTAATTACTACATTGCATTACTGCATATTGAACTACTATTTCTGCCAAATTTGTTGTCTAACATGATGTTTTGGTGCTTCATTTGTAAAATCATAACCTAATTTGATGTTTAATAGGCTTTTCCTTAATGCCTCCTCATTATCCAACATATTCGCTTATCCGACGTTCTGCCGGCCCGTTTATGTTGGATAAGTGAGACTCTACTGTACATACATAAAATTAGAACCACTGAATTCCAAAATGTGAGCACATATGATTGTCCCCCTGTGTAGTTTCTCTTTTGCAGGATACAAATTGCTCTGGAGCTTTGGCTATTTGTCTTGCTGCTCAGATTCATTTGACCCTGTTCATTCCTAAACGTAGTCTAATAAAACAGAGCCCTCTTGCCTGCCCGCCAGCTCCAGTAATCCCTGTGTGTATGTGGTTCTATTCCAACTTGATCTATGAATAATTTACCCGCTAATGACCCCTTTCTCTGTTTATGAAATGATACTCTTAAGAATAGTAAGGCAGGGCATAAGCAGGAGCCATATGTTTCTTCTCGAATTCCTGCTCGACAAATGACCTGAAAATTGCTGTTGCAAGAACTTCTAAAACATATGGCTACGCAAAGGGAATTTTAAGTTCTTGTGCGGGTTCCAAAAACTTTCCAATGATCAACAAAAGATGGCATACCAGCCCAATTACTCCTGAAAGATTCCAGTCAAGACGGAGACTGAGTAACCAAAGTTGTGTGGGCGTAGTCTGTTTGAAATGACAGGAATTGCTGTGAATTTCAAGTGTAAATAAAGTGTGGAGACCATTTATATCTCCCTTTCACGTCCAGACAAATGTGTCCCTGCTGTGCTGAATGTGCTTGCAGGAGGAAGTTGGGGCTTTTTTGGCATCTGATCAACACTGATCTCAAGCCATCATAAACTATTAGAGGTAGTGTTCATTCTCCAGTGTCACAAAACTCCTGCAACAGCCTTTTCACTTCATTTGTCAACAATGGACAGACAAAGGACAAGGGCCAAGCTCTTACATAAGGAGATAAAAATGTCCTGAATGGCTATCAGTTGTGTTGTCCCACAACAGGATTAATTATTAGAGTCAAGGAGCAGGGTGGGGGGAATCTTTGATCAATAGCCTTTGGGTGTAGAATGTATACCTGCCTTCCCATACTACATGCTTTGCTGGACTGCAACTCCCATTATGGCATGATCTGAAGCTATAGAAAGTTCAATATATCTGGACATCACCATCTTACAGGGAAGGCTAATATAAAGAGTCAGTACAAGGATTGATATGCAAAACTATAGGGGTGGTAGGTTATATGATACTGTTCCATTATCTGGGCTGACTCCAAAAAAGCCTATCCTTCTCTCTCTAGTGCCCCCTTGTGGCCTTTGCCCATATAATGGAACAGTACCAGTTATATTTTCCAGTCTAGGGATTTTTCCTGTGATACAGACCCCTAGCTCAGTGATAGGCAGCATTGCTTGAACTCTTTGACAGGAATATGATCTTAAGCATGTGTGAGTTCCTCTTTGGGAGTGGTTGAGCATTTTCATCCTAGGAAGAGAACAACATTTAGTCTGAGGTTGTGGAAGATTGAAAGGGCATGTGGAACTGTTGTACATTCAACTATACAACAGGTGTTGTGCCACTCATCGACATATTTCTTCAATTCAAGTGTTATGTAGCATAATAAATGAGTAGATTGAAGACTAGATGAATTGCAGTTTTCAGGCACAAAGTAACCAAGGGGTTTATTTATTTATTTATTTGGTTCCAGACAAATGGTTCCAGACAAATTTATAACCATGGACCTGTATATATTTTGCTTGTTGCCAGAATGACAACAACATGGGCCTCAAACAGGTCCCTAGGAAGGTATTTTTTTTAAACTGGGATAGCAAAGCAGATGTTTCTCATCCAGCAATGTAAAAATGTGATGTGGGGATATGCAATATCACTATAGATCACACAATTCAGACCTGTGGACTGAATTAATCTTACTTTGGCAAACTGCCTCTGACTGTGGAAATACCAGAGATTCCTGTGAACTGTCCAGGGGGTATATCACAGTTTTCTGGAAGGAGACTTAGAGATCGATGAAGCCAAGTGGTTTTGCTTTAATAAAGTTTTCAGTTTCTACCAAACGTTTGCATTCACCTTGAAATTGCTTTGCTCACAATGAACTCCATCAGCAGGCAAATGCCTCAGATAACAGACAGAGGGGAGACGGAGGGACGGAGCAAGGAACAGCAGAGAGATGTTGAAAGAAATAAACTTTCTTCCAGCAGAACGATGCTTACTAATCTTCTCTGTGATCCCTCAGCAACCCTGCCTCCCTCAAGCTTGTCTTGCCCCTTTGTCTTAGTCAATGAACTAAATATTGTGCTGGCCTTGGTTGTTTATACTCATTAGCCTCCTTTATTGACACCGCACAATGACATCAGTCATGACAATTTGGCACCAGAGGTCAATTGACAATGAATGTTAGTGGCTGCCATGTCAGTGCGATGGTGAATCCACTCTGGGTTTTTGTCCAAACTTTAAAGCACTTATCCTATAGGTTTCAGCACCATGGATAGCCCTTTGAATGTTTCTTCATTATTTATTTTATTTTATTTTTATCCCACCTTATTCACAGGAAAGGGGCTCAAGAAAGCTAACAACAAATATGACACAATACAAATTTAAAAAACACAAATGCACTAAATGATGAGTATAAAAATTAAAAAAAAAAACAACCCCTTTGTGTCATTAAGCATACAAATATTAAAATAGGGGGACACCGGCCTAGCCAACCAGATCAGCAGAATCAACCCTGGCTGATACTCTGGTTTATCTTCGGGTCATATAAATATTAAAATACATTTAAGAACTCCATAACCACCCAAAAGAGAGTGTGTAGCAAAATCCACAGCGCCGACTTGGAAGCAAGCAGCCAGTATAGTATTCCCTCACTACTTTGCGGTTCACTTTTCGTGGATTCGCTGTTTCGCGGTTTTTCAATAAACTCTAAAAGACTATTATAAATCATAAAAAATTACAATTTACAGCCTAAGAAAGAGAGGAAGCAGAAGCCAAAGGGAGAGAAAAGGAGCCCAAGCAGCAACAGGAGGAGAAGGAGGCAATTTATCAACACACGATTGGTTGATAGAGACTTTAAATAGTGTACTAGCAAATCCTTATAAGAGATCATGAAAACTTTTCATTCATATAATTTTCAAATATGGCATTTTTATATTTATTTCACATTAACTTGAAGGTTTCTCATCAGGTTCACATGACACACCTATACACTATAGCTGACACTCTAATGCTGTGGTTCTCAACCTGTGGGTCACCACATGTTTTGGCCTTCAACTCTCAGAAATCCTAACAGTTGGTGAACTGGCTGGGATTTCTGGGAGTTGTAGGCCAAAACCCCTGAAGACCCACAGGCTGAGAACTACTGCTCTAATGTGTTGCAACACACAGTTTGGAAAGCTCTGTGCTAGACACTTGTGATTCCTTTTTATTCCTGTCACCCTCTCAAATCACTCTAGGCTAGGAATTTTAAGAATATATTTACACTAATTTGAGTGCATACCTGGAAGCAAAATGGTTCAATCTGAACATTAGTCCAGACCTTTGGTATGAATATCCAAACATATATCAAACCATGGTTTAAAGTCTGGACCATGGTTTCCAAACTAACCTCAGAACATGACTTTCAGTGTATTATAATCCTTTCAAACTTCACACCAATCCATAGTCATGCTTTGTCATGCTTTGGCCTAATATTTGAGCTGACTTATTATATAAAGAAGCTCTTAGCCAGGAATGGGGAACTTTCAACCTTCCAAATGTTTCAAACTCAAGTGTCCAGAAACCCTAACCAGCATGAACAATGGCAAGGCTAAAAGCTCCCTATCTCTGGTCAAAGCCATGCTAGCATCTCATGTTTCACTGGGTTCATACATGGTTTCATGCACATACCTCAAGCTGCATTTGATCATTTAGCAGTATCTGTAAATTAAAATTGTTAAGTAGTTTCTTTCCATCAAAGTATTGCAATAAACTCTTGTCAGACCAAATGCCCTTTCTGACATCATAACTTCCCCATCTGTATGTATTTATGTGATCCTAAAAAGGATCATGCCATGAGAGCCAACTATTACATCAAAAACAGGCCAACACTATAAATTCTGATATTACTGGATCAAATAAAAAAAATTCTCAGCCTTTGAAATCTTTACTTTTTGACTACAGAGTTTACCATACTAACTTGTTATTTCACTGCATTGATGTTAGCATAGATAGTGGATGCATACTGCAATGCACACCTTTGATATCACACTTCTCTTTATTAGTGCTGTTGCACCATTTTGCCACTCCATATCTAATCATACTTTGCACCCTCATTACCTTGCCTTACCACACTGCTGTGATTCCATTATTCGATTCTTTATTTTTAGTGCAATATCAAAATTTCAACTTTAAAAAAAATGCAAATATACTGTTCGCTTGTGGGACCGAGTTAGCAACAAAACCACTGGACCAAATCACTCCAAATTTGGCAGCAAAACACCTGACTATCCAATGACTGACCACCACAAAGAAAAAAAACACACACACATACACACAGAAAAGGGTCTTTAAAACCCCAAAATAAACAACAATCTCTAATCTCTGGATTTCTTCTGAATCTCTGCTTCTTAACCATATAAGGTGTCATGATTTTAATAACCCCAATTTTGCAGAGTATAATATGGGAAAATAGCATTCATAAACCCACTTTCAAAAATGGTTAGACCTGGTTGCACCTGCCATGTCACACACAAGCAGGAAAGTAAGCAATCACATGGAAATAGATTCCTGGATTCCCATGTTGTAAGGTCTTACTAGGTTTGTCTACAATTCAACCTCAGCCTTAACTGAAACCAGGACTTTTCATAAAGTACTGGAATAGAAGGTATTATAAAATATTATGACACAATGTAGTGTAATTTTATTGAAGACGCTCTCAGAAATGTAAGGTTTATGTATACACTAATAAACCCAACAATGTTCAATACAGGGACAAGGATCATGGGGCTTTCCAGATGTTGCTAGAAAGCAGTTGCATCAGTTCTAGCTAGTAAAACCAATAGTGAGGGAAGATAGGATGTCACATGGTCCCCTCCCCTTATTTCATAGGATATTTCATCTTAGAACGAACCTAATCATATTTATTAAGGAAATAGTTATACATTTAGCAACATTCTAGGTTGAGCCAGAACCATTTTATTGTTAGGGAAATAAAACAAGATGAGGTCCACATTCACACTCCACATACAGAAACTGCTTATACCTGTCATTGAAATTTATTTCTATAGTCAAAATGGGACAGCATCCTGATTGGCTCATAATATATTGATGACTGAGGCAGAGCAACCATGATGCCCCCCTTCAGAATTTAATTGCTTCGAGTTGTAAGTCAGAGAAATTGTTTG
The DNA here is from genome assembly GCF_035594765.1 of Anolis carolinensis. NCBI lineage: Eukaryota > Metazoa > Chordata > Lepidosauria > Squamata > Anolidae > Anolis > Anolis carolinensis. Next base: position 168,036,340 of record NC_085843.1, on the reverse strand, counting down.
GCAGCTGAAGGAGGAAAACTCACCTTATAAAAATCAAATAAAATGCATTAAATAGTGCCTGGCTTTCCTTTCATGGCACCCAAGGTTTGTTGCCAAAGGCAGCTGTTTCCCTCTACAAAAGGCTGGCTCCACATTTACTAAAAGGATCGGTGGTTGTGGGTATTCAATGGAAGGAGACATATTATCTATGTTGCCTTTACATAAAAGCTAAAAATTTTACCACAAAGGAACAATATTGTGAATAGTGGAAGTTAAAGAGCACATTCTAAGGATTATTTCTGTGTTTGATTTATTAAAATATTCCCATCCAAATCCAAGTAACCAAGGTGGAGCCATTACTTTTCATTCAACCCTCGTATTAAGTACAATTACACAAGGGAAAACATTCATAGTAAACAGAGCCAGCTGATGGAAAATCCAAGAGTGTGTCTACACTGTAAAATTAATGCAGTTTGGAAACCCTTTAATTGCCATGTCTCAATGTTATGGAATCATGGGTGTTGTAGTTTTACAAGGTCTTTAGCCTTGTAAAACAACAAGCACTCTCTGCCAATGAGTGCAGGCAACTCACCAACCTACATATCTGAGGATTCCATTTAGCCATGATAGTTAAAGAAGTATCAAACTGCAATAAGTGTACTATGTAGATGCACTCTAGTTCTTTTTAGTATATTGGTCATTAAAGCAGATACTTTAAAACAAGAGGTTTGAGACCCTCTTGAATTGTCATAGAGAACTGACAGACTAGACCTGTGAGCATCAAGTTATCAAGTCTACTCAAAAGTATTTTTTGTACAGATTATTAACATATTTCAATGTTTCACTGGTCAACAGTTAGAGGACCAGTTTGCCTTTAAACAAAACAAAATCCATTTCAGGTTTTATTTACTATGCTGCAAACCCATTTCTGTTCTTATAGCTTATATCCCACTTTCTTTTTTAAACCAACAATTCCAGGTAGGTTCTGTTAGTTTGCATTATACATATAATACTGAAAATAATATCAGGAGTTCCTTTCTGTATACAGATTTGCCATATGCCAGTTGTTTTTCTAATATCGAAAGAGGAAGGATAAACAGGGAGATGGGAACCGCTGTGGCGCCAATGTCTTCCTCCCAAATAGAAGATAAAGGGGAAAGTGTGTTGCTTTTTATCAGAACAAACAGTGGTATCTTGCAAGCCCCGCGGGAATTTCCAATATTAACCTACCTGTAAACCGAGGGAAACATTTTCTCATAGCCCAGGAATCACATTAGCATAGTATTTGGCTTCAAACGATAAGGAATGTAGCTTGTCGGAATTCTGACTAATTGCAGATGTGAAGGACTGAGGGCAACTGAAAAAAAAGGAGGCCCAGGTTTAATTACTTATTGCCTTTCCTTTTTTATCATTCATAGTCTTAAAGTTGACCAGAACTTTTATTTCACGGAGAAATCCAAAGTAATTATTCAGTGGATGAATTAATTGAGTGGATTAAAGTCAAAGTTCTGTTGTTCACTAGTAGCAACCTTCTCTTTGAGTCCAGGCTACTTTAAAGATGTTGTTGTTGTTGTTTGCCAATGAGTCGTTTTGATTTATGGTAACCATAAGATGAAGCTATCATTGCTATGAGTGTGTGACTACTAACCTATGGTCCACCAGTGGGTTTCAATGGCTGAGAAAGGATTTGAACCCTGAACTTCATAGTCATAGTTCAATGTTCAAATTGTTTCACCATTGAATTATAGCCAAAAACAAACCAGCATGAAAATAGGGAGCTCTGTTTTCCAGCTGAAGCTCTTTCTACCAACTAGAATTAAACTACCAATAACATTTTAAAACAATTTAAAGCAGAACAAAACCCAAACCTTCTCCTCCATTTGCTAAAACAGCATATCAGAGCAAAAAAGCTTACTACTACCCTTATACAGTATGTTATTTTACTGTGTGCAGGAAGCTTTGTTTATAATGAAGAATTCAAGATCTGACTAGCCAAAAAATCTGAAGTGGTGTGGTCCAAAATTCTACCACCTCTGTTTTTTATACACACAGAGATAGACTCACGCCCACATCCTGCAATAAAGCTATATTTTCATTATGAGAGCTACCACAACATGATTCCTGTACTGCACTAAGAAAACATATTAATCCCTGGGCAGTGTGGGGAACTGGGTCTATGGAAAGGTAAACATCATAATCTATTTTGTGTGTCCCACAGTTTTTCTCCTTCACTGGTGCTAGAGTGTTCACTGCAACGGTAACTCAAGGAAATACCAGTCTGCATAATATGACCTACTATCAGCTACCACAGTTGTACATGTTACAACGGCTGTGAAGGTGGAAGAAGGCTGCAACAGACTGAGAAGCCACTCTTGTTGTGTTAATCACACAACTGGTGGGACCTCACTCTGTGAAGACTGTGTGTTGACCGGCCATGCACCGACCTCCACACATTAAAAAAAATCATGCACAGGCTTCTTCCAAGAAATGGAGGACCATCATCCTCGAACTATGAGGGATCGCCTAAGTGAACCACAGTTCCTCTGAATATGGAAGATGGTGCAAAATTTGAAGTTTTGCAAGTCCGCGGATATCGAGGGAAAGGCTGGCTAGTTCCACTAACTGTGTGAATGTTCCAAGATGAGAAATCGGGATCTCACCAGCATGAAGACAAACAACAGAAGTTTTATTCAATCTGCAGAAGAGATGCCTACACAACAACTGGTGCTCAAAGTATTGAAGCTTTTGTCACACCAATTATTGTCCAAGTCCAGCCCAGGGCTGGGGATGAATTCTTCGGGTGTGATTGCTCAAGAGTTTATTGCATTTCAATTCTGATTTGCCTGTAAAGTTCTTGCATTTATATTAATAAAATATACAAATAAAAAGAAATAAATATATAAAGATGAAGTAAGAACAAGGTTTCCTTTGTGTGGATTTCATATATGAAGAGGAAGGACTGCCTATTTATTTTAATGTTCTTCTTATGCACACATGAGCATGTTCACAGCTAGAAAAATAATAATAAAAATAATGATACTTTGTATGGAATATAGAGGGGAAACAGCAAAGTCTTGAATGAAGAGAAGATAGATACACTGTAGCCTTGTATGAATGATGGCTGATACTTTGTGGCATCAGCCGTGGGCAGTTTCCTCCATGGCTCCAGTTGTTCGCTGCTGCAGAGTGGTGCAGAGGAGACTGGCCATGTGCATGTGCAACAGGGCTAGGGTGGATTTGGGGTTCATCCTGAGGGTCTGGGGGGTACTTGGGTGCAACTGGGGTGGAGGCATGGACCGTGACAATTCATCTGGGTCCTCTGCCCCTGGGAACCTATAACTCCCACTGTGGACTATATCTCTCTTTATATTGGGGTGGGGGTGCTTGTGTTTGACAACACTTGGGAGAGTTGCCAGTATAGATTTTGAAGTACCTGGCTCAGAATCTGAACTCTGGCAGTGACTCCAGTGGCATAAGACATTCGATCCCAACCAGTTATTATATGAAGAAAAGAGAGTGGATTCTGATACCAGAGTGACTAGGAAGGCAGGAGGAAACTAGTAATAAATACATAGTATTTGCAAGTTGCAACAAAAAAATCAATTAAGCCTTGCAAATTGTTTCAAGCTGCTACTCTAAAAACTTTGCACCGAGTCCTATAGTGAATATTGAACTGGCCCTGCCATCAGCTATAGGAATGGGCCGAGCAATCCTAGCTAACAGAGTAAATGAAGAGATATGCTGGGAATTACAGTGCAGCAAACTCTGGCTGCACAATTCCTAGCCCAGCTCTTGAATGTCCTGTCTTTCATATTTAGAGGAACAGTGGTAGCTAATAGTAGACTATATTATGAGCTAATTTAGGTAGTAGACATGGAGTGGGCACAGAGCCACAGCCATCCTGATTGTTCTTCCTGCCATAAGGCATAGTGAACGTCCTGTGGCTTGACATGCATGACTAGTAGGCTGTGGGCATCAAAGATCACATAGGATTTTGATCAATAGTAGCACAACAGAGACAAGGCCATGCCATTGGACTTCTGTATAATTGGCTCTCCATTTTGACAGATTTTGCAGCTGTGGATTGCAATATTCACAGCTAGAAAATATCCCTCTCAAATTCCCCCAAACCAAACCTTGATTTTATCATTTTATGTAAGGGACACCATTTTACTATGACATTTCAAAGAATGGGATCATCCACCAATTTTGGTTTTCATGAAGGATAAAAGAATCAAACCCAGCCAATAACAAGGACTCAAGATAATGCGGAAATGTTACCAAACTGAATGCAATTGTATGCATATTTCTTTGAGTAGAAAGTACTTTCATGTTCTTTCCATTAATGATTAAAGGAATGTTCTAATCCAGAGAAGTTACTTATTATTTCATCTTGTCTTTAAAAAAACAAAACAAAATGATGTCACTGGAATTTGGAGATAATGGTAATCTTTTAACCTCCGTTCCCTTACTTCAAATGACATCATTTTATTGGCAGAGCATTTCACAGCATGAAGAAGTGCAAAGTTTGGCACTCACCATTTCCCCAAGCAATAATAATAATACCAGGATAACCTTACGCAACTACCCAAAGACTAATTCTGTCACTGCGATATCATTATATTTATAAACATACCAGCTGATCAAGGAAAAGTAGGCAAGCAGTCACGACAGGCAAATCTTTCAAGCAGTTATTAGTTCAACTGCCAAATAACAGCAAGTTCTTCAGACTGCTTCTTGTCAAATTTAAATTTGAAAATGCACAACACAATTCAATGCATATTTATTCAGAGACAAGTACTATAGCCTTCAGTGGAGCATAAGGAAAGATGTTTCTTTCATTATTTATTTTCCTTTCTTTATCTTGTTAAACTTTCCTCCCATTCTTGGCTGTTTATTGTATATGTTTTGTATTGTCTTTCCTGAGCAGGACTCAAGATGGTTTAGGTTAAATCAAAACATATAAAAACCCAACACATCCCCCAACTGTCCCAATTCAACAGGGACAGTCCCAAGTTATAGTATATTTTCCCAGTTTTTCAGCTACTTTTAAACTGTCCCAGCATTTTGGTGACGATGCACAGCTGCGGGAAGGGATGACCAGCTGGTTGAGGACGCAAGCAACAGAGTTTTCTGGGGGAGGAGTTGCCAAGCTCATTTATCCCTATGATAAGTGCCTAGATTTGAATGGCGACTATGTTGAGAAATGGTATTTGGGTGTGGCTTTCAACTGCATATGGTAAATATTTTCTCCTATACTTTGTTCATTTTTAATTCCAAAACGTAATGTACTTTCTGGATAACCCTCGTAACAATACACATGGTGCAATAAACACAGATACATCAATATCAAAGGAAAACATAATTTATATCATCAATACATAAAATAATACCACAATAAAAACAATAACCATTAAAAAAACACATTGATAAAATTTTACAGTAATTGTAGACATAAAATGAATAGCAACCAATCAGTCATATAAAGTGTTTTCAGTAAAAAAACAAAAAAACAAAAAGCCAATGGGTCTACAATTTAAACCTTTTGAGCTCTATACCTATTGGAAAGCTTGGTTGAAGAGCTAGGTTTTTAGATTGGACAGAATATACCATATACCATATACACTCATGTATAAGTTAACCTTATAAATAGGTCAAGAGTGGGTCTGGGGGCCAAAAGTATGGATTTGATATGAACCATGGTTAAGCTGAAGGTAATTCCACAATCAGAGAAAAGCACCAATGCCACCTCAGGTGGCCAACCATCCCAACTACTGCTTTTGTCATTTTCTAATTCAGGTATTCAAAACGGGTAGAAACAGCATGACACAGGGGCTAGTATTTCTTTCAGCTTCTACCAGGAAGGACTAAGATCTTGAACGTTGTTATATTGAGGTCCTTAAGCCAGGGAACAGCAGGGGCATCTGTAAGGCAGCAGGGCAAATCCAGCAGGCAGTGGTAAAAACTGTTGTCCCACACCCCGCATCACCCTAACTGGTTTCCCATTCCATGGAAAAACCATCGCTACCCGGCTTCCCCCTGCACGTTACCTGGCTTACCTACTGAGAACACAGGAAGCCTCCCATGTTCTCACGGCTCTGTTCTAGGACTCTTCCAGCTTGGAAGTAGCCCTGCGTCACATGAAGGGTTCCAGCGGGCTCTGTTCTGGCTCCATCCTGGAAGCATCCTAGGATAGAGCCTGAAGGTAATGTGATGAGCTCCTTTGCCTTTGAACAATCTACTCAGAAAAAAGGATGGTTTCATTTTTTATAAGAGTTAAGGTATAGTAGGCACACTGACCCATGGATAAGTCAACTAGGTTATTTAGGTTAATCCTTTGACTATAATTTCTAGATTTATTCATATATACACTATGTACTTTGATAATGATCTGCTCTAAAGGCAGATCATCCTTACAATCGTAACCAGAAATAAACACATTTGAAATGTGCTTATTTCTGAGATTACTGCAGTTGTCTCACCAGTCATTTTGAAAGAGAGAAAATTATATTTACATTCATTCAGTACAGCAATATCATGAAAACCAAACAGTTCCTTAGTCTCAGGGATTTACATTCCTAACTATCATTTTACTCTGGACATGCCCACCCACATAAGGTGAGGGGGAGATCCAAATAGCTTCCATTTAATGAGGTCCAACTTGTATGGTACAAAGTATAAAATGCAAGCCAGGAAAAATACCACTGGCTTCCTGTACAGTGAAATAGACAGCCATTGTGTGTAATTTCATCTAAATGGAACAAATTACACTAAAATAATAGGTCATAGATTTCATTTTACTAGTGGTATGTCAATTAATATACATACACATGTATTATAAACTGAAATGCCACATTGTTATAAAAAGTGTTACCACCCACTTATGTGCACATGAATTCCACTGAGTCTTATACTGGAATCGTTTTCAGGTAATTATGCCTGAAAATGATCTTAATTTTACACCTAATCAATATAGAAATAGCTTTAGATCTGGGAAAAGTCTGCATTCAACTCAGTTCAGAACAAAATTGAGGAAATCATTTTTAAAGCATGTATTTTATTTGTGAGCTCATTTTGTAGTCTGGAGCCTAAAAGCTCTGGTGATAAGGTGATGGTTCAAATACCATCATAGCCTCAGTCTCAGTAGTCAAAGCAGAATCAATATGTTTTGCTCTCTGTGGGAAAAACTAAGATGGCATTCTGTCTTCAGAGCCTAAATGAGAAGAATCTGCTTTCAACCTTGGTGAACAGGGCCAAACGGAAGATATACGGATATCCCAGAGGTGCATTTACACTGTAGAATTAATACATTTTGACACCACAATAACTGTCACAGCTTAATTTTATCACAAGAGTCGTAATTTTACAAGATGTTTAGCCTTCGTTACCAGAGTGTAGGTGCTTCACCAAACGACAGCTTCTCAGGATTCCCTAACACTGAGCTATGAAAATGAAAGTGATGTCAATCTGCATTAATTCTATAGTGTAGTTGCATCAAAAGCTTTATCATGTTTAATAAGCCCCACAGCATTATCCCCCAAAGTGTTTTATTGGGACATATTTTCTTTTCTATTGGTTTTTCATGGCACACACAGCTCTGCCTTCCAACACTTTGCTGCCATACTGGCATTTGCCAGCTGAGATAACTTGCCCCAGTGTTTAATAGTATCACCAGCCCTTCTAATAGTACAAGGTCAAGACTCTTGAAAGAAATAACTCTCCTTTTGCCTTTCTAGATGAGATAGAGAATAAATACAGGAGCAGGGTGGATTTTTGTTAATGTACTAATAAAATTTCTCTTTAAAAGGAGGCTTGGGTAAGTTATGATTTCCTGTTCCTCCAATATCAACAAGCAAGCGCGCCAATATATTATTTTATCTTTCTATGCAGCATACTTGATACTGGGAAGAAAATCAAGAAAAATCCATTTGTTTTGTGATTCTGAGACCACAAAGCAGTTGAGATCATTATAGGAAGTATTATAAAGGAATATCACAGAAGGAAAAAAAAGTGCTATTCTTTGATCAAAAACTGCTAGCCACAGAAAAAAAATTACCAAGTTACACATGCCAAAATCAACCTCGACTAATATTCTGCCTAAGTACTGGTGCCACAATCTGCCAACTTCCCCACTGTCTACATGCCATGTTTTTCTAACCATTAGGAATGTGGCTTTCTGATTCACTTAAATGTAACTTAATCTGTGCTATGCACTTGGTCCTTTATAGTGACATTGAAATACTTGGGAAGAACACTCTAGATTGCATGGAATGCATGTTCTATGATACGATGTGCTGAATCTAAAGGATTTTGAGGGGAATATGGGAAGTGATATAAAGATGGTATCCAGGCAGTGGTGTGACCTACACTTGTAGCTTCTGGAGACAGAATCATGGCACTTTTGTGTCAGGATTGTGATGGGCTGGTCATTAGAAGACTTTGGAATTTCAGGATTCAATGAGAGGTCCTTTCATACTACAAAACTGCAGAACAAGTCATAAGAGTAAAGACAAAGATCCACCCAGAGGAAAAGTGTTCTTACCATACATCAAGGGAACTACTGACCACATAGGAAAACTGATAATGAAATACAACCTACAAACTATCTACAGACCTACTAAGAAAATCCAAAAACTGCTATGTTCAGTGAAGGACAAGAGGGATCCTCTCATCTCTGAAGGAGTCTACCGTATACCATGCAGCTGTGGACAAGTCTACATAGCGACCAACAAACACAGCATTGCCCAGATACCAATCAAGGAACATGAAAGGCATTGCGGAATAACTCAACCAAAGAAGTCAGCCATAGCAGAGCACTTGATGAACACAGTATATTATTTGAGAACAAAGAAACGCTGGACCACTCTAGCAGCTATCATGTCAGACTACAGAGAGAAGCCATTGAAATCTACCAGCATGTGGACAGTTTCAACAAAAAAGAAGGAAACCATAAAAATGAACAAAATATGTCTACCAGTATTAAAAAAAACTCTGAAATCAGAACAGTAAATAAGGAACAACACTCTGAAAACAAGAATTCCAGACAGGAATCACTCAGGGACAGTTAACACCTCCTAACAAAGGATTCCTGCAGGCAGGAAGAAGCCAGGAAATGAATCTGGCAAGGCCATTCATGCTAATAAAAGTGACTAATTGCAACATTCACACTGGCCTCCAACAGACAAGAGTTCCTTCTCCCTGGACCTTCCACAGATATATAAACCTTCCTTGCTTAGTTTTTTTTCCAATATACCTCACAACTTCTGAAGATGCCTGCCATATATGTGGGTGAAACGTCAGGACAGAATGCTTCTGGAACATGGCCATACAGCCTGGAAAACACACAACAACCCTGTGATTCCGGCCATGAAAGCCTTCAACAACAAACTGCAGTATAATAATTCCACTTCAACTGCTGTGGCTATATTCTATTTGCAGTTTAGAAAAAAGCATTTAGAGAACTCAACCAGAGAGCTAAAGAGTTTCACCAAGGGCTCTTCCACACAGCCATATAACCCAGAATACCAAGGCAGATAATCCACAATATCGGCTTTGAACTGGATATAGGAGTCCACATTGCCATATAATCTTGTTCAATACAGCTTTGTGGAAGGAGCCAAATTGCAAATCCTGGGAATCCCATAAGATCTGAGTAACACTTAAAAGAATTATGCTTGTATTACAGACGACAAAGTAAGAGTAAGCATGAAGACTAGTGGCTTTACAAAGAGTCCTCAAAGAGTAGCTGAGGAGGGAGCAAATAGCAAACCCACTTCTGAGTATTCTTAGTCTAAGAAAATCTAATGAAATTCATGATGGGGAACTTGACAGCATATGCACACACACACACACAAGATTAAAAAATGTCAAAGACATCCTAAATTCAACATCCTAAATTAAATTGCACAGTGGGAGGTGTAGTTTTAAAGAAGACTACCTTAATATCCTAAAAGCAACAGGTCCAATGATTTTGGCTGATAAGCAGGGTCAATCCAGGTGAGTGCTTGGATGGAAGACCACCAATGAATGCCAGTGCTGTAGGCTATATTTCAGCAGAAGGAACAGGAAAAATAATCTCTGAGCATTTCTTGCCTAAGAAAACCTTGTGCGGATTGCCATAAATTGACAGATGACTTGAAGGCACATAAACACACATACACTTTTAAAGAACTGCAACCATTTAAGCAAAGCTATTTAATCTTGAACAGCTGACAATTTTCTTCTAAGAAAAGGTTTTCTCCTCCTCCTCTCTTCCACTTATTTATATTCCACTTTTATCTCTTGATTTAGATGCAAATTGGCTCATAACATTAAAAACAACACAATTTAAAATCTGCAATATATAAATATTAAAATATAATTAAGCATAAAAAGAGTTAAACACTTAAAACAGGTAAAATAATCAAAATACTATACAGTAACCCCCGTTTCGTTCTTCAATTTTTTTGACGTATAATCTTTTACACAGCAATTTTTTACATGGAAACAGGTCTTATTGGGTTTGATGGGTTTTGTCTATGTGCCTTCAAGACACCTGTTGGCATTGAGTGCATCATGGTTTTTGATAAGCAAGGTGATTCATTCCTTGGAAATATAGTTTATTGGGCCTGGGAATTTACTGGCAGACTCCAAGTACTAACCAGAGATGACTCTGCTTAGTTTTTAAGATCAGGAAGATCTTTATTATCCAGTGCCTTTATTATCCAGTACTTCTGAATATTTCTTGTTTAAGTAAGCCCTATGAAATTCATTGAGTTGTCAGACATCAACAGGTGACCTGGAGGCACATATACACACATGTATGTTTAGTATGTAAGCCTAAATTAATTGCTGAAAATGCTTGTAGAACCAATGCACTGTTGAAAACTATCTTGTGATCTAAATGACACCTCAAAAACATACCTTCTTTCCAGAATCAGTGTGTAGATATTTCTTTCAGGAGCTCCTAAAAGAACCATGTTTCATTTTATTAGTCTTAAGTGTTTAAAATGAAGTTTCAGCTAGTGATCTTGGGTGGGTTAGAAACAACTAGTTGCAATTTGTTTCCCTTTCCAGAAACAAAAATGCAATTTTTTTACATTGTTGTTGTAACTTGATGGCTGCATTGATTTTCCATATACAGTAGAGTCTCACTTATCCAACATAAACGGGCTGGCAGTACGTTGGATAAGCAAAAATGTTGGATAATGAGGGATTAAGGAAAAGCCTATTCAACGACAAATTATGTTAAAATTTTACAAATTAAGCACCAAAATAGGTTTTAAAACAAATCAACATAAAAAGCAGTTTAATACACGGTAACGTTATGTAGCAATTATTCTATTTACGAATTTAGCACCAAAATATCACAATATATTGAAAACATTGACTACAAAAGCATTGACTACTAAAAGGCAGACTGTATTGGATCATCCAGAATGTTGGATAAGCGAGACTCTTCAGTACTTCTTAGTTAATTGTAAAGATATGTATGTGGTCTCAATGAGTGGTGGAGGAAGAATACCATAAAGTTCAGCTGCTGGCTTATGTCAAGCCTTGTGCATTCAAATGATTTTTTTGAAAAAAGAACTGATCTTTTTTTCTGAAATGAGAGTTACTTATTAAAAACTGAAACTCTGAAGGCAATTGAGTACTTCTGTAGAGCCTTGGAGGCAATAACTAGGGCAAATTACTTCTTAAAGGCAACAATCTCTGAATAACCTGGAAATAGGTTACAGGACAGACTCAAGCCCATTACAAACAAAAATGGCAAGGTACACTATTTAAACCTAGGTTGATCCGTTTATTTTAGTACTTTTGGCAGACTAATTTCAAGAATGTTTCAGTTTTTAAAGCGAAATCATCAAGTCAATATCATAATGCCTTTATACAAATCTATGATGTGACCACTATGATGGAAGGTAGAGATGTTGCGGATCTGGTGGAGGGAGGCAGAAAGGCTTTTTTTGCCGCCGCATCACATTGTTGGCTCATGTTTATCTTCCTATCCACAAGAACTCCAATATCTTTTTCAAACCAGGCATCCCCCATTCTGTATCTTTGCATTTCATTTTTTCTGCCTAAGTGGAATATCTTGCATTTGTCCTTGTTGAACTTCATTTTGTTAGTTTTGGCCCATCTCTCTAGTCTGTTAAGATCGTTTTGAATGCTGCTCCTGTTTTCTGGAGTGTTGGCTATCCCTCCCAATTTGGTGTCATCTGCAAACTTGATGATCATGTCTTCTAGCCCTTCATCTAAGTCATTAATAAAGATGTTGAACAGAACCAGGTCCAGGACAGAACCCTGCGGATGGCATTCCACTCATCACTTCTTTCCAGGATGAAGAAGAAGCATTGGGGAGAATCACCCTTTGGGCTCGTTCACTTAGCCAATTACAAATCTACCTAACCATAGTTTTGTCTAGCCCACATTTGACTAGTTTGTTTACCAGAAGGTCATGGCGGACCTTTTTTTTTTTCTGTGTCAGGAGCGACTTGAGAAACTACAAGTCACTTCTGGTGTGAGAGAATTGGCCGTCTGCAAGGACATTGCCCAGGGGATGCCCTGATGTTTTGATGTTTTTTATCATCCTTGTGGGAGGCTTCTCTCATGTCCCCGTATGGAGCTGGAGCTGGTAGAGGGAGCTCATCCACGCTCTCCCCGGGTGGGATTTGAACCTGGCAGCTTTCAGATCAGCAACCCAAACTTCAAGTCACAAGGCTTTAATCCACTATGCCACCGGGGGCTCGGCGGACTTTGTTGAAGGCCTTACTGAAATCCTGATATACTACATCCATGACGTTCCCTGAATTGACCCAGCTATCAAAAAAAGAGGTTTTCAGACAGTGTGAGGTCTAAGGCGGGGGTCCCCAGATGTATTGGCCTTCAACTCCCGGAAATCCTAACAGCTAGCACACTGGCTGGGATTTCTGGGAGTTGTAGGCCAAACCACCTGGGGACTCACAGGTTGAGAACCACTGGTTTAAGGGCTATGTGTTGTCAAAGGCTTTCATGGCTGGGATCACAGGGTTGTTGTATGTTTTACGGGCTGCATTGCCATGTTCTAGAAGTATTCTCTCCTGATGTTTCGCCCACATCTATGGCAGACATCCTCAGAGGTTTTGAGGTACCATGCCTGCATAGATGTGGGTGAAACGTCAGGAGAGAATACTTCTAGAACATGGCCATACAGCCCGGAAAACATAGAACAGCCTGGTTTAAGGGCTATTATGAATTGTGGAAGTTGAAGTCCAAAACACCCGGAGGGTCGAAGTCTGCCTGCTTCTTTCTGCACACTTCCCACTCAGAGAGCATTGGACAACATCTTCTGTGGAATATCAGAATGCAGGGGTCCCCAAACTAAGGCCGGATGCGGCCCTCCAAGGTCATTTACCTGGCCCTCGCCCTCAGTTTCAGACTTAGGCTTGCCCAAAGTCTGAAATCACTCGAAGGCACACAACAACAACAATCCTACTTAACTTGACTATCTCATTGGGCAGAAGCAGGCCCACACTTCCCATTGAAATCCTGATAGGTTTATGTTGGTTAAAATTGTTTTTATTTTTAAATATTATATTGTTCATTCATTTACTAATATTGTGCTATGGTGATAATATAATATATTGTGTATACATATAATATTGATAATAATATTATAATGTAATACAATATAATACTTATTTATTACAGTATTTCTATCCCGCCCTTCTAACCCAGTAGGGGACTCAGGGCGGCTAATAATAATAATACAATGTAATAATATTGTATAATGTAATAATATTAATTATATATTAGATAGTAAATGGAATATTACTACTAATAATATGGTATAGTGGTATAGTAAATGGTAAAGGTTTCCCCTGACGTTAAGTCCAGTCATGTCTGACTCTGGGGGTTGGAGTCTCCTTCAGGGTGAGAGAGGGTGTAGTATAAATGTAGCAAATAAATACAGTAGAGTCTCACTTATCCAAGCCTCGCTTATCCAAGCCTCTGGATTATCCAAGCCATTTTTGTAGTCAATGTTTTCAATATATGATATTTTGGTGCTAAATTCATAAATACAATAATTACAACATAACATCACAGTAGAGTCTCACTTATCCAAGCTAAACGGGCCGGCAGAAGCTTGGATAAGCGAATATCTTGGATAATAAGGAGGGATTAAGGAAAATCCTATTAAACATCAAATTAGGTTATGATTTTACAAACTGAGCACCAAAACATCATGTTATACAACAGATTTGACAGAAAAAAGTAGTTCAATACGCAGTAATGTTATGTTGTAATTACTGTATTTACGAATTTAGCACCAAAATATCACGATATATTGAAAACATGGACTACAAAAATGGCTTGGATTATCCAGAAACTTGGATAAGCGAGGCTTGGATAAGTGAGACTCTACTGTACTTCGTATTGAACTACTTTTTCTGTCAAATTTGTTGTATAACATGATGTTTTGGTGCTTAATTTGTAAAATCATAACCTAATTTGATGTTTAATAGGCTTTTCCTTAATCCTTCCTTATTATCCAAGATATTCCCTTATCCAAGCTTCTGCCGGCCCGTTTAGCTTGGATAAGTGAGACTTTACTGTACAGTAATTACTATATAACATTGCTGTGTATTGAACTGCTTTTTCTTCAAATTTGTTGTCAAACATGATGTTTTGGTGCTTAATTTGTAAAATCATAATATAATTTGATGTTTAATAGGCTTTTCCTTAATCCCTCCTTATTATCCAACATATTCACTTAGCCAAGCTTCTGCCGGCCCATTTATGTTGGATAAGTGAGACTCTACTGTATATTGTATGTACATACAACTTGTAAGCTGCTCTGAGTCTCCTTTAGGGTGAGAGAGGGTGGAGTATAAATGTAGCAAATAAATAAATAAATGATTGTCGAAGGCTTTCATGGCCGGGATCACTGTTGTTGGGGTTTTTTTTGCACTACAAATAAGACATCTTTTTCAAAAGATAATTTGGCCCCTCAACAATCTGAGGGACCATGAGCCGGCCCTCCACTTTAAAGGTTTGAGGACCCCTGAACACAATGCCTAGATACAAATCTGCGCAGTCTTAAAGGCACCACGGTTTGCCCCCGTCCATCTTTTCCGTCCCTGACAGTAAGTTTGTAAAGACCTCACCCTCTGAGGAGAAGAAGGCCTGTCATATCCCTCGAGCGCTCATTTGGAACAGCTGGCCCTGCAGGGTTGGGAGGAGGAAGAGGGCAGGGGGACTGGGGCGTCGCCCAGGGGGCGGGGCTTCGTCCTTTTGTTGCTTTTTTGTTGACAGACGGCTCCCGCGAGCGGCGAAGGCGGCTCGAGAGCTGCTGAGGCGCCTTCTTCTGTTTTGGCGCGGCGGCCCCGCCCCTTCGAGGCGCGAGGACAGCCCGCTGCTCCCGCCCAGGCCTCGCGCGCCCCGGCCTGATTGCTTGCCTGCCTTTCTCTCATGGAGGAGAAGAAGGAGGAGGAGGAGGCTGCTGCCGAGGAGGCGGGGATGCTGTGCGGACTGCGGGCGGGTTGGGGGCGCAGCAGAGCCGCCGCCGGCCCGGGGCAAGCACTCTGCAAAGCCAGCGGCGGAGGCTGCGAGAAGAGCGAGCCCGAGCTGGCGGCCAAAGCGGACTGGGATGAAGGCGGCGGCGGAGGAGGAGGAGGAGGGAGAGGACTGTGGGGACAGATAGCTTCCCGCGGAGGAGCCGCCGCAGGAGGCAGGCGTAGAGGCGGCGAAGAACTAAACGGCGGCTGCTGCTGTTGCTGCTGCGGGGAGGCGGCGTTGGCGGCGTTGGCGGAAAGCGACGGGGCGGGGGTCCCGGCCTCTATAGTCTCCGCCGCCGCCGCCGAGTGGAGCTCTTCCTCGGCGCCCTTCGGGATGGCGGCCCCGGCGCTCTCGGACCCGGGCTCCAACAGCGAGCGCAGCGCCGACTCCCCGCTCCCCGACGACGACGGTGGCGGCAACGGCTCGGCCCGCGCCCACGCCGCCAGCCCCGAGTGGGGCGAGGAGCGGTTCCGCGTGGACAGGAAGAAACTGGAGGCCATGCTGCAAGGTGAGGCCCCGCAGAGAGGAAAGTAAGGAAAGGGGGGGGGGCAGCAAGAGGAGAGGCTTCTTCCCACGTGGCAAAAGGGAGCCCTGGAGGAGAGGCTCCTTCCTGAAAACGGGCTCTTCCCTGAGGCGAGGCTCTTCCACTAGGAGAGGCTCCTTTCTGAAGAGACTCCTTCCCTGAGGAAAGGTGTCTTTCTGAAAAGAGGCTCTTCCCTGAGGAGAGGCTCTTCCCTAAGGGGAGGTTCCTTCCCTGGCTTTGGGACTCTTCCCTGAGGAGAGGTGTCTTTCTGAAAAGAGGCTCTTTCCTGAGGAGAGGCTCCTTCCCTGGCTTTGAGGCTCTTCCCTGAGGAAATGTGTCTTTCTGAAAAGAGGCTCTTCCCTGAGGTGAGGTTCCATCCCTGGCTTTGAGGCTCTTCCCTGAGGAGAGGTGTCTTTCTGAAAAGAGGCTCTTTCCTGAGGAGAGGCTCCTTCCCTGGCTTTGAGGCTCTTCCCTGAGGAAATGTGTCTTTCTGAAAAGAGGCTCTTCCCTGAGGAGAGGCTCTTCCCTAAGGTGAGGTTCCATCCCTGGCTTTGAGGCTCTTCCCTGAGGAGAGGTGTCTTTCTGAAAAGAGGCTCTTTCCTGAGGAGAGGCTCCTTCCCTGGCTTTGAGGCTCTTCCCTGAGGAAAGGTGTCTTTCTGAAAAGAGGCTCTTCTCTGAGGAGAGGCTCTTCCCTAAGGTGAGATTCCTTCCCTGGCTTTGAGACTCTTCCCTGAGGAGAGGTGTCTTTCTGAAAAGAGGTTCTTCCCTGAGGTGAGGTTCCTTCCCTGTCTTTGAGGCTCTTCCCTGAGGAGAGGTGTCTTTCTGAAAAGAGGCTCTTCCCTGAGGAGAGGCTCCTTCCCTGGCTTTGAGGCTCTTCCCTGTGGGGAGGTGTCTTTCTGAAAAGAGGCTCTTCCCTAAGGTGAGGTTCCTTCCCTGGCTTTGAGGCTCCTTCCCTGGGTAGAGGCAAGTTCCTTCCTGAAGAGAGGCTCCCCCATGAGGATTTTGGGAATTACTGCACCCACTGTCTGGGGCAATAACCTTTTGGAAATACAGAGTTTCACTTATCTATCTATATCTATATCCATAATAAAAGTCAAAACCCATATGTGTGTATGTGGCACAGGTGTCCACTCACACAGACAGCCTCCGGCCTCCACATACAGGCTACAGTTCCCAGTGCTGAGGAGCCACCAAGTCACTCCCTTCCACTGACATTGCTGTTACAGCAAGCTCCATTAACATGTATCCCAAGCCCTGCCAATGTCCTTCCCAAACACTATGGCTCACCACCCAAAGAATGCTTTCGTTTGGGAACCATTTCATCCTAGATTGTGCATTTTCCTCCACCACAGGCAGGCATCCCAGGGTTCTCCATTGCTATGGAATTTGCATGACCCCGCCCACTGCCCTTCCCTTTCAAATCTGTCTGCATAACAAACACAGCAGAACTGAGCAGCAACTAAACTTACTGGAGGAGTTTGGGTGATTGACTCCACATGGAAGTTGTCGTTCACCCTGCATCAAGTCAAAGCACTCCTGCTGGGGATTTTAGAGGAGTTGTAGTTCACCTACACCCACAACGCTATGAACCCAAACAGTGATGGGTCTGGACCAAACTTGCCATGCATACCTGATATGCCCAAATTTGAATACTGGGAGGTTTTGAGGGGAATTGGCCTGGACATTTGGGAGTAGTAGGTACTGGGATTTATAGTTCACCTCCAATTGAACCCTACCCATGATGGACCAAACAATGCCTTTCTTAAATGACCCAGGCACTGCCAGGTCCCCAAGCTAGTCCAACATAAACGGGCTGGCAGAACGTTGGATAAGCGAATGTGTTGGATAATAAGGAGGGATTAAGGTAAAGCCTATTAAATGTCAAATTAGGTTATGATTTTACAAATTAAGCACCACAACATCATGTTTAACAACAAATTTGACAGAAAAACTAGTTCAATACACAGTAATGCTACATAGTAATTACTGTGTTTACAAATTTAGTACCAAAGCATCACAATGTATTGAAAACATTGACTACAAAAACATTGACTACTAAGAGGCAGATTGTGTTGGATAATGTTGGATAAGTGAGACTACCGTAAATTGCAATCCTAACCTCTTTGAAAAGTAAAAAATGCTGTCACATCCGTTTGGCAAATGTGAATCTCCACGAGCATGTGGAGGCCACCTTTTGAAAACAAGAAAAAATATGACCTTGTTAGAAGTCAACTCTTTGAGCAAGTGATATCCATAAGCATTCATGTAATGGCACACAGGTAACTCAGCTGTTAAACTGAAGGACTATGTCTTTGGACTGTCAAGGACAAAGACAGGTCACTACAAAAATATATTTGGTTAGCAGAGGATGGTTGTTTCTTTGAAGTGGAAATTGTAGTTGTAATTGTGATTGCAGTTGCCCAAAACATATATACTCCCTTGAGAACTCTTAGTTTAAAATATGTACTCAAGAGATAAAATACGAAGTTTTATTTGTAAAGTAAAGTAACATATCTTGTTTATTCATAAACGTCTTGTATTCACCATACAGCAGTGGTTCTCAACCTGGGATACCCCAGATGTTTTTGGCCTATAACTCCCAGAAATCTGCCAGTTTACCATCTGTTAGGATTTCTGGGAGTTGAAGACCAAAAACATCTGAGGATCCCAGGTTGAGAACCACTGCCATACAGGCACATGTCTTGTTGTAGTTCAATTACTGATAGAATGTGGCTTCTCTCTGTGTTGAATATACAGGGTATCATTCTTAATCAATAGTCTTTAGTATAATTGTACTCACTGAAGTCCACAGGCATACTTGTGCACTGAAGTCTCTAAACAGCAATATTCATCCACCTCCATTGAGGTGTGGACACATACAAGCATCCACTTCCACTGAGGTCTGATGCAAAAAACTGAACCAAAATGGAGTCCTGAGTCTGAACATGCTCAGTACAATCACATGTCTATAACTCCTTCCACTGGAAAATCAACATATGCATAGAAAACAGGTTAGCAAATATATACGTCAACAAACAAATAGTGAATTGCTTGGGAGGTTGCTATTTCCAACAGACTCTTCCCTGAGGAGAGGCTCCCACCTGAGGAGATGCTTTTTCCTGAAGAGAGGCTCTGCAGCTGAAGCCTCTCCCTCTTCTCCCTTTGAGAGTGACAGCTGCCCCAAAAGAGCCTCCAGGAGGCATAGCCAGGGACCCACCCCATGCTTCCTTTCCCCAGGGAAGCCTTTCTCCCAAGGTTGCTTCTTGGGTTGGTTTCCTCCAGGACCACCTCACAGCCACTTTGAGACATCTTGGGAAAAGAAACAGCCGGGTATAAATAAACACTATGGGTCCATCTACACTGCCATATAATCCAGAATATCAAGGTAGATAATCTAAATTATCTGCTTTGAACTGGATCATCTGAGTCTACACTGCCACAGTTCAAAGCAGATAATCTCGATTTTATACAGCTGTGTAGAAGGGGCCTACATAACATGATTTTTTGTTCCTGGGTTATCTATGTCATTTTCTAATTGGATCTATCACAAAAAAATGGAAAAAGTGCATTAAACTGAAAAAAATGTTTTTGTGGTACATCCCACAAAACACTTTGGTATAGTTTTTCAATTACTGTCTTGTAGAATCTCAGCCAATTCAACATAGTGAATTGTTCCATTATTCCAGCAGAGGCCACAAGGGGTGCTAGAGAGAGAAGGATAATCCATCTTATAGGGTGGGGAGTTGAAGGAGTAAAACTATTTCCCACTGTTTTCCTGTTATTCTCCCCTTCCCATAGCATAAATGAGGGTTGTTTCCATGACAGGGACATGGGTGGGGGAAATAACAGGAAAACAGGAGGAAATGGTTCCCCCCCCCCATTAAAATGGACTACCCTCTCTCTAGCGCCCTCTAGTGGTCTCCACTTGGAGGGCAGTAAAGTCCATGTTGTCAAAGCAACCATCTTTTATTATGTGGGAAGGGGGGGGGGGGGATAACCAGCAAAAATGTGGGAAATGGTTTTTCTCCTTCAACTCCTCCTCCCCCATAAAATGGAATATTCTTCTTTCTCTCGGCCCCCTTTGGGAGGCCGCCCAGATAATGGAACAGTACCAGAGGTAGTGCACAATGAAATAGGAAATAACATTTTCAAATCAGGAATGGCTTTTTTTCAAAGTTTGTTACATAGTGTAATAATAATAATAATAATAATAATAATAATAATAATAATAATAATAGAATGGGGGGAGTATTGAACCACAAAGTCACAAAGAGTCCGATGTGTAACTGTATATCAGGAATTCTTAACCCTTTTTCTATCTGAAACTAGGTATATTAAAAATATCCAACATTTATGTAAATCAGCACATACAAGGCTTGCTAAACAGACTGATGTTCCTTTTTGTGGAGTACAGTTGAAGCATCTTCTGCGGCGTCCACTGTAAACACTGCCTGGTGCTGTTAATAGATTTGTGTGAAGTTCAGAAAACCTTTTACTGTTGCCAATTATTTTGGGACCACAACATGACTACTCAAGTCCACAGGGGTCCTGGAGTCCAATGCTAGTAGATAACTTCTTAAGTAGATGCCTCTGGCCCATTTGCTTAGATATTCTAGTTTTGATAAAGATCTTACTTCTTGTGCCATCAATGATGGGAGAGGAGTCGGTTGTGACCCTTGGGATCAGGTTGGGAACTCAAAGCCATACTGATGGGACAGGAAGGAGGATGCCTGGCGAGAGACGAGGTGTTTTGGTGCAAGTTGCTCTTCTCTGCCCACATTACAATCAAGTTTCCAGCCCAGTCTTCTTTTTCCCCATTTCGAACCAAAGTATCCTTTTCCTCTGTTCTGGGAATGGAAGCTGCTGTAATTTGATGCTTCTGGGATGCCTCAAGTTCAGCCTCTCCGGCTCCCTTGGAAGCGCCTGCTTATAACACAATGCTAGAAATAGGCTGCAGAGCAGACACGCTGGGATGTGCGGGTTGGAAACCTCACTGGCTGTTTTTTGCTCTCCCTCCTCCTAGTTTTCCTTCCCAGCTTGTTTACCCAGATACGTCCAATCCCAAATGTGTTTAAACTGTTCTTCCTGCAGATGTTAACGCTTGGAGCTTTGCCTCTTTTAGGAGGACTGGAAGTGAAGTTGGGGTTGCTAGATATGTCCAGTAGTATATTTTAATAGAAGGCATATGCAAAATGAATCTTTTTTGTTTTATTGACACAAAGATACACTTTATAATATAGGCATGAGTTCTAGTTCATAGCATCTTTGAGCTGTAGGTTTTACTGTCAACATGTCAGATTCACATATTAACCTGAATTGTATACGTTTGTCCTCAGTATTCACTGGGGTTTAGCTCTAGGACTCCCTATCCCATGGATTACAAAATCTGTGTGTGCTCCAGCCCCATTATATACAATGAAGTAGTTAAATGAGGCCTCTTGAATAAAAGGTCAAAATCAAGATTTGCTTTTTGTTTGTTTTTTCAGGGAGAGGAATATTTTCAAGCAATGGATAGTATCTGTTATTGCAGTATCCGTGTATATGGAAGGCCAGCTGAAGAGTCAGCCCTCCATATTCACTGAGGTTAGGGGCACAGAACCCCTGCAAAAATGAAGAAAACCTAAATAATAACATTGCTATACTTCCCCCCCCCCCCCGAATATTTAATGTCTCCGGCAGGACTCTGTAGCTATCTTCTGTGTAATCATACTGGAGGACCTAGATATTCTTAGAGAAGTGTTCTCTCTATGAATATCTAGGTCTTCCGGCATGACTTTATGATTGGTTTTTGGCAGAAATTGATCATAGAGACACACTGGCAGACCTGGAATTTCCTAGAAATTACATTTTAATCAAATCCACGAATAATCAAATCCACAGAAGTGTGAAGAATCCATCGAACTCTGAAGTAAATGCTCTGAGCTCAGTGCTAAGTAGTTCTCCACATTTTAGATTTACGTGCAATCTTTTCAATAGGTACATAGGTTTCAGCTGATCTAGCATTTTAGTCAAGTGACTACTTTAATGCAAGCATCTGTGGCAACAGGAGCTTTTAGAAATTATCTAAAGGTTCTCAAATATCGGTGCTCTGAGGTGATATAATCTGGCCTAAGACACTCTCCACCTAGAAACCAAACAGAGTATTTATCTTTTGCTATATTTTCCCTACATATTATAATCAGACCTTCCTCCTGATCCTTCTCATGTTGACTTGATTTATATGTTGATGCTGAGTGTAGCAAAGGTTTATGGGACATATCATAGGATACTAGATGCTGCCAAAGCCTCTTGGACCTAGTTGCCATCACATACAAATAGACAGCATGATTTGTTTTTGCAGCTTTTAAAGAAGGTGTTATAGTAGTACATCTTTCATTTGTTTGTGCAGGAATTGACCCACAAGTGCAGGGCTCGGCAAAGTTTGTCCCTAATCTGACCCCTAATCCTGTGAACCTCAAAATATGTGATCATTTTGTAGCTCGAAGCTCCATGACAGTCCCCTCAAATTCTTACTCCCAGGTTTTATGAAAATGCAATGTCAAGGTTCATGTGAAAATTGTGCAGAACTCCCATGTGCAGAAACACTCCACAGCCTTCAGGATACCCCATACCACAGCCTTCAGGATACCCCATACCACCCATTTTCATAGGCTTCCCTCTCAGAAAGGCAATGGGATGTGTTACCCATGTTATTACCAGTCACTGCTTTGAAAGAAACTCTGGGGGAAAAACTCCACTAGAAGTATGTTCAGTGTGCTGCAGGGGCAATGAAAGTGTTTGTTTGTGTGCGTGGCAATTGGCCCTGATTTCCTTGCAGTTATTCTCCCTCACACAAATGCTTTGGTAATAAAGATTTCAGAAACTTTTATTGCACTAAATGTTGTCACTTATATACAGATGTTAATGGTTGTGCTGTGAACTGTGAATAATTTTGGGTGCATCTACACTGTAGAATTAATACTGTTTGATATCTCTTGACCTCTCATGGCTCAATACTATGGAATCCTGGGAGTTGTAGTTTGGTGTGGCATTCGCACTATTTGGCTGAAATAACTAAAGACCTTATAAAACTATTATTTCCATGATCCTGTACCATTGAGGCATGACAGTTGAAGTAAAGGTAAACTGCAATAATTTCACAAGGTAGATGCACTTTTTCTTACATCATTGTTATTAGTATAAAAAGATGTCATTATTTTTAGTAAAATGCGCCTTCTGCAGTTTGGGTAGCAGAGGTTCTATGTCATTTGATTATGGAACCCAGTAAACTTTTCTGGTATCTCAGAATTCTGCTGAATTTTGTCAGAACCACTATTCTGTGAATTCAAGGTCAGTGGTACTGCACAAGTGAACTTCAATATAAAAAGCATGTGTATGATGAGAACTGTTTGATAGAAAGTGGTATATAAAGGGTGGAATGGATTAGAAATTATTACACACACAAAGAAATTGTGTGACCAATTGAGATTGTAATGGCCCTTTGGTTTCATTGAAGAAGACCAGAAATAACATCACATTCTCCTTTATGAGTTGTATAGAAGAGAGATGGGGAACATTAGGTCTTTCAGATTTTGGGACTGCATCTTCTACTCTTATTGAAATGAAGTCCATCAACCTTAAAGTGCTACATACCTCCCAGTCCTGATGTAGCTGATACAATGACACAACCCAAAAAACAAAAGAAAGCAAAATAAATAAATAAAAATCAAACCTTTATCTTAAGGAGGAATATATAGAAAACTTAACCTCATGTTTGCTGTTTTTGTTCTTTTCATATATATCTTTATGGTTATGTTGCCCATATGTAAGTTGGAATGTTCTGTTCCATTGGTCACGCCACCGCTCTTTATCACTTCAATGAACTGTGTTGGTATGACTTGACCATAATGTTTGGAATTTATTTCAAATTAGATTCAGTCTCCTGGGGGTAAGTTAATCTTTAAGCAGTTAATATTTTGTTTTGCTGATAGAGGGATTTTGGTATGCAGCTAGACAGGGAATTCACGGTACTTACGGTAATTCATACAATTTAACTTTTAATTTGAAAATACCTGTAAAAAAGAACAATAAGACTGTTAGAAAAAAGTAATGGGTGCTTATGTGATTGCACAGATTGTTGCATTGCAAATTGCTGCTTGATTAGGAAAGAAGAATTGAAAAGAATTCCAAACTGATTATAGGATTGATACCTATGGCCTGTTAGAGATGCTTGCCCATTATGGTTATTTAAACAATCCAGAATGTGGCTGAGTAAGTGATTTCAGAGGTAGTGATTTTTTTTTCTTGGTGAAGACTCTGGAGCTTTCATTCACCTTTTTAAAATAGACAACTGCTGTCTGGTTTCAGCTCCAAGGCCCATTATCCCTGATTGGAATTAATTGTGGTTAGGGATGATGGGAGTGGCCTTCTTGCATATCAGGAGACATGCTGCCCATCCCTACCACATTAGATGATTTGCATGATGGATTTCATAGTGAGAATACAACTTTTTTGGTCTGCTGGATGTCTTATATTTTGGGTATTGGGCAACACTCACCATGATATCTCTCTGGCCTATACTTAGGATTCCAATTTTTAATTGATGTTCAGTAGTGGGTGGTTGTTCTAGATGATCTGCTGTGCAGGGCTCTACCTTCCTTTGTGATCCTTACCATTTACACCACATACGATGTGGACAACCTGTGTCTTTCCAGATATTAGACTGCAACTCTCTTCAGCACTAGACAGCTTACTCAGTGGTGAGGGGTGAGGTGCATTAAGTTCAACCATGTCAAGATGACCACAGGTTCTCTGTGCTTTTGTCAGAAAAAATCTAATTGCTGGTCAAATCACTTTGATTTACACAAGTGTTTACACACTGTTTAGTAATGAATAAAGTGGGTCTACTCTAGTTGGGACTAGCAGTTGGATTTAGACCAACAGCTTTCAATGTTTGCAACATGTAGGTCTATCTTTATCTATATAAGAGTTCAGGAGACACAGTGGAGCTCTTAAATAACTATTTGAATGTGGCACAGCATTTGCATGAAGAAACTGAAGCTTAATCTGGAAAAGAAGGGGTACTGTGATCTGGTGGAAGGGGAGGCAGTAGATCTGAACAGAGGTGTGTAAAAGTGTGGTCATCTTAAGGTATCAGATGCATAGTTTGTAGTTGCTCTTGGACATGCCTATTGGATTTTTGGGTGGTAGCTATCGTCAGGAGATTTTTTGCAAGCTTTATTTTGTATTTAAACTGTGACACTAGGGAGATAATTAAACACTAATTTTCTTCTTGAAAAAATAACTGTTCTTTGTGCTATGAAACTATCTTCAAAAACAGAATAATTTTTAAAAACCTTTTTTCCAATTTGTGACATATTATATGCAAACTTTGCACATTGTATCATTCATATTTTATCTGTGCGCTGACTACTTCAGTGGGATTTAAATGGGGCTGCATTTAATTATGAATAACAAAATTCACAGTACACAGTGCATAATTGTCATAAGGTTTCCCCAGATATGAGATACAATAGCAGAGATGGATTAAGAAAGGATTTCCTATTACCACCAGTCTTTTCCTACGTAACCTGTTAATATAGTATGGACATATGTACAGACCATATGTATGTTCATGCTATGGTTGGGCATGTGTCTATGTCTAGGAATACGTATGCATTAGTGGTAGTTCTCCTTAGTTAAGGAAGAGGTTAGCCTGAGAGACAAATGGTTCAATGCTGTACCATTATATTTTGCTGCTGAATAGATAATTCTACCCCAAATCTTGCATTTCTCAGTCTAACCTTCTCCATACAACCACAGCATTATCGTTTACCTTTTCTTTACCAGTTGGCAGGGACTTAGTCCATGGATAAATTTATCACTTGGCAGTAGATTTTACGGACAGCTAAGTTAGCAGTCATTGTGAAAGCTCATATAAGCATGGGCTTGTCTAACTGTAAGGGCTCATGCATTCAGGTTTCTAAGTGGTTAGAAGCACACACTGATGAATTAAAATTTACAGATCGTTGTCTCTGTATTCTTTTTAGGTGCTGCCTGCCTCCAGGCTACATTAACAGTTTAGTTCATTTTCTTATTTTCTTTGCTAAGGTATACTTTCACATACGTTATATCACAGTATGTATCCCTCCTTGGATTTAAACATACATTCTGAATTTATTTTTCTTCCTTTCCTCTGTCTCACATAGTTTTGTATACTTATCTAAAGTAAGACATAAAGAAAACCAGTGAGTCTTCCTAAGAGGAAGGGGATAAGGCAGGGTAGAGCTGCTGTGGAAGTGACTTCTCTCCTTGCTCCAGATACAGAATATAGTTCATTTTGCCTAGGTGTTTAGTATTTTGGGTTTTTTTAGACAGAAGTACTTCTTTGTCAAAAATATGAAATTGATAGGTAGCTCTTCAACAGTTGACATGTTTGATATGTGATTGGAAAGCAAGGGACATACTTGAGTAATATTCATAGAGAGAAATTAAATGACCTACTAGATGACATTACTTCCCATGCCAGAATTCACTCTTGCCTTTGGATTACTAGCAGCCATTATCAGATGTGTATTAGACAAGATGGCAGAAAGTATTTTTTTCTGTATTTGTTTTAAAAATACTTTTGTACAATGGGTCTTACTATCAACTGGAATTTTATTTTAGAACCCATGGGTGTCAAAATCCATGTATGCTCAAATCCCATGGTATGTAATGACATGGTAAAATAGGTAAAGGCAATTTATTTATTTATTTATTTACAGCATTTATATTCCGCGCTTCTCTCCCCGAAGGGGACTCAGGGCGGATCACATTGCACACATAAAGGCAAACATTCAATGCCATGACATAGAACAGAGACAAGACGCAGGCACCCGAACTCATGACCTCTTGGTCAGAGTGATTTGTTGATTTGTTGCAGCTGGCTTGCCTTCCAGCCTGCGCCACAGCCCGGTAAAGGTTTGCCCTGACGTCAAGTCCAGTTGTGACCGACTCTGGGGGTTGGTGCTCATCTCCATTTCTAAGCCGAAGAGCCGGCATTGTCCATAGACACCTCCAAGGTCATGTGGCCGGCATGACTGCATGGAGTGCCGTTACCTTCCCGATGGAGCGGTACCTATTGATCTACTCACATTTGCATGTTTTCGAACTGCTAGGTTGGCTGGAGCTGGGGCTAACAGCGGGCCCTCATTCCGCTTCCGGGATTTGAACCTGGGACCTTTTGGTCCACAAGTTCAGCAGCTCAGCACTTTAATACACTGTGCCACCAGGGGCCCTACAGTAAAATAGCATTCTTTATTTAAAAAATGACAAACAAGAACCAGAGAAATTCTAAGGATCTGTGAAACAAAGGCAGGCTAGAGTAAGATATATGTACATTCACATAGGAAAAGGAAACTTTCTTATAACTACACTGCAGAATGGAAAATAGAGCCTCAGTCCTCATCCTTTAGCTGATGTGCTCCAAAGATGCTTGGGAGATGCTCCCAATTGTAGAATTAGTCCTTTCTCCCCTATCTAGCTCCAAGCTGAAGACCTGCGCCTTTCAGTGGTGCTGCACTGCAAAAACATCCTGGGTACCTTGGAAACTCAGAACAACCACAAAGTAAGCCCCTAGCCTGTGACATCAGAAGCAGAGAAGTCTAGAGACTGTTTTAGACCTGGAACTTTGAAATACTCTAAGGAATCAAGAGAAGGTAGCACCCAGAAAAGTCTACTCTCATTTCATTGTTGAAAGTGAATTAAGCACTGGTGATAAGTTTTATCTTACCTTTCTACTCAAGATGGCTAACACATCATTAAAATATATATATTTATAACCCATCAAAATAATAACTGAAACCACTAAGATGGTTTACCTGGTATGATGTAGATATCTTTCTCATATCTCATATTTTTCCTTAAAACAGGTAGAGTGCGAACTGATGGCAGATCCAAGTGCCAGATTCTAGATGCAGTTCACCCCAAAAGTCATCTCTTGCAGGCCTCTGAAGATGATGACAGTTCCAACAGGACTTGTCTAGAAATTTTTAGGATTTGAATAGGTCTACATCATGAGAGAAACTATTCCTTGAATAGGTAGGCCTCAAACTGTTTGTGGTATTAAATTTGAAAGATGTCATATTGAATTGGGCCTGGAAAGCAGTTGGCAATCAGGTCTTTGAATACATCAGAAGGTAGCAGCCCAGCTACATTCTGGATGAGTGCCTCAAAAGGAGTCCAAAGTATGGTTATGCTGCACTTTGGCACCATTCTGAAACTGGCTTTGAAGTGCT